>NW_016107385.1:7042522-7060552 GCF_001604975.1 Cebus imitator
GTGTAAAAGTGTTCCTATTTCTCTACATCCTCTGCAGCATCTGTTGTCTCCAGATTTTTTAATGATTGCCGTTCTAACTGGCATGAGATGGTATCTCAATGTAGTTTTGATTTGCATTTCTCTAATGACCAGTGATGGTGAGCATTTTTCATATGTTTGTTGGAATTAATTGCATTTCTATAGAACAAACAACTGGAAAATGTCATTGAAAGTTTTCCATTTACAATAGCCGCATGAGCTAGAAGGAACCTAGGGAAAATACACAACAACAAAAAACCCCTATGGAAAAAATATGAAACTTTATGAAAGAACATGAGGCTGGGTGCAGTAGCTGACACCTGTAATCCCAGCACATTGGGAGGATGAGGCAGGAAGGTATCTAGAGTTCAGGAGTTCAAGATCAGCCTGGGAAACACAGCAAGACCTCATCTCTACTAAAAATAATAAAAAAAAAAAAAAAAAACAGACACAAAAAAAAAAAAAAAAAAAATGATAGCACTGAAACAAAAAGAGTTAGCAAGTTACCAAGTTAGCAGATGAAAAGACTCAATAAAGATTTCATCTCCCTAAATTCTAAAAGTTACATTCAATGCCCATCAAAATCTCAATATGATTTTTCACAGAATGTGACAACTTTTATTGTATAATAGAAAGCTCAGGAGAGGCCGGACAATCCTTTCAAAGGAGGAGGTAAGAATGAGAAAGGAAGTTTATTGCAAACAGTGTGGCATTAGAGCATCAGCAGACAAATAGAGCAAAACAGAGAGTCCAGAAACAGTCTCTTTTATATATTTATATGAGTGCTTGATATATAATAGAGAAGATATTACAGATCCATGGGGAAAAATGTATCATCCAACAACTAGTTCTAGGAACATTAGAAATTCACATGGAAAAATATAAAATTGAATCCTTATTTCATACCACAAATAAAATTATGTCGTTCCAGAAAGACAAAAAATCTAAATGTTAAACAAAATTATAAAGCTTTTAGAGAAAAACATAAAATATATTTGTGGCATCATAATAAAAAAGAATATATTTTAAAAATTAGTTTATTATTGGATGGGCATGGTGGCTCACACCTGTAATCCCAGCACTGTGGAAGGCCAAGGAGGGCAGATAACCTGAGGTCAGGAGTTCGAGACCAGCCTGGCCAGCATGGTGAAACTTTATTAAAGAATGTGAGGCTGGGTGCAATTAGGGGGTATAAGTGTGGTTTTGTTACATGTATTTATTGCATAGTGTTAAAGTCTGGGTTTTTACTGTAACCATGAACCAAATAGTATACATTGTACCCAATAGGTAATTTCTCATCCCTCAGCCCCCTCCCACCTTTCCATCTTTTGAAGAAAGATATGTTAAAAAATATATAAAAAACAAAAACATTAAAATATGAATACATTTTACTTCTTTAAATTCAAATATTTGATATGATGTCATGAACAAAATAAAGTACAAGCCACAGACTGCAAATGATGTAACAGATCTGTATCTAAGTCATATTAAAAATTGACTAAAACCCTAAAAGAACATACTAAAAACCAGTAAGAACACCAGTGTGGTGGCTCACACCTGTAATCCCAGCACATTGGGAGGCCAAGGCAGGTGGATCACCTGAGGTTAGGAGTTCAAGACCAGCCTGGCCAACATGGTGAAATCATATCTCTACTAAAAATGCAAACATTTAGCTGGGAGTGGTGGTGGGCACCTGTAATCCCAGCTACCCTTGGGAAGCTGAGGCAAGATAATTGCTTGAACTGGGGAGGCAGAGGTTGCAGTGAGCCTAGATGGCACCACTGAACTCCAGCCTGGGCAACAAGAGGAAAACTCAGTCTAAAAAAAAAAAACCAGTAAGAACAGGAAACAAATTTTAAAGCAAAAGTTGTGAATAACGAATTGACAGAACAAGTAATCTGAAAGGTAAATAAATATGAAAAATATCCTTAACTTCAATAACAAATAGGGAAATACAAGTTAAATCAGTAAGATACTATTTCACCATCATTAGATTGGCAAACAGTAATGTCTGACAAAACAAAGTGTTTTTTTTTTTTTTTTTTGAGACGGAGTTTCGCTCTTGTTGCCCAGGCTGGAGTGCAATGGCGCGATCTCGGCTCACCGCAACCTCCGCCTCCTGGGTTCAGGCAATTCTCCTGCCTCAGCCTCCTGAGTAGCTGGGATTACAGGCACGCACCACCATGCCCAGCTAATGTTTTGTATTTTTAGTAGAGACGGGGTTTCACCATGTTGACCAGGATGGTCTCGATCTCTTGACCTCTTGATCCACCTGCCTCGGCCTCCCAAAGTGCTGGGATTACAGGCTTGAGCCACCGTGCCCGGCCCACAAAGTGTTTTTAAAGATGTGGGACAATTATGATACATTTCTGATGGAAGTATAAATTGGTGTTCTCACTCAGAAAAGCAATTTTGAAACTTAGAAAACTGAAGGGCTTCAAGAAATTATACTTTTAGATGTCCTCCCTAAAAAAATTATTGAGGCCCATCATGGTGGCTCACTCCTGTAATCCCAGCACTTTTGGCAGCTGAGCAGGAGGATCACTTGAGGCCAGGAGTTCGAGACCAGTCTGGCCAACACAGCGAGACTCTGTCTCTATTTAAAATATATATTATATATATATTTTATATTATATAAAAATATATTATATAATATGTGTATATATTATTATATATATATAGATATATAATATATCTATATATATAGAATATGTGTACTTGGAAGCACTCACTGCTACAATGTATCAGAGAAAAACATGCAAACATTCTAACTGTCCCTCATTGTAGGAATGGATATATTCACTCAGTTGGATACTTTACAGCGGTTTAAGTAAATGCATTAGATCTACATGTATTAACATAAATTAATCTGAAAAATATGAGGCAACTGAAAAAAAGAATTCCAAAGAATATGTGCAGTGTTCCTCTTTTTCTAAATACATAAAATAATAGTTATATATTGATACATATGTTGTAAAAGGACAAAAACATTCATGGGAAGGATGCACACTAATTTCAAGGCAATGGTTGCTCCTGGCAAGGGAAGGAAAGAAAAGAGAAGATGAGTTTTTAGCTGTATCTGTTATATTTTATTCCTTCAAAATATAGAAAATTCTTTTAAAAGTAGAAATACAAACCAAGTAATAATAACAATAAATGTTTGTATCGGTAATGGATAGAAATGTGATAGATTCCTATTCTTTTGGAAGTGTTTGAAATGTGTCCTTATTAGTTATTTTAAAGAGGAATTCAGAGACCTGAGATTATGGTTGCTGTGTGTGTGTGTGTGTGTATGTGTATGTGTGTGTGTGTGTGTGTGTGTGTGTGTGTGTGTTCGTTTCTTTGTTTTTGAGACCAAGTCTCACTCTGTTGCCCAGGCTGGAGTGCAGTGGTGTGATCTCGGCTCACTGCAACCTCCATCTCCTGGGTTCAAGCAATTCTTCTGCCTCAGCCTCCTGGATAGCTAGGATTACAGGTATAAACCACCACATCTGGCTATTTTTTTGTATTTTTATAGAAACAAGGTTTCACTATGTTTGTCAGGCTGGTCTCAAACTCATGACCTCAAGTGATATGCCCTCCTTGGCCTCCCAAAGTGCTGGGATTACAGGAATGAGCCACTGTGCCCAGTATAAGCTTTTTTTTTTTTTTCTTATTATCCTATTTTTCCTAAACTCTCTACAATGGTTATGTATTACTTTTGTAATAAGAAAAAACATGCAAATATGCACAGATAATCTTGACAATCTCTCAGGCTACGCCAATCCTACCTATGGACATTCTGAATCAATCATTTATTTTATATATATATAAAATATTTTATTTATATAACATATATAAATACATATATATTATAGACAGGGTTTCACCATGTTAGCCAGAATGGTCTTGATCTCCTGACCTTGTGATCTGCCCACCTCAGCCTCTCAAACTGCTGGGATTACAGCCGTGAACCACCGCGCCTGGTCCTGAATCAATCATTTAAAATCAAACTCTGAAGTTTGATAAACTGGTTGCCAAGGGAGTACTCACCATAAAACTAGGTTGTAGCACAATAAACTGGGTCATTTCCGTCATCTTAATGATCAAAGCAGCCTCTGCACCACTGATCCGAATATACTTATCAGTCCCATTCATTACTGACGGCAAATTGATCAGAGCAGTTATGCATAAATGAGAATTTCTGATTGTATCAATGACTGCATTTTCCCTTAACGATATATATGTGTGTAGATTACACATATGCATATGCCTTTTTATATATACATATAATTTTTTTCATCCCATGAAATGTCTTGCAGAGATGAGGTGTTGAGGTGCTTCTGGAATTGGTGAAATTCTGGGAATTAAAGGAAGTAGAGATTTTTTTTACCCCTGAATCACTGTTTTGTCTCCAAACAGAAGATATGAACAGTTGCCCAGTGACCTCTGTGAAATGTTTATGGTCTCGTGTCAGTTCCCAACAATGAGTTATCCACATAATAGATGCACTTTATTTATTGTGCATACTCCTTTGATGTGTGTCAAGTTTTTTTTTATGTTTCCTTTTCATTTTAACTGGTCTCTCACTATTGATATTGTCCTGTTCTTATTGTCTTCCTGGATTGAAAAGACCAAGTCCACTTTAACGTGACATGGCAACCAGCACAACCCTGATGAGCATGTGGACACTTGATAGACAATGTTTGTGGTGCTCTTATTGAAGGCTCCAAAATTATACTGACAGGAGTGCCTTAAAATGGTGGCTTATGACTGTAACCCCAGCACTTTGGGAGGTCGAGGCAGGAGGATCACTTGAGCCCAGGAGTTTGAGACCAGCCTGGGCAATATGGTGAATGCTCATCTCAGCCAAAAACAAAAAAACAAACGAACAAAAATTAGCTCAGTGTTGTGGCACACACCTACAGTCCCAGCTACTCAGGAGGCTGAGATGGGGTGATTGCTAGAGGCTGAAGGCAGAGATTGCAGTGAGCCAAGATCCCATCCTTGCACTCCAGCTTGGGAGACAGAATGAGGCCTTGTCTCAAAAATAAACAAATAAATAAAAATCATAATCTGATCTATCTATACATACAATAATGTGAATACTCTGTCTTTACATACCACAACATGAAATTCTGGTCTCCAATGCTCAGGCATAACATTGCCAGATATAGCAAATAAAAATACAAGATGGCACAAATAACTTTTTTTAGTATGAGCATATCTCAAACATTGCATGAGACAGAGTTAGAGTAAAAAACAATTTGTTGTTTATCTGAAATTCAAATTTGACTGAATATCCGGTATTTTATCTAGCGACTCTACCCAGGCACCGTGCTTTAAGGTCTCCAAAACATTTGGCAGAAGACTCACCCAAAATGGAAGAGTGGAAAATTTTCTTAAAAGAAACTCTGTCATACTCATTTGGATAGGAGACAAAGAAAACAATGGCAACTTTAAATCTGCTTCACAGTGGCAGAGATGTTTCTCTCAGTGCGCAAACTCCATGATTAGATTATTGTGAGCTCTCTTTGGGCAAAATAAAGAAGCCTGAATACCATATGGTTATTTTCTGAGTCACCAAAACTCTCTGTTCTCCCGCAGTGGCAGCCAGCATCTTCTGTGGTGCTTTCACTAAATGGCAGAAATAGAACAGATTCAAGGGAATGTAGACTAGTGGATGAGAACGCATTCATGGAGAGAAGTTACATTCCAAAAAGATTTTAAGCTGTCCCCACCCATCTCCCCTCTCACCATCACCCACATCTGTCCCAAAGCATTCAAGCTTAGGGTATTCTCACGGGAAGCTATACTCTGAGGAATACACAAACATGCCAAAACATCAGGGCAGAAAAAAAAAACTACAATATTCTCCTCTGGTATGTTTGGGTCAGCTGTATATCTGCTGTTAAAAATATACCTTTCCAGGCTGGGCGCAGTGGCTCACGCCTGTAATCCTAGCACTTTTGGAGGCCAAGGCAGGTGAATTGCCTGAGCTCAGGAGTTCGAGACCAGTCTGGGCAACATGGTGAAACCCTGTCTCTACTAAAAATACAAAAAAATAGCTTGGTATGGCAGCATGCACCTGTAATCCCAGCTACTCGGGAGGCTAAGGCAGGAGAATTGCTAGAACCCAGGAGGTGGAGGTTGCAGTGAGTCGAAATCGTGCCACTGCACTCCAGTTTGGGTGATACAGCGAGGCTCCATCTCTAAAACAACAACAACAACAACAAATATATATATATATCTTTCCAGCCAGCTACTTAAGGAAACTGAGAGGGAGAATGGCTTAGGCCCTCGCAATGAGTTTGAGTCTGAGTCCAGGAGTTCAACACTAATCTAGGTAAATAGTAAGACCCCATCTCTAAAAACATACATAAATGTGTGTGTGTGTGTGCGCGCGTGTATAGTGTGCGCGCGCGTGTATATATATATGTATGCCTTCAAGACTGAAAGAAGCTATGATTTTGAGTTGAAATTGGCTTTTAATCTTTTTCTCTCTAACAGTGTAGCAAATTAAATATCAATCATCCAACAATCACTCCTTTTCTAAAACTGATTCGATACTTTATTCCCAACAAATAAAGCATATAGAATGAGAACCATAACATTTTATTAACAATACACACATACAAACACATATATACAATGTATATAGAGGGAGAGGCTCCTGGCTTTATCATGCCACAGTGCATTAAGCCGGCTTCCTTTGAGGGTCACATATATATCTGTGTCCATCCTTAGCAAACACTCACACCTTAATGCTAACACATCCAACTGCAAACTGAAATCCATAAGACATGTATTATCCATATGTCTGACCATTGCATAGCATCTGATAATTAACCAAAAGTTTTCGCCTTTCTTTGAAATCATTATTATGAGGACATAACCATGGATCACAATAGAAAGAAGCACACATCACTCGCGTTCTGCCCTGACTAGAGTTACAGCCAAATTTAAATCCCAGCCTAGTGAGTTGATTCCATGGTAAACTGTTATGCAGAAAAGCTTCTGTTACCTACCCCTGCTGCCTCCCGTTCATTTTCTGGCAAAACGTTAAGACTGAAGACACCAACAACAATTAAAATGTAAACCCGTCTCTGCTTAATAACAAATCCCCTCCATCCCTGTCTAGCCAGAGACAATCTGCCTGCTTATTCCTATTTTCATGTCCTCTCCTCTCAAATTAGGCTTAGTTACATTTCCATGTCTGGATAGTATTTATTGATCCTGAGTGAAGAAGCCTAGATCGTGTAGAACCTGGCATATCAGACGTGCTAATGAATGAGTGGCTCACTACATTTTGAAATCCAGCATAAACATTCTGCTCTTAACATTTTTAGAGGGTAAAGAACTTTATAATGCTGCACAAATAGCCCCTGGGAATTCTGATATTCTACCTATACCATTGCTTCTGTAGACTCAGGCCTTTAGGATAAGAATCGGGTTCAGGAGCAATAGTGCAGTTTTTTCCTAGAAGAATCTTATCTAAAAGTCTCTCTCTTCAATGGCTTCAGTGACTTTCTATTGTTCTTAGAATTTAGTCCCAACCAGTATTTTTCTTTGTGTCTGGCCTATTTCCTTAGCATAATGTCTTCTAGTTAAAAAAAAATAATACATAAGAACAGTGAAAACAGGTTTATGGGGAGCACAGGAGGAAATGTTGGAAGATGTGGATCAAAAGGTACAAAGTTGCAGTGAGGTAGGATGAGTAAGTCTGGAGATCTATTTGCACAACATGAGGACTCTAGTTGGTATTATTATATTGTATTCTGATAATTTGCCAAAAGAACAAATTTTAGGTACTCTTACCACATACACACACACACAGACACACAGACACACACACACAGACACACACACACACACGTAAGTACATGAGACAACAGGCATGTTAATTTGCTTGACTGTAGTAACCACTTCATTCACTACGTGTATATATCAAGCTAAGTATCAAAACATCATGTTGTACACCTTAAATATATTCAAAAAAGATATTTCTGAGCTCCAGATGATATTGAGGAATTTCAAATGATATTTCATACAAAATGATTTAACTCCTAATCAACAAAAACAGCATAAAATAGTTCTTTGAGGTTCACTGGAAAAAAACAAAACAGCAAAAACACACACCAGCCCTAAAGTGAGACCAGACCTGGGTTTGAATTCTGGCCCCCTACTTCCTAGCTGTGTTACCTTCACCAGCTACTCATCCTCTCAAAAGGTCAGTTTCTTCACCTTGAAAATGGGGGTAATAATAATTATCTTAATGTGATTGGGCACAGTGGCTCGCACCTGTAATCCCAACACTTTGGGAAGCTGAGGTGGGCAGATCACTTGAGGTCAGGAGTTCAAGACCAACCTAGCCAACATGACAAAACGCTATTTCTACCAAAAAAAAAAAAAAAATCAGCCAGGCATGGTGGTGCACACCTGTAATCCCAGATACTTGAGAGGCTGAAGCACAAAGATCACTTGGGCCGGGGAAGTAGAGGTTGCAGTGAGCTGAGATCATACTACTGCACTCCAACTCCAGCTGGGGCGACAGAGCAAGATTCTGTCTCAAAAATAAGAATAATAATTATTATTATTATTGTGCAGATTGAATGTGATAATGCATGTGAAATAGCTGGCACTTAGTACACAAAGCAATAAACATTAGCTACGAATGCTGGTATCATGATTATTAACTTTGACTACACTGAACAATAAATTGGAACAATGGTGTCTTTTTGGAAAAAAAAAAAAAAGAATATAATCCTAAACACTTACGATGGGCTTCAAGGCCAGTAAAAGTCTTTAGACTCACCTCATACCATTCTCCCATGCCGCGACAGCTTGGTCACTATGCGACAGGCACGATAGGCATGTAGAGTAACAAGCACGGGGCTTCATGCTTCCTGCTCCCTCCTTCTGAAATGCTCTTTCCCTAGCTCTGTGCAAGTCTCTTGCTCCTTGTCATCCTTCCAGTGTCAATTTAAACACCACCTTGGCAGAGAGACTTACCCTGGCCACTCTATCTGAAGTAGCTCTCTCTAGCACCTCCCCAGCTTCCTGCAGTTCTCTTTATCACATACTCCTGTTTATCTTCTTTGTAGCACTTATTACAATCAATAATGATCACTGGACTATAAGCTCTGAGACATCACCAATGTATCGGTAGCAGCTGGCACAAAGTTGGTGCTTGATAGCTGTCAAATTAATTATTGAATACATAAATGAATAACTAGGCTAATAATATGCATTTTCTCTTCTTTTCTTTTTCTTCTCATATATAGCATCTAGCACCATGCAACATGGAAGAATTTAACACAATAATACTATGTTTAAGAAATAATAACATTAAGAAGCAGATATTGCCGGGCACGGTGGCTCACACCTGTAATCCCAGCACTTTGGGAGGCCAAGGCAGGCGGATCACAAGGTCAGGAGATCGAGACCATCCTGGCTAACACAGTGAGACTCCATCTCTACTAAAAAAAAAAAATATTAGCCAGACATGGTGGTGTGCGCCTCTAGTCCCAGCTACTCGGGAGGCTGAGGCAGGAGAATCGCTTGACTCAGGAGGCGGAGGTTGCAGTGAGCCAAGATCAAGCCATTGCACTCCAGCCTGGGTGACAAAGTGAGACTTTATCTCAAAAAAAAAAAAAAGAAAGAAATTGACAAACATTGCAGCCATGTGCTAAATAAGCCTGACTTTCAGAAATATCACTGGTGTAACTGTTGAACAAATTCTCTGAAATGCTCTTCTTTTTTATTTCCTTTGTCCTTTAACTTCTTCACTTCTCCTCCTCCTCCTTTCTCTCTTTCTTTTAAATTATGTATGACATTGGTTATTAGCATCTCAGTCCCCCACTTCTTCTACCTTCAAGCCTTTCCCCTCAACTGTTGCTCAATGTCATGAGCTGATGTGAAGCACGTAGCAAGAAAGAGCTGCTCTCCTACAGTCAAATGGTCCTGTGAAAGACAGTCTTTCAGGGATGCAAGGGGCAAACAAACCTAGACTCTAAAGCATCACACTTGTACTTGGAAGCAGTATGTTGGAAGGAAAACACATTAGAGGCAGGAGGCTGGAATTTCAGTCATTTTGCCACTCTGGGAATGATAGAAAGTCAATTAACCACTCTGTACCCCAATTTTCTCATCCATAAAATTGAAATGTCTCCTATCTTGCCCTCCTCCACAGGTGGGAAAGGATCCATTGAATTGGTCATGTGAAAATACTCTGCAAAATATTATATATTTCCAAGTTAAAGATATTATTGTATTAAAAGGGAAACACTATGTCTGCTTTAGTAAACTAGACAAAGCAAGGGCAAACAACAGTCATATCTTGGGAGTAATGGGTATAGGAACCATATTTCCAAAACCCAAATCAGAACATCTCTTTTGGCATATGATCTGACACATGGTTTGACCACATGACAGAATATTTGAAATAAAAAATGTCCTGAAAAATCCAGGACATGTGGTTGCCATGGCAATGAGGAGCCATGGGGAGGCTGTGGGCAATGAAAAGACAGGGTCGAATTGGCAAGCATAGAAAACTATTTTGCCAGCGATGTGTAGGACAGTTTGCAGTCAATCGATGTGGAAGAGAGAAAAGGCAAGAAGGAAATTTTGCTAATCTGAGTGTTAGGTATACTCATCCTGAATCGTGTTCACCTTGGAAAATTCTTCCCACCCTATCCAGAGAATCCAAGGTAGTCTGGTTCACATGAACATGGAACTAGAGAGAGCTTTGGATAGAAATTTTGTTGGAGTGAATCTAGCCCCATGGTAGTCCTGTATCTGCCCTCAATAACCCAAGGGCACCTCTAAACTAAGAATTACCTGATGGCAGCCCAGCTCTCCAGACCAAGGGAAACTCCCTTGAAATACCCTAGCATAAACCCAAATCTGCCTCCCTCTGGACAGAAAGACCGGGAAACTCTTCACTTCTCAAAATTCTGCTCTTTGTGGACCGCCTTCTGCCGCCACCTTTCCCCATGCAAAATTGAAGCAACTCTCTTCTCTGTGCAACTAACTGTTCACAAAATATTTTTGCCATTTACAACTCCATCGGAGCTCCTGACAACACAACGTTGGTGTCATATGAATTCTACTGCTGGCTTTTAGGATGGAAAGTCAGATTTATTTATTTTTATGGTCAGTTAAAATTGAGTTGCAGATAATATAAACAAGAAGGGATAATGATCGGACTCAGAAGAAGTAGATTTATAAAAAGTTTAACTCTTTTAAAAATTTACATAGGTTCCTATTAAAATTAATAAATCACATATAAGGGGCAAGTGTTGTTTCATGGGGCACATTTCCCCCCATTCAGTTCTCTTATTCCCCTCCAGCCCTTTAAGACCCCAAGACCTCTAAATTCCACCCAGTGCCTATCACATGCTATTGAGTTGGCATGTTTGCAAATTGCATGCAGTGAGATCCTTCCATACCAAGAGCCCTGTCTCAGATTCCCCAGCATCGCAGCCAAACTAGTATTGCCTGCACATTTTCTTCATCTTTTCATTGAGTTCAGTGTGGCAGCAGCGCATTCCTTAGCACAGGCTCCAGTCGGCATGGTAACTAGTTAGGGACTGCCAGTTGCCTTCTGGCAGACTCCTATTTCTTTCTGAGGGTGCTTTTTCGGGGGCTGGGGGGAGGTGCAGGGAGGGGACGGCAGTGGAGGAAGTAGTGAAAAGAGGGTGGAGAAAGAATTGATTGGGTTGGGCTGGAGGGGGAAGGGCAGGAGAATGACTTAAACAGGCTTTTTTAAAAGAGTTATCTGGTCCACCCATGGTGTTGGTGCTAAATTGCCTGGGCTGAAAAAAGTCCTAATTGGGGTAGGGAGGCAGTGACAAAGCAAAGCTTGTTCAAGCCTCAGAATCTGCACTGTTGATAGTGCAGGTACCTCAAGGGCGGGTGGGAGTGATTGCTGTGTTGACTTTGTCTAATTGCAGGGGAGGAGTTATGTGAGCTGTGGCGGGCAGTGCTACACCCCGTGGGGTGGGGGACAGAAATTGGCATAACCGTGCAGGGCTAAATAAACTGACTGACAAAGCTCTTGGCATAGTATTAAAAATCTGGCAAAATGTTCATCTCTTGACAAAAATGCAGAGAGACTAGTAATGCATAACTTCATCCCATGTTGGATTTTAAAATGGCTAATGCCAAGTTGTCTGTCAAAATTAATAGGGCATTGCTGCTTCTTATAGAACAGAAAAGAATTCTCATTCATTTTATTCATTGCTAAAAAATCATATATCTGCTAAAAATTTCATTTACAAAAAAAGGTTCAAAGGTTGTTAACCTTGATTTTAAAGTGCTGCGAATTAAAAGCTTCTTTTCTAATGTTTGTTTTTTATCAAAACCACACCTTCATTAAAATGTAAAGCATTTTATTCTTTGCGAATAGATTAAAACCCTGTATTCAACCTTATATTAAGAGAGGCATTGGAACTCCAGTTATTAATTACAGTTTTATATGAGTTTGGAGACTTTTTAACTTCCTTTATATCAAGAAACATGTTAAATGGTTAATTGACTGTTGAGTACTCTACATCATCATAGAAATTAATCAATATATTGACTTTTTGACTCTCCGACTTTGCTATACTGTGTGTCAATTTAACTGCTTCTCCTTCCTTCTTTGCTTTCCATGAAGCCTTCATGCATGCTATTCTATACAAACTGTTTTTTATTTTAAGTTTTACACACATAGGGTAACTTACTATTCTAGGATCTGAGTGCATTTGATGTGCATTCAGACCTTAAAAAGAAAGTGTAAACACTACTCTGCTTCGTCACATGTGTAAAGTGTATGTGGATGGTTATTTCCTTTCTTATTTTCCACACCTCAAATCTCATAACTAAATGGAGATGAAAAACAATTCTCTGAAAAATTTAAAAATCTTTTATATTTTAATCCCTACTTTGCCTAATGAAACAATACATTTTCTTATTCATAAGTTTAGAATTTTCATTAATTTTTTTCAAAAATAATTTTGAAAGAGCATTTTCCTCAAAATCCCATGTCTTCTCTAATTCTGTTATTTCAAGGCTTTCAATAAAATAGGAAAATCAGTGAGGCCGGTGGCGAGACTTTGCTCTTAAACTCTAGTAAGTACTTTGGTTTGGTGATCTGCCTCTTCTTAAAACAGCCACCTACAATGGAGTCTGTAAGTGCTTTTTGGAAACTGAGACACTAAAAGCTTCAACATTGGAATCCTTCCAGGTGAAAGGGAAATACAGATACACTCCCAGGTAAAAGGGAAATATACAAATATTCCTTAACTGCTGAAGAAACAAACATGTAAATAAGAGATGGGCTGCTTCCCTACTGCTCATGTTTGCTCACTGCGAACATTTGGTTCACTTGGCTTGGCTCATTATTTCAGCTGGGAAAGTCACTATGTGAATTAATAGCAGATTTCCCAGCTGAAAATAAATGTTTACCAGTTTAGGGGGCTGGGGTTTTTTGGCAAAGATCTGGCTTTTTGTCTGACTGGCTCTTTTTTGGCATGCACATCCCTGAGGTGTGTAATTAAAGTGAGGGAATTTGCACATAGTGCTTTGGGGATTTTATGAATAGAAAACACAGGCTGGTTCAGCAATTTGGGTGCCTAATGTCAGAGTGTGCATTTCCTGTGTGAGGTATCACAATAATAGGGCTCTGTGATAATAAAGGTACCTGCAATCCCATGCAAAGAAAGAGAAAAGTGACAGCATTTGTTCCTAAATTCCAATACAAAATACATGAAAAAGAGCAATTTACATTCAAAACAGACGGACTTTGAACTTGAACATACCCTCAGAATTAATGGCTATTAAATCAGCCCCACTTTGCTGAATATTGAAATTCCCTTCAGGACAGAGATCTTGGCTGTTGATATCAGGTTGCATTACAAAATAGAATATACAATATCAAATGGTTCTAATCATAACCATTCCACCCTTGCTGTTGAAATTTTTGAACAGCTCAAACCCTGAAAAGGTGTTTTTAAACCTCAGGAATCTTGAGGGGAAGGGTAGAAAGAACAATTGACATTTATTGAGCACCTGTTATATGCCAGATACTTTCACATGCCTATCAAATTTCATATGTTACAATAAAAACCAGGTTTAAAAAAAAGTATTTGCACTCTTATATTTTTGTTTAAAAAATAATAATAATGCTCAGTCAGGTGCAGTGACTCACGCCTGTAATCCCAGAACTTTAGGAGGCCAAGGCAGGAGAATCACTTGAGGTCAGGAGTTTGAGACCAGCCTGACCAACAGAAACCCCGTCTCTACCAAAAATACAAAAATATGTGTTTGTTTTGTATTTTGTATTTTTTATGCCTGTAATCCCATCTACTTGGGAAGCTGAGGCAGGAGAGTTGCTTGAACCTGGGAGGTGGAGGTTGCAGTGAGCTGAGATTGCACCATTGCATTCCAGCCTGGGCAATAAATAAATAAAGTTCAGAGAAATTAGGTAATCTGCCAAAGACCACATTGCTAGTAATCAGTAACACCAAGATGTGAGAGAGGACAACGCCAGCAAAGAATAAACACTCAGTGTATACTAACTAGTATTATTGTAGGACTCCAAAACCCAAGCTCTTTCCAACAAAGTTCACTTATTACTTCTCTTATATACAATTTATTCTAAAGAGGGCTGAAAACCTTGTTCCCTCCTCATCCCTCAGTCTTTGATGGTTCTCATGAATAAAGTTTATTCTAACTTGAAAAACAGAAACAAAAACTTCTTGCTCTATCCCATGCATAAGAGTACAGGAAGCCGTGGGTTTGTGCTTCCTGGGTCATGGGAAGGGCATCTCAATCCTGAGGGCAAGCCACACTTTTAATATAGGACAACGGAGGCCATGACAGGAAATGAGTCTCACACAGAAGCCTGGAAGAAGGGGATACTTTTACGACAGCCAGAGGCCGGAACGTATCTCCCGTATCGCCACAGAATATGGAAACACAGATTTCACCTTGCCAAGGCCCAATTTTATCAACTGTAAACTGATACAATTTACAATTGGAAAGGATTGGTCCCAATGATGTGAAAGTCCCGTTTCTGATTTGAAAGTCTAAACTACCAAATAACCCTTGGCTGATGAGCAGAGAGTCTAAACATAAGAATTCCCACAGGATAAGCTTCAGGTAACTACCTCTCTTGTGGTCACCACACAAAAACATCTGCCAGCATTTCAGAGCCATATTCCCCAGTGAAGTGATCATCAAGTTTCCAGCACATATTTCCCACACTGATATTTCTTGATATCATCTACAAACTAAGTTCTCCGGTAAAACATTGTCTTTTTGTTTTTAAGAGATGAGGTCTTACTCTGTCACCCAGGCTGGAATGCAGTGGCATGATCATAGCTCATTACAGACTTGAATTCCTGAGCTCAAGCAATCCTCCTGCCTCAGCCTCCTGAGTAGCTAGGACTACACATGCACGCCACCACACCTGGCTACTTTTAAAAATTTTTTGTAGAGCCAGGCCCTCACTTTTTGTCCAGGCTGGTCTTGAACTCTGGGCTTCAAGTGATCCTCCTGCCTCAGACTCCCTAAGTGTTGGGATTACAGGCAGGAGCCACTGTGCCGGGCTAAACATTGTGTTTAAAAGCCTTTCTCTGGAGGTCTTTCTTTTCCTGACATTTCTTCTTATCTTGCCCTTTCTGTGACCTTCCTCTTATTCTCTAAAAACCTTTGAAGAATCATTGATAGACCACAAACTTGAGGTTGGGGCACTATCCTAATTTTCTGGTAAAGAAAAAATATGAATGATTTGTGTATATGTGTGTTATTATTATCTCCATCAAAATTTAAAGAAATTTGAACATGAAGCTTTAGAGAGATTTGTTAATACAAGGGCCAGAAATGCCATTTGGAGCACATATTTTTTATACTCCACTGGAATTTAGAACCCTACGAGGTGGATCTTACTGCCTGTCTCTGTCAGCACCCCTCACATATCCTCACTTTCCTCCTTCCTACCCTGCTTAAATTCCAGCATTCATCATTATTTTTATTATTTTCCAAGCTCCCTCAACTCCCTTGCTCCTCTCTCACTGTACTGTACTGGCAAATTCTCACCCCAATTCAGTCCGACTTCCTGCCCATTCTGTCTACACCCCTGCCACTAAATGTGCTGGAGAAAACCACACAACCATGCTGGCTGGTCTCATGCTAAATCATGGTGATCATAACCTCCTGTAGGCCCCGAATGCTGCCGAGCTGTCATTCATCATCCTCATCCATTCCCTCTTCCACTCTCCTCAATGAGTCTTTCATCACTTCTCTCCTCAGTCCTTCACAACCTGCTCATCCATTGTCATTCATTTGCTTCCTGTTTCACCAGGAAAACGGAAGCAGCCAGCACGATCTTCCTCATGTCCCACTGTCGCATCTCCCTACCTACCAGGGCCTGTATACCCCACCTTTCCTTCTGTGACTTTGGATAGATTATTGAGGCTCCCAATCGAGACCAGTCCCCAACTCATGTACTATATCCCTCCCATCTCTCCTGCATCATGAATTTCCCTCCTTTTGCTGGACTGCTGCAATCCATATAAGCAGGCTCTTGTTTCTTTCATTAAAAATAAAATAATCTGGGTGCAGTGGCTCACGCCTGTAATCCCAGAACTTTGGGAGGCCAAGGCAGGTGGATCACCTGAGATCAGAAATTCCAGACTACCCTGGCCAACATGGTGAAACCCCATCTTTACTAAAAATACAAAAAAAATGGTGCCAGGCAATATGGCTCCTGCCTGTAATCCCAGCACTTTGGGAGGCTGAGGTGGGCAGATCACGAGGTCGAGATTGAGACCATCCTGGCCAACATGATGAAACCCTGTCTCTACTAAAAATACAAAAATTAGCTGGGTGTGGTGGCATGTGCCTGTAATCCCAGCTACTCGGGAGGCTGAGGCAGGAGAATCAATTGAACCTGGGAGGTGGAGGTTGCAGTGAGTCAAGATTGCACCACTGTGCTCCAGTCTTAGATACAGGAAATAAAAATAAAAATAAAACAGCCTGAGCACAGTCGCTCATGCTTATAATCCCAGCATTTTGGGAGGCTGAGGTGGGAGGATCCCTTGAGGCCAGGAGTTCAAGACCAGCCTAGGCAAAAAACTGAGACTCAGTCTCCAGAAAAAAACCTTTTTTTAAAGATTAGCTGGGCATAGTGCTGCACATGTGTAGTCCCAGCTACTCCAGAGGCAGAGGTAGGAGGATTGCTTGAGCCCTTGAGTTCAAGGCTACAGCAGTAAAGCAGGATCATGCTACTGCACCCCAGCAGGGACAACAGAGCAAGGCCCTGTCTGGAAAAACAACTGTTTTAATTAAAACAAAGACAAAAATCGTTCGATGCCATCCCTCCCTCCAACTACGGCTCCATTTCTCTGAACCTCTTGATGGCAAAACTCTTCCAATAAATTGTTCATATTCACTGGTAATTTTTCTTCTCCCAGTCTCTCTCCTGAACTCAATTCAATCAGCTCCCGCCTACTTCTTCCCTCCCCACAGCAAACATTCCATCAAAATTTCCTGTGTTCGGGTTACTAAGGACCTCACATTGACAAACTCAGCAGCCAGTCCTCAGTCCTCATCTTATTTGTACTTAAACATTTCATGTAGCGGAGCATGCTCCTCCTCTCACGCTGACCCCCAAATACTTGTTCACTTGCTTTCCAGGATGCCACGCTCTCCTGAGTCGTCTTCTGTGTCTTAGCCTCTTTCTCTTCATCTCCCTGACCCTGAGGTGGAGTGATCCAGAACTTAGGGTTCAGACCTCTTTTTTTTTGAGACGGAGTTTCGCTCTTGTTACCCAGGCTGGAGTGCAATGGCGCGATCTCGGCTCACCGCAACCTCCGCCTCCTGGGTTCAGGCAATTCTCCTGCCTCAGCCTCCTGAGTAGCTGGGATTACAGGCACGCGCCACCATGCCCAGCTAATTTTTTGTATTTTTAGTAGAGACGGGGTTTCACCATGTTGACCAGGATGGTCTCGATCTCTTGACCTCGTGATCCACCCGCCTCGGCCTCCC
>NW_016107385.1:7061467-7127328 GCF_001604975.1 Cebus imitator
TTTTTGAGACGCAGTCTTGCTGTCACCCAGGCTGGAGTGCAGTGGCATGATCTTGGCTCACTGCAGCCTCTGCCTCCCAGGTTCAAGTAATTCTCCTGCCTCAGCCTCCTGAGTGGCTGGGATTACAGGTACCTGCCATCGCACCCAGCTAATTTTTTGTATTTTTAGTAGAGATGGGGTTTCACCATGTTGGGCAGGCTGGTCTCGAAATCCTGACCTCAGGTGATCCGCCCGCCTTGGCCTCCCAAAGTGCTGGGATTACAGGCGTGTGCCACTGTGCTGGCCTTGATTTATTTACTTATATTGTGCCCCAGTTTCCTCCTTGATAAGACAGAAATAAAGATAGTGCCTATCTCATAGGATTATAATAAAATTAAGAGTAAACCTCTCTTGACCATGTCTGGCAACTACCAAAAACTCCATAAATATTATCTATGATTATTGAAAAACACTTTGGGTCCTGTCACGCCAGCCTTCTTTCCATCCCTCAAATATGCTCTAGCCAAGATCTTCCCAGCTTGGTTGCCTGAGCAAATGCTGCCCTGTTCAAGGTAGTCTCCTTATACCCACCTCCTTGCACCGCTCCACTCTCACATGTCCTTGTCTCTCAGATCTAGTGTTACTTCCTCAGGCAAGTCTCCTCCTGAGACCCACCAGTTCTCAGTCTGAAGTTTCCTTCATTACATCAGCGTGTTCTCCTTCCAGTTTGTGCCTGGTTGAGGTCAGTCTTCAACCTCTAGAGGTCATCTCCAGGCTTAGGCACATTTTCCCAGAGCCTGATACCTGCCTGACACGTAGGCACTCCATACCAATTTGTTAGAATAAACGTTTAGTTGTTGCTTAACCCTGTCTGAAAGAATTTGGCCAGATCTGGCCTTCTGAGAGCACGCCTGGACCAGCTCCACTGCCTTTGACTTACAGGCTCTTTTTTTCTCCCCCTACCTCCCAGGGCTGACCAACCCCCTTCTGATTAACACATTCTTTCTTTACATGTGTTAATGAATTTGATGAGGTTTCTTAGGGCCCTAAGAAAACTTTGCATATCTATGCTCTGTTTTAGTTCACGTTGTTTTTAAAGTTTTGCTCTCAGTAGGCGTCTTATTTCACTTATTTCCAAGTTCTGGCAGGGGTGGGTGGCTGAGGGTTGTCTCATTGTATCTCTCTATTATTGGCAACACACCTGGACCAGGATTCTATCTGGCAGTGGAGACTCCCTGGTGTTTTGTATTTAGGTGAGTGTGTGCTCCCCTTGCCAAGGGAACACTCCATGTTCTAAATTGAACTTTTTTTTTTTTTTTTTTTTTTTTTTTTTTTTTAATTTTTTTTTTTTTTTTTTTTTTTTTTTTTTTTTTTGAGACGGAGTTTCACTCTTGTTACCCAGGCTGGAGTGCAATGGCGCGATCTCGGCTCACCGCAACCTCCGCCTCCTGGGTTCAGGCAATTCTCCTGCCTCAGCCTCCTGAGTAGCTGGGATTACAGGCACGCACCACCATGCCCAGCTAATTTTTTGTAGTTTTAGTAGAGACGGGGTTTCACCATGTTGACCAGGATGGTCTCGATCTCTTGACCTCGTGATCCACCCGCCTCGGCCTCCCAAAGTGCTGGGATTACAGGCTTGAGCCACCGCGCCCGGCCCCCCTAAATTGAACTTTTAAAGTCTGATCTGGGTTTGTCCTTAGCCTCCCTCAACTCCACCCCAGTCTCTACTAGTCTATTCCCTCTCATCTCCTGAGATAGGGGCCAGCAGATACTCTCTACAGAGAATACACTAGGTTGCTATATAACTCCATTTAATGGAGGTAGGTGATCAGGTGTGTTTTTCAATAACCCAAGAATATAGCACTGCTCTGGAGATGAGTTATTGTCTTAAACAGAAATATTAAAACTAGCCCAAGGACATGAGTGGTAAACAGAGAAAGTAGTCGTTACCACTCCATATTTGCACTGTGTGATAAGACATGCAAATCCTCCCATCAGTACCAGGCAAAAGTGACTGTAGTTACAGAGATTCCATCCTGCTGTCATAAACTCTCTGTCAAAAAGACTCAATGCTATGTTAGCAAAAATAATTGATCTACAACATGCATCCTGAAACCCTGGATGTCTGAAAAGCATTGCTCTGGGTTTTCATGCTGTTTCCACAATGCTAAGATCTAGTGTTGGCCAGAGATGTGTGTGGAAACGCCACAAGAAAAGGCCTTGTCCAATCCCATGCAGAATTCAGCAGAAGGTAAGAAAGGACACAAAACTCAGGTTGAAGAAAGCCTCTCCTTGGGGTATTTCTTGTCCTTTATTTTTACCCCAGATCCAAGACTTGTGGTTAATTCAGATAAGCACTTGACCTTTGTGGGTGCTTATCCAAAGTCAACCTTCCCGTGTCTGAGGGTCACCTGTAACTCATTAATCTCGGTCCATTATTGTTTTGCAGGGATGTCTGTTCCATTTAAGATATAAAACTCCTGTACAGATAACATGGTAGGTTAATGCACTCACCTTTCATTCCTTGATTGCTGGGTTCAAACCGAACTCAATTCTGTTATGAGTAAGGATTATGTTTTGATATGTTCCCTGTCCCCAGGAGCCATTTGTCTATAGGTCTTCAAATCCTAAAAGGATGTTGCAGGCATCAGCATCCTCTTCAGGGCCCTATATAGGACATTCCAGGGAATAGAATGGCCCAGAGGTTACTGGGTCAGGACTGGAGAGGAAAGAACTATTTAGGGAATCTTGCTGAGTGCATGCTTCTGAGGGTGCTATGAGTCTTTTGCCACTCTCAACTCTTAAGATGAAAACAAGGCCATTATCACTTTTCAAAAAATAATAAATTGCTTTATATAGAATCTAGTACTGTTTACTGTATGTACTTCCCTACAGCAAGCAATTTGCTAGCAGGCAGTCAGGGAAAAAAAGGTACAAACTCTTTGCAGTTTTCAGAATATCATACTTTTCAAGCATTCTCTTCTTTATGATTTAACTTAATTTCCTCTTCAACTAAGATATGCAAATCTATACCCTCGCCTGTGACAAAAATCGAGGATGTAAATCTAGAGGGAAACAACAGCCAGGCATTTGACTCTCTCTGCGGCATCACTGCCATGCACAGCGGATGGCATGCTTGCTCTGGTCTGACTGCCAACGATAGAATTCTGGCCTGCCACTGAAAGCCGTCACCTCTTCCAGTCTCAGTTTCATTAGCTGAAAGATGGAAACAGTAAGAGTACCTGCCACAGAGAGTTATTGTAATCAAATAAGATAACGAGGCCAGGCACCGTGGCTCATGCCTGTAATCCTAGCACATTGGGAGGCCAAGGCAGGCAGATCACTTGAGTCCAGGAGTTGGAGACCAGCCTGGGCAACACAGAAAAAAATACAAAAAAAATCGGCCACGCATGGCATGCACCTGTAGTCCCAGCTACTTTGGAGGCTGAGGCAGAGGATCACCTGAGGCCAGGTCGAGGCTGCAGTGAGATTGTACCACTGCACTCCAGCCTGGATGAGTGACAGAGAGCCTGTCAAAACAACAACAACAGGCCGGGCGCGGTGGCTCAAGCCTGTAATCCCAGCACTTTGGGAGGCCGAGGAGGGTGGATCACGAGGTCAAGAGATCGAGACCAACCTGGTCAACACGGTGAAACCCCGTCTCAACTAAAACTACAAAAATTAGCTGGGCATGGTGGCGCGAGCCTGTAGTCCCAGGTACTCGGGAGGCTGAGGCAGGAGAATTGCTTGAACCCAGGAGGTGGAGGTTGCAGTGAGCCGAGACCGCACCATTGCACTCCAGCCTGGGCAATAAGAGCGAAACTCCGTCTCAAAAACAACAACAACAAAACAACAAAACAAAAACAAAAAAAAAAACAGTGTCTGGCATATAAAAGGGGTTCAATAAGTGTTAGCTATTATTGGTACTTAATTGCTTTGGTTTGTGCTATAGAAACCAAAGGGACTTTTTTCTTTAAATCTGTGGCTTCTCCAACCACCTGAAGCAAGTGACTGAACTCCAAATGAATACTTCTGGTTCTTTCTACCAGGCACGGCCACGTCCCTCTTCCCTCCTGCTCCATGCCCCTTGAATCCCAACCAGTTAAAGTACAAGGGAGTGGCTGGGGAGTGAGGATGGTGCAGTCCAAACCGCCTCACTTAATTAATTTCAGCCAACTCCTGCTGCTGGCCACGCTGCTGCCGCCTCAATTACCCTTGGAGTTAACAACAGAAAGTGGCGCACAAAGACTTTCACTTTGTAGCGAGAAAAGGAAAAATGTACTGTCGATACATATTACTTGTCAATGTAAATGCTTTCAGGAGCCCTTCGCTGCTGCTTTTCATGTTCTTCGAGTCTAAGAACCATTTAGAGAAGTCCCGCTGTTCTAGCACCCTAAGGACATGTAAGAGGATGCGCGCCGGCAGCTGAGAAACAGAGCTTCTATTTATGTGGAGCAAGGCAGGCCTAGATCTTTGACTAACAATAAGCAGAATATCTTAATGACAAGCATTCTGAAGTCATGCCAGTGGAGAGCTTAGTGTTTGCCAGCTTGCTTTTCTTTCTTTTTAGAGAATACAACTTGGGAAAGAGGCAAGCACATGCAGGTAGGCTCTTATTTCAGTATCCGCTGCTATTTTCCCATTGGGAGGGTTGGGAGAGGGCTACCTAAATATCAGTCCCAATCCCCCCACCAGCAGGGGTCTAGAATTTCTAAAAAGAATAGGTGCAATCTGGCAGAAAAGGGAGACAGAGGACCTCTCTTGAAATTATGTTTGCGTGACCAGGCACGATAACTCACGCTTATAATTGAGAGGCTGAGGCGGGTGGATCATTTGAAGTCGGGAGTTCCAGACCAGCCTGGCCAACATGGTGAAACCCTGTCTCTACCGAAAAGGCAAAACTTGGCCGGTTGTGGTGGTGCGCACCTGTGGTCCCAGGAAGTCAGGAGTTTGAGACCAGCCTGGCCAACATGGCAAAATCCTGTCTCTACTAAACATACAAAAATTAGCCAGGTGTGGTTGTGCACATCTGTGGCCCCGGCTATTCAGGAGGCTGAGACAGGAGTATCGCTTGAACCCGGGAAGCGGAGGTTGCAGTGAGCCAAGATGTTACCACTGCACTTCAGCCTGGACATCTCAAAAAAAAAAAAAAAAAAAAAAAAGAAGAAGAAGAAGAAAAAAAGAAAAGGTATTATGTTGACGCAGAAAACAGTCCGTTGTTTGGAGTCCATATTTACTGGGGATGAAGTTGTAGGGCTGATAGAGATTTTGAAGGGCTGGAGTTCACTTCCAACCCCTACCCCTCACCACCTCCAACCACCCCTCACTTTGTATTCTAACACCACGACTCCCAGCTCTCATTCCCCATGCTTTTAGGAGCCTTTACTACACATTTAAGTTAATATCTTCAACAGAGGTGATGTGTTAGAGTAAACATTGTTCGTGGTGTAGGAAATGGCCTGGCACAATAGTGGTCAAAAATATTTGTTGAATAAATTTCTGATTTTTTGGAATCTATTAAGATAAAAGCCTTGGAAAAGAGGCTGCCACCAGAATAACTCCTTGTCATTCTTAGAATTAAGGTAATCATTAAATATAGCTTAAATAACTCATTTCCCCAACTGAAGCAATTAAAATGATCTCTGTATAGAGTATAGAAATTGTTTAGTAATATGCAATGCTTGACAGAGATTACCTACTGTCTTCTGATTTTTAACAATATTCTATCCATCTCTTTGAGGATATAACCCCCCATTTAGTTGGGTACATGGCTTCCCAGGTAAAGATTATATTTCCCAACCCCTACCCCCTCTGCAGCTAGCTGTAGGTACACCGCTAACTTCTGACCAGTGAAATGTGAACAGAATTAATATATACAACTTCCAAGCTGGCACTTAAAGGGAAGGAGTGTGGCCTTTGCTTATTCTGTTTCCTCTTCCCACTGGCTGGGATGCAAATGTCATGGCAGCTCCCAGAGCAGCCATCATAGACTGTGAGTTTGGAGTTGTGGCTTGAGAATAATTGAGCAAAAGACAGAAGCAGCCTAACCCTCTGCCACCCCCAAGCCTCCCTGCAAGCCTTAGACTACTTATATTTAAACTGTTACTTGAGAGAGAAATAAATTTCTATCCTGTTCAGACCACTGTATTTTAGAATGCCTCTGTTACTTTAGCCTAACCTGTATTTTAACAAGTATTGACATCATTAGAAAGGAAAGTTTTTTTTTGTTTGTTTGTTTTTTTTTTTTTTTTGAGACGGAGTTTCGCTCTTGTTACCCAGGCTGGAGTGCAATGGCGCGATCTCGGCTCACCGCAACCTCCGCCTCCTGGGTTCAGGCAATTCTCCTGCCTCAGCCTCCTGAGTAGCTGGGATTACAGGCACGCGCCACCATGCCCAGCTAATTTTTTGTAGTTTTAGTAGAGACGGGGTTTCACCGTGTTGACCAGGATGGTCTCGATCTCTTAACCTCGTGATCCACCCGCCTCGGCCTCCCAAAGTGCTGGGATTACAGGCGTGAGGCACCGCGCCCAGCTTAGAAAGGAAAGTTTAAAAGGAAACAAAATAACTTGCTACCTTAGAAAGGAAAGTTAAAAAAAACAAAAAACTCCATTCATTTGAAAGAAAAACAAGTAGAACAGAATAAATTAGTGGGATATTAATTTGTTCTCATTTTCCTTCTCTTACTTCAACTACTACTTCTTTTCCCTCAACTGCTGCTTTCATAATAGGTTCATATTGTTGCTGACTCATGAAACATAGGCTGGTCCTGGTTTTTGTGCTTTTGTAGTAGATAATGACACTAATAATAAGTGACAAATTTAGCCTGCTTTCTCTTTTTTCATGGCCTATGAGCCAAGAATAGTTTTTATAGTTTGTAATGGTAGGGGAAAAAAAAGACTATTTGATGGTATATAAAATTATATAAAATTCAAATTGCAGTGTCCATAAATAAAGTTTTATTGGAACACAATTACATTCATTTACTTAAATATTATTCACAGCTGCTTTCACGCAGTTGAGTAACTACAATAGAGGCTAGGATACTTCCAGAAAGCCTAAAATGTTTACCATATGACCTTTTACAGAAGAAGTTTGCCAATCCAGTCCTGGAGTGTCTTTCCCATTGTTTTTAATGAAAGGTAGATACATATTGTCTGAATTGGTTCCCTTCTCTGAAGTTGCAAGCTATAGGATCATATTCGTGCATTTAAAGATACTTTTTCAAAGAGCTTGATTGTAATCATGAAGAATGTTTGATTAACTGATAAAGAACTTGTAATACAACAGTGGCTGAATTGCATTGTTCGTTGTTTAGTTTTGTTTGTTTGTGGCATGATCTCGGCTCACTGCAACCTCACACTCCCAGGTTCAAGCAATTCTCATGCCTCAACCTCCCAAGTAACTGGGATTACAGGTGTGTGCCACCACACTTGGCTCATTTTTTTGTATTTTTTCATAGAGACGGGGTTTCACTATGTTGGCCAGGCTGGTCTCGAACTCCTGTCCTCAAGTGATCCTCCCGCTTTGACCTTTCAAACTGTTGGGATTACAGGTAGGAGCCAGTGGGCCCAGCCACATCCTTAGTAGTTCTGAGTCATATTTCCTGGAATTCTAATGACCCACGTTCAGCTTTACTTCATATGGTATTGGTTGACAGCAAGCCCTGGTGCTACATCTTACCTTTATAATGTTTCTTGTGCCTCACTCTTCAACTATATTACTACAGTCATGATACTCATTCAGCTCCTTAGTAATTCTAGATCAAACTTTTGCAATAATGTCTGAACTGCTTCTCCTGCATCTAATCTCTTCTCCTCCCTTCCATCCCGTCACCTTCCTCAGCCTCCCAAGGTAGGATTGCAGGTGTGAGCCGCCACGCCCGGCCTTATTCGTGTTTTAAGACTAATAAAAACATCAGCTTTCCTTTTTAGAGCATACTTATTTGAGGGAGAGATGGCATTGAGATTAGAGTGGGGTGAAATTCTCCCACCCCTTCGGAGGCTTCTTTTGGTGTGATCACTCAACTTAAAAGACTGTGAGCCATTTGTAATCATTTGTAAACCATTTGTAGTCATTTGTAAAAGACTGTTAGCCATTTGTAACTATTTTTTGTAAGCCATTTGTAGCCAATTGTAACCATAGGCAGCCATTTGTAACTGGTTACAATACTTGCATGTACCTAACACAGTGTTTGAGTCAATCACTGGTCACTGTACCATCTTGTATTATTATTATTATTATTATTATTATTGCCACCTTTCCAATGAGATTTCAAGGTGTATATTTTTCTCATTTGGAAATTATTTCGCTTACAAATCTATTTTAATAAATTATCAATAAATGCCCACCACTACAATGGGCATACTTCTAAGTGCTGGGAATACAGTCATGACCAGGCAAGATTACTGTCACCACAGAGCTTGCATTCTAGTGGGATGTGTATCTAGTTAAGAGATGAAAATTGGCCAGGCGCAGTGGCTCACGCCTGTAATCCCAGCACTTTGGGAGGTTGAGGCAGGCAGATCACCTGAGGTCAGGAGTTTGAGACAAGCTTGACCAACATGGAGAAACCCCGTCTCCGCTAAAAATACAAAATTAGCTGGGCATGGTGGCACATATCTGTAATCCCAGCTTCTTGTGAGGCTAAGGCAGGAGAGTTCCTTAAACCTGAAAGGTAAAGGTTTCAGTGAGCTGAGATCGTGCCATTGCATTCCAGCATGGGCAACGAGAGTGAATCACAAAAGAAAAGAAAAGAAAATCACTATGTAATAATTCATACCCTCTTATAAGCATAGGACCAAAACTATTCATCTTTTTCCCATGTTACTTTGTGTTTCTGCCTCTTCTTTACTTCTGCTTCCAGTTCTAATTCAGTTTAAGTCTAAACTTTACCATGAACCCAGGGCTTTCTCTTGTTATTTTTATTGGTTTTTATTTTTCCCCCCGCTTTTCCCACCATTTTTTTCTGTGTCTTCCGATATTTGAAATATCCTTCAAAAATAACACATTATTGTTGAACCTTTTGTACAAAGTTCCTGAAACATAGTAATATTAGTCACATATGACTAGTATCTGTGAGTCACAGAGCCATAGACTCTTAATAACATAAAATTCAAAAGAAGAGTTCCTTGCCAGGCGCAGTGGCTCACACCTGTAATTCCAGTCTTTGGGAGGCAAAGGCAGGTAGGGTTTGAGTACAGGAGTTTGAGACCATCCTGGCCAACATGGTGAAACCCTGTCTCTATTAAAAATACAAAAAACTAGCTGGGTGTGGTGGTGCACACCTATAATCCCAGCTACTCAGGAGGCTGAGGCACGAGAATAGCTTGAACCTGCCAGGAGCTGGAGCCCTCCAGTGAGCCAGGATCACACCACTGTACTCCAGCCTGGAAGGGCGAGACTCAATCTCAAAAAAAAAAAAAAAGAAGAAGAAGAAGAAGAAGAAGAAGAAGAGCTTCCACCTAACCAGTGTTTTTTTTTGTTTCCCAACTGAACAAAACATACAGACATTATTTATATCCCATTTAAAACAAATTATTTTCCCAGCTTTGTTGAGGCATAAGCAACAAATAAAAATTGTATATATTCAAGCTGTACAACATGATGATTTGATATTTATATTCATTGTAAAATGATTGCCATAGTCAAATTAGTTGACACATCCATCACCAGACATAGTTACTATTGTGTGGTGCTATGTGGGGTGAGGACACCTAAGATTGTCTCTCTTAGAACATTTCAAGTGTACAATACAGCACTAGTTCTAGTCATCACACTGTAAATTAGATACTCAGAACTTATTCATCTTGTAACTCAAAGTTCATACCCTTTGGCCAACATCTCCCCATTTTTTCCACTTCCTGGCCCTGGCAAAATTTTCAAAGTAAACTTTATTTCCAAGTAGGATGTTTAATGATAGCACTCAATAAGTCATCAATCATAAAGAGGTAAGAACTACTTCCCCAAAGAGGGGAAAAGTAGTAAGAAAATTTCACTAACGATCAAACAAAGTGAAATTAAAAGAACTGGTGTTTTGCACATCTTAGGCAGTGAAATGTGTGTCAAATGCTATTCAGATTGATAAGTTTGCAGCCTCACTGAGCTTTGCACTTGTTTCTGCCAATACTGTAAATACCTCACAAAAATCATGAAAACGTTTATTCCTTTTGATCCGATATTTTCACTTTTAGGATTTATTGTAAGCAGCTACTTTAACCAAATAAATACATATGTGCACAAAAATAATCACTTTACAGTTATGTTATATCGTATCTATAAAAGCAGAAATATGTCAACATTTGGAATAAGCCTTGATAAAATTTAATTGTAACATTGCAATTATTAAGCCTATTCAGAAGCATAGTAAAATATTTATTAGTTAATGACAAGTTATTTTATGTTGCCACATTGTTGTATCTTTAATTCTTTTTATAACAACAAATTGGGACATTAAGTAACTACCCAAAAAAGTAATAGACTATAAAATCACAGTAGCAAAACGGGAAATAGCATGACTATCCAATTGCATCATGATAAAAGCATATCTTTTTGGAAAGCTATATATGTGTGTGTGTGTATATATATATATAGATAGATAGATAGATATAGCTTTTATATATATATAGCTTTATATATATAGCTATATATATAATATATATTATATATATTATATATAAATATATAAAATATAATATATATTATATATATATAACTATATATATAATATATATAGAGAGAGCTTATATATATATACTCAATTCAACAAATATTAATGAAGGGAATACCATATATCACACGCTCTGCTAGACTAGGAGGGTGCTAGAGGCTATTGGCTACTCATCAAAATCTGCATACCCTTTTTCTTAGGCACAGAGCTAGAATATTTGCAGTTAGGTAGCCATGTGACTAAGTTCCAGCCACATAGAAGGGGAACGGAAGTCCTGTGTGCCACTCCCAGGCCTGGCGCATAATGCCCTCCCATTCTTACTCCGTACCCTTTCTCCCTTCAGCTGGATGTGATGGAGATAACTATAGTGACTACAGAAGCCACAATTTGAAGGTGGCAAAGTCCCTGTCAGTAAATGAGTGTGTAAAGGAGAGCTGCTGGCAATTCTGTTCGTATTCCCAGGACTCTGACATGAGCAAAACATAAACTTCCATTGTCTTGAGCCGTTACTTCTTTGGGGGTCCTCATTACTGCAGCCTTGCCTACCCTATCAGACATGAAATTAGAGATGATTTATTTTAAATTTTAAATTATTATATGCCATCAATTAAATTTAAAAGTCCTAAATCATCATGTCATCAAGCCATCTTTTTTTTTTCTTATTTGATAAAACGTCTACAGTTTGTTCAATACAGTGAAAAAGTAGACCATCTTTGTTTCTTATTTACTGAAAGAGGTGATGAGAAGTAACAAAAACCTAGTTAATTGTATTGTTTGTCAATTTGAAATTTGTTAGGGTTCAGAAGACACTTGGAAAATGTTTAAATAATTCCAAATTATACTCCTCAACTGAGATTTCATGTCTCATATTTCAACCCAAAGCAGATTTTTTTCATTTCTTTATAAACTCCTAAAAGGAGTTTTTAAAATTTTTTTTCTACCAATTGGAAGATACAGTGGTCTCAACTCTGTTCAAAACATGTACTATTGTGTTATTTTTATGTAGCATCCACAATAATCATTATTGGGGAAAAAACTAAATGTATCAGTTTAATTTCATAATCTGTACTAAAAACTTGCTTGGAATATTACACATACGTTAGAAACTGAATGCTGGCAGAGACAGCTACACATTGAGATCTAATTATATTTAGCAGAGGGAAAATCTTTAAAACAAGAAAAAAATTCACAAATTAGAACAAATACTAGAACTGAAGGTATCATATGCATAATTCTATTCCTAGCATACATGTTTAAAACATTTTTTCATCCATGTGTTTCAGAGTTCTTTCACCTCTTTTACATTTCAGTCTGTCTTAGGGTGCATAGGTTAAGGTTTTCATCATAAATAATCTTTTGTTCAAGTGAAAAGAATTCATCCTATCTCAGGCACAAGATTCTGAAAACCCCCCTCATCACAAACTCCCTCTTCAGGTCAGCAGGGTGCCATTGGCACTAACAATCATTTTCTATTTCTTTCAAAATATAAACACAAGGATTTGTTGCACAGAGCACCTCACCCACAACTGGATTGCAGTAGGTATTCCCCGATCTTAGAGACACCTGAAAGCCTTGGATCTTCTCAAGGGTTTGTTAAACTGAAATTCAACTAAATGAGAAATTGGGTTTTGTAAATGTCATTCACCGTAAAAGGAGGGCTGTCCGCTTTAAAGTTAAAATTGCCACGTTTATCACCATCTGATAATATTAACCTTGTCTGACTTTCAGCTTCTATAAGCCATAAAATAAGTTGGAACTTAGTTCTCTCTTTGTGTCCGATGGCAAATAAAAATTGTAATGTTTAAAAGCCAGTAAATAGGAATTTACCCTCAGGTATCATAATTAACAAGGCAGTGAGGTTAAAGCTACCTATTAAGGAAGAAGAAAAAAGTGCCTCACTCTTTGTTGAGTAAATGAGGCATGTGGGGAGGGTGCATACCCCAATACTCTCTTCTCTAAAATGAATGTCACTCAGATTACAAATTAAAATAATAACCTATTCCACACAGGTAGATAATTGTTCTCACGGTTGTACTTCTCATTTGGTGCTTATGGGAAGCACTTCAGAATTACTTAACATGATTTTAATGGCAGTGGGAAAAGAAGTTGAATGCTTAAAGAAAGGAACAAAGGTAAAAGGAACCCAGGAGCCACCTCCACTGCAGTGAGTGGCACTGAGGCCAGCTGCAGGTGCGCACACTCTGGGCTGGAGGCTGGAGGCAGAAGCGTCTGCAGTGTGTTCTTCTCAGAGGTAATGCAGGTCATGCGTTCCCCGCCGCCGCCCTTATATTTAGCTATTTAAACAACTGCACATCTAAGACTCACAAGAAATTAAAGTAAGGAAAAGTTAAGAAGCACTTACAAGTAGTCATTAAAAGGCTGACAGACTACTTAATGTACCTTAACAGTAACTACACCTGCCAAGGGTAGGGAGGGGTCACCACCCCAAGCGACCTGACTGTAAAAGGATAAATGCATTCAAGTATTCGTTTATTTATTAATTTCTCCCAGCATGTATTCAACAGATATACGATGGTGCTCTAGCTCTGAACCAGGATCTGTGCTCGGAGATGGGATTATTTTAAGAACAAGATAGACCATGTTCCTGCTTTCACAGCAAGTCCAAACAATGATTAGATTTTGGAAATCAGTATGAACGGCCATCTCATGCATTGTTTCAAAACATCATAGACATTTTTAATACTTCATTTTAACTACTTATCTCATTCATTTAGTCAAGAAATATTTAGTAAGCACCTATTGTGGATTCACCAGAACCTGCTTTGAAAGAGCACATTTCACCTACTTCTTGTCTAAACTAGGTGAGCTTCAGGCTGAGTCAAACACTCCATTGTTGCCTTCCGGAACTGGATCACTCCCAAGGAACTACTGCCTCTTTTTTTTTTTCTTATTTATTTATTTTTGAGAAGGAGTTTTACTCTTGTCGCCTGTGCTGGAGTGCAATGGCATGATCTCAGCAATGGCATGATCTCAGCTCACTGCAAACTGCAACCTTGGCCTCCTGGGTTCAAGCAATTCTCCCAGCTCAGCCTACTGAGTAGCTGGGATAACAGGCACCAGTAGCTGGGATAACAGGTGCCTGCCGCCACACCCGGCTGATTTTTGTATTTTTAGTAGAGACGGGGTTTTGCCATGTTGGCCAGGCTGGTCGTGAATTGGAACTGTATCTTCAATGGCTACTTTCTGGCACATGAGGAACACATCAGAAATATTTGTTGAATGAATAGAAAAATGAATAAATAAACTTCAGGAATTACACATTCTGGACCACTCCTTTTTTGAGCCCCAAGTATCACTCACTTGGCATTTTGGCTATTTTGTGGTTAACTTGTTCAATGTTTCATGTGAATGACAAGAGAAAGTGAAAGGTTCTAAGGGCCAGATATACTATCTTCCCCACTTCCCCTTTTATATGGATATATTTTAATTTTTGAGACAGGGTCTCTCTCTGTTGCCCAGGCTGGAGTGCAGTGGCGCAATCTCAGCTCAGTGCAACCTCTGCCTCCCAGGTTCAAATGATTCTCATTCCTCAGCCCCCCTAGCAGCTGGTACTACAGGCACTTGCCACAACACCTGGCTAATTTTTGTATTTTTAGTAGAGAAGGGGTTTTGCCGTGTCGCTTAGGCAGGTCTCAAACTCTTGGGCTCAAGCAGTCTTCCCACTTCAGCCTCCTAAAGTGCAGGGATTTAGGCATTCACCACTGAGCCTGGCCATTTTTTCTTTTCTTTTCTTTTTAAGGTGTCAAGGGATATACTATTTTTGCTGTCCTTTGCTCTCCAAGTTTTACAGAGTGCAAAGCATACAGCAGACAGTAAAAATACTGAAATACCGAGTGAAATTTTTTTCTCCTTTTTTGCCTTCCAAGTAGCTAGGATTACAGGCACACACCATGCTCAGCTGATGTTTGTATTTTTAGTAGAGACGGGGTTTTGCCATGTTGGCCAGGCTGTTCTCAAACTCATGCCTGCATCTGCCTGTTCTGTGCTTCAGTCAGTTGGATATATCCTCTCAGTCATACCATACTCATTTCTGTTTTCATGCCTTTGTTCCACTGGTCTCCCTGTCCTCCATATTCCTCTCTGCTAATCTAATTCTTACTCATTCTTCAAGGCCAAACCACAAAAAGTATTCCTTTTTTCTAGGGGTCTTTCCTAAGTTATGTTACATCCCTCACCTGGACCTATTGTCTATACCACTTACTGTTTGTCATCTTGTGATGTCTTTTATATGGTGGCTTTATTTTGTGGCTATGTTTCTTTCCACATCTGTCTCAAGGCAGCATGCTGTAAATGCCATTTCCCCTCTAGAACCATCCTCTGCCTTTCTCTACCCTGCTCTGTATAGCAGGACATCGACTTTGTGAATTATGACAATGAGTTCCCTTGTTTTCTATTGGTTGAGTTTAACTAATGCAAGCCACCAGCAGGAATCAGTGGGTGGGAGGAGAGGGTGTGTAGCAATTGCCTCCCAGTGCCCTCCATGCTGGGGTGTTGTGGGTCAGCATGCATTTCCTGAAGTTCATCCCACCCATCAGGGCACCCTCTCCTCCAGCTACAGCCACAGCCACAGCTCCGGCTAGCCTTGAGTTCCAGTACCCGGCCCTTTCCTTGACCTCTTCAAGCTTACAAGTGGTAATGGCTCACCAGTGTTGCTAGTCTCATGTGCTTCAAACCCCTTGTGGTTTCCCTGCCAACATGTCTGTAAACACTCCCTTTAAACTCTCCTCAGTTGCCATGCTTGAGTGTACCATCAGTTACCATCCTTGAGTGCCAGGACCCTGACTGATAGGGCAGCAACTGTGGATTTTGCTTCTATGTATTCCCATGGGTTATGCTTCCGTGTAGCCCCCACAACATCTAGCTCACTGTGGGGCTTAGTAAGCATTTGCTGAAAGAAGGAATAAAACCATGGATGGACTACCGTACCTGAATTAACACTGGATAATTCACAGAAGAAAAAGAATCTCTATGCACTATGGTTCCTCAACTAATAGGAAAATTCACCTTCACCTCGTACCTACACATAACCAAGCACAGTGCTATTTCTTTTTTTCTCATAGTGTTTCATCTTAAATCTGTATTTATGATATTAATTAATCTATATTAAAATGGTTCAGGCCGGGCGCAGTGGCTCATGCCTGTAATCCCAGCACTTTGGGAGGCTGAGGGGGGTGTGGATCAGGAAGTCAGGAGTTCAAGATCAGCCTGGCCAACATGGTGAAACCCTGTCTCTACTACAAATACAAAAATTAGCCAGGTGCGGTAGCAGGTGCCTGTAATCCCAGCTACTCAGGAGGTTGAGGCAGGAGAATCGTTTGAACCCGGGGTCGGAGGTTGCAGTGAGCCAAGATCATGCCATTGCACTCCAGCCTGAGGGACAGAGTGAGACTCCATCTAAAAAAAAAAAAAAAAATTAAATTTAAATTAAAAAAAATAAAATGGTTCATATATTTAGTCCCACTTATTATTCTGGGGGAAAAATTAGTTGGATTCAGATAAATTGATTTAGTTGAAATGAAACTTCTATTTTTCTCCTCTTTTGCTTTTCACTTTACTGATGACCCAGTCATACCAGACTCTACCCTCCTATTTTCAGTCTTTTTTCTGGACATATTTTTGCAAACCTCAAACTGATGGGTAAAAATTAAATAGCTCTGATGAATACATACACTGTCTATCTCTTGAGAAAGTCCCAGCTTTTTCACCTGCTCATCTACTCCCTCATCTACTGAATATCCAAGGTGCCACTTGACACATGCGTATCACACATGGATAAGAAAAGAAGTATGTTAGCTCTATGCAGTGGAGATGAAAAGATAGGTGTACCCAGATAACCTGAGCATTGATCTTTCCAGAGGCTGTCACCTCTCAAAAGTAAACTCAGATCCCTGCAGCCTGGTCTTCCTTCCTCAGTGGTCTTTCGTGAGCAGTCCTCAAACTTCTGCCTTGTCTTTCAGAGGATGGTCTATGACCACAAAATACATGCTCCTTGAACCATGCTGGTTTGAGCAGCACCGCTCTCTGATTAGTATCCTTTTAGCATCACTGTCATTGTTCACCAACAATAATACTGCAACTAATGCATTATAGCCAATAGTCCATGAAGAAACAACTAGTAGTTCGCTAGGTCAGTGAACAGCAACAGCAGGTTGATTGTGGTGGGGATGCCAGGGTTCTGCTATCCGAAATCCTAACTGTGGTAGAGGTGGATTGAGGGTTACATCCATTAACCTTGAGGGATTTTTAAAAAGGCAAAATTATTTTAGCCAAATGATGCATCATTTCAGTCACCATGGAATTAAACCTATGAGAGATTTTGCATCTATAGTTTCCACACCTAAAAAATCAGAGAGATGGAAAAAAAAAAAAGATCACAAACTAACTTCAAATTTTTATTTTATAAGAGAAATGATTCGTGATTACTTAATGGCAAAGAACTATATGCTGGCTCTTCTGATAATGTATTCAACGTTATTTCTACTTCTCCCAGGATGTAGTTGTGAGGTAAAGCCAGTGGATTTTCTAAAGATAAATTTAGAAATCACTGTAAAATGTAGTGGGGTTTAATCCTCTGTACAGTAATTCTCTCTTACCTGTAGTTTCACTTTCTGTGATTTCAGTTATCCACGATCAACCAGGGTTCAAAAACGTTAAATTGAAAATTCCAGAGAAAAAGGGAGATCACATTCACAACACTTTGATTACAGAATATTGTTAATAAATGCTCTATAATATTAGCTATTATAGTTCATGTCTCACCACGACTAATTTATAAATTAAATTTTGTTGTAGGTATGTATGTAGAGGAAAAAGTATAGTACACATAGAGCTCAGAATTATCCAAAGTTTCAGACATCCACCGGAGGTCATGGAACGTAACCGCTGTGAATGAAGCAAGATACTGTAGCTTCTGATCTTTATAGCGTTTTGAGTGTCTTTGGTGGTCTGCTCCTTGAACCTTGTTCGTTTGAGCAGCACCACCCACTGCCCACCCCTAGAGATAATAAGTAACTAATCAAATGTCCAAAATAAGCTTTCCTCTTAGAAATAAGGAGCTGGAGAGTGGTGAGCAGACATGAGCAGTGGGTGATATAGTTTGAACTTTAACATCGTGGCTTTCTTCACGGGTAGAGATACTGATTTTTTTTTCCTCCAAGTTGCTCTTCTTTACACTCATACAAATGACAACTACTATAACTTCTATGATCATCCTTTAGGATTAAAAACAATCTGAAACCATTTATTTCTTCATGACAAGTGAAATGGTTTTTCTAATTAAAAAAATTAAAAACAAGTAAAATAGATAAACATTTTACAATCTAAACAACTGCAAACAGCTCAGACAAACATCAGAAATGGGGAAGTATCCGGACAATTTTGCAGCATTGAAGGAAGTCTTTGAGGTAAGTAATTGAATTAGAGACAGCTAGCGCAGCTTTATGAAAGTGATATTTGTGTACCTTACTAGTTGGAATGCTTTAGAGGGCATTACTGCCATAGAAAGAAAATGGAACACAATGGATGTCATATAATTGTTAAAAAGTCATTGAATGTTATTAACAGTGAAGATTATTGACTAAGACCACATCTATTGTGTAAGGTAAAATAGCTTGCTGGATTAAAAAACTGTTCAAAACCTGCAAAAAGTGAGTGAATGTTAATGGCATTTTTTTTTAACTGAAGAGAGGTTATCAGTAAGAGTGAAATAATAGCTTTGAAAGCAAATGACTAAAATTGGAAGAATACACACGATCCAACCTCATTATATTGGGCTATTGTGGTAGCTTTTCTGACACTATAGTAAATTTCCAGGTACTTTTAATCTTATTATGTTTACGGTCTTTTAATAAACCCCCTTCCTGAAGAAGAGTCGGAAAGAAAGGGTCGTGTTTAACAGAATGCGATTCAGTGTATTGACTGTAATTATTGGAGCACAAATTCTTGACTTTTTCAACTTAGTTATTTAAAAATTACAAACACGTCTTTTCTTCTTTTTTTTTTTTTTTTTTTTTTTTTTTTTTTTTTTTTTTTTTTTTTTTTTTTTTTTTTTTTTTGAGACGGAGTTTCGCTCTTATTACCCAGGCTGGAGTGCAATGGCGCGATCTCGGCTCAACGCAACCTCCGCCTCCTGGGTTCAGGCAATTCTCCTGCCTCAGCCTCCTGAGTAGCTGGGATTACAGGCACGCACCACCATGCCCAGCTAATTTTTTGTAGTTTTAGTAGAGACGGGGTTTCACCATGTTGACCAGGATGGTCTCGATCTCTTGACCTCGTGATCCACCCGCCTCGGCCTCCCAAAGTGCTGGGATTACAGGCTTGAGCCACCGAGCCCGGCACGTCTTTTCTTCTATCTATAGAGACAACATAACCAAAAATCAATGCTGTCTTACCTATATTATGTACCTGTGTATGTACAAACTTGGCTTACAGTAAATTATTAACATGCTATATATCTACAAACAGGTAGGCAAATTTGACACTGCTGAAAGAGCTGACTCATCACAGTCTGTCAAAAAACCTCTGTCTATAGAATTAATTCCTCGTAGGAAGTTTAGACAAGTCAGAATGACCCAAACTTTTTATTGTATCCAATTCAGTCATAAAAGTTGGGTAGAATCTCCAAATCTTGGGCTGGGTGTGGTGGCTCATGCCTATAATCCCAGCACTTTGGGAGGCCAAGGGGGGTGGATCACCTGAGGTCAAGAGTTCCAGACTAGCCTGGACAACATGGTAAAACCCTGTCTCTGCTAAAAATACAAAAATTAGCTGGGCATGGTGGCGCATGCTTGTAATTCCAGCTACTTGGGAGGCTGAGACAGGAGAATCGCTTGCACCCGGGAGGCAGAGGTTGCAGTGAGACAAGATTGCACCACTGCACTCCAGCCTGGGCGACAAGTGAGACACCATCTCAAATTAAAAAAAAAAAAAAAAAATCTCCAAACCTATTTCTTTCATCTTGAGTGTAATATTTTTAGGGTACATAAATCTAGTATGGCAAAGAGTTTGTTTTGTTTTGATGGCTTATGATGGAAGCCATATTTTCTGCAATCTGCTCCAGGCAACTTTTAAAGAAAAAATAAAACAAAACATGATCAGGGTAGATTCTACAACAAGTAATTGAGTGAAACTACTATAAGTTATAATCTGATTGTAAATCTTTGTCATAGTTTAAATTAGATTTTAAAAACTAAAAAGCCTGTGGGACACTATGAAATCTTCAACATTATGGAAGTTGATATTCATATTGATATGTATATGTGCATATGCTATTGTCTATTAATAATGACAGCTGTGCCAGGCGTGGTGGCGCGTGTCTGTAGTCCCAGCTACATGGGAGGCTGAGGCTGGAGGATCTCCTGAGTCCGGGAGTTCTGGGCTGTAGTGCGCTATGCCAATCGGGTGTCCACACTAAGTTCGGCATCAATATGGTGAACTCCAGGGAGCGGGGGACCACCAGGTTGCCTAAGGAGGGGTGAACCGGCCCAGGTCAGAAACGGAGCAGGTCAAAACTCCCTTACTGATCAGTAGTGGGATTGTGCCGGTGAATAGCCACTGCACTCCAGCCTGGGCAACATAGCGAGACCCTGTCTCTAAATTTTTTTTAATTAAAAAAAAAAGTAAAAAAAAAAAAATTAAAGAAATAATAACAGCTGTTACAATAACAAGGAACTGCATAAAATTTATTTGAACACAATGGGTCTGATTCAGCCACTGGGATCTGTTAAGAATATCTTCAGTAAAGCACTTTATTGTAAATAAACACTACTTTACATTTTGTAATATTATATATTCTACTATGTGTTTTGTTCATTGAGCAGTTACATTAGAGAATGGATTTTAGTGACAACATTATTAAAATATGGAAAGTATCTTATGTTAAAAGAGTTTGGTGTATACAGATTGTAGTGGTCGTTACACAAATCTATATATTAAAATATTTATAGAATAGTACACCAAAAAAGTTCATTTTACTGTATGATAATTCAAATAATAAAAATAACTCTTTTTTTTTTTGCATTGGGTGTCTTTATCACATTACCCAGACTACCTTGCCCCGCCAGGCCCAGTCAAAACGAATTTTCAAGATGTAATAAATAGTTTAGATTTTTTTAAATGCTTGTGCTAGGCTCTGAAGGATAAAAATATAACTTATGGCATAAAATAAACATTTTTTAAAAATTATAAATAATGCTAAGATTATAAAGAACAAGAAAAATATTTTAAAGTATATCCCCCCAAACATCACAAAACAATCTATCACAGATACAGTCTGGGACTCTGAGCCTTTTCAAGGGAAAATTTCAAAGTTAGTCAATCTTCACAACGTAAACTTCTTACAGCCTCAAAACGTGAGACGACTTTCCTAGGATTTACTGGCTGGGAATAAATGTTTCGCTCAGCAATTAATAAAAATAATTGTAAAAATTTGTTTGCCTCATAGAATAACAACTGGAAGGAAACTTAAATAATTATTTGATAGGCCGGGCGCGGTGGCTCAAGCCTGTAATCCTAGCACTTTGGGAGGCTGAGGAGGGTGGATCACGAGGTCAAGAGATCCATCCTGGCCAACATGGTGAAACCCTGTCTCTACTAAAAATACAAAAATTAGCTGGGCATGGTGGCATGTGCCTGTAGTCCCAGCTACTTGGGAGGCTGAGGCAGGAGAATTGCTTGAACCTGGGAGGCAGAGGTTGCAGTGAGCTGAGATCACGCCACTGCACTTCAGCCTGGTGCCTGGTGACAGAGTAAGACTCTGTCTCAAAAAAAAAAAAAAAAAAAAGAATTATTTCATTACCTTCAAGCAGGTGTAAATAAAGGTATTTAACCAAAGCTTACGAATCTCTTCTCAGAGATCTCCAAACACAGAGATTCCACAGTGGCCACCAGTGAACATATTCCTGTGTTTTAGCTCTAGGATAGTTACGTTGGGGATGTGAGTCTGTGTGTTTCCTCTGAAACAGCTGCTATGTTAAGTTTTTTCATCATCTGGGATCTCTCAAGGCATAGAGAACTACTATAAAAATTCCTCTTCTAGAAAATATCCATGCTTTTCAAGACATTAATTGGATTATCTCTTTAGTCATTCTTCTTCAAGTTTAACAAATCTGCTCTTGATGTGATATGCTCATAGAGATGCCCATAAGACATTTCTATCATAATAGCTCTTTCTATTCACTTTGGGTTGTCCATATCCTTTGTGTTTTAAAAAATCAGTGACCAAAGTAGGCCCTGTACTCTCTTTAATACTCAGCCCCAGTCCCAAGGGTAGAGTGCTAGAGGGCTTCCTGGGCCATGCATGTGATGTTTCTTTCCCTCCCTCCCTTCCTTCCTTTCTTTCTCTTTCTTTCTTCTTTCTTTCCTTCTTCCCTCCCTCCCTCCCTTCTCTCTTTCTTTTTCTCCCTCCCTCTCTCTCTTTCTCTTTCTCTTTCCCTCCCTCCCTCCTTTCCTTCCTTCCTTCCTTCTCTCTCTTTCTTTCTGGCATTCTTGGAAGAAGTTAGATGTTGCATATACAAACCACATACAAATGGGCCTCATGTAAAACACAAAACCCCAGTAAAGAAACATGTAGTTCTTTAGTTAACTTTTTAGTTAGTGATGGAAATGCATTTAAGAATATGAAAAGGAGCACCCTTCAGCCAAAGATGTATAAGTAAGTGACTGAAATAAAAAGAAAACTCCTCCAGTGGTAGCCAGAGTAGTTACTATTCCCTTCCTATCAACATTGGCGTGGATGTATAGATCCCTTCCTCCACAGCAGCAGAACAAAATAAAATGAGTTTTATAACTGGCATTCATAACAATTTGTAGACAACTACAGAATTAAATGAGGAGTCATCTCTGATAGTTGTATAATAATAGGAAAAGAAATATCTAGACCTGTAGACATAAAGTTGATGAAGACACTTGACATTAAATTTCAAACTTCAAGTAACACCCCTAGACCAACATTTTTCTGTAATTCCTAAGTCGGCCCTGATTCAAAGAAGGGACCAGGTTGGCATAGGCCAACTTTAGATATGAACAGGACCTAAAGGAGGCCTAGCAGAGACCCCAATCCACTAGTTGATGAGGAAGAAGACAAAAAACAGAATTAGAACCAAGGATTTCGTAGTCTTAAGGACAAAGGGGTTGTTTGTCCATTATTGGGGAAAGGATCCATCCTTTAGGTGAACCCTCATATATATTTTACTGACTGGCATATTATTCATTCTGTGGTATATTTCATTTCTCTTCACTGAACATTTTGCGATCTTTTAAAAAATTCCTGCGTATGTTCTCTTTATTATTTTTATTTTTGTAATTAAAAAATATGGAACGCTTCACAAATTTGCAAGTTATCCTTGCACAGGGGCCATACTAATCTTCTCTGTATTGTTCCAATTTTGGTACATATGCTGCCGAAGCAAGCACTATGTTCTCTTTCATGTACCTGAAGTTGGAGGACACAAGAGAGCTGGCTTCTAAATTCTGTTCCTCAGAGTACCTGAAGATAAACAAGTAAACAGCTTCCCCAGACAGGCCTGTTACTGTTTGCTTGTGCCACCTATTATTTACCCAAGAATGAGACCTATTTTGTGAAGAAGAAAAGAAGTTCTGCTCTAGAAAGTGTTCAGTGAGGCTTTTGTTTTATATTGCAGGTAAGGGAGGAATGCAGTGGGGAGGTTTCTATAAAATCGGCATTGTCAACTGCCCAAGGCAGAACTTGTGGTAGCTTGAGAGCTTGTCTCTGTTTTAAATTCCTGAAAAAGCCAGGTGTGGCGGCATGCACCTGTAGTCCCAGCTACTTGGGAAGCTGAGGTGGGTGGATGGCTTGAGCCCAGGAGTTCTGTGCGACATCAATCACATATTCGCGATAAGTTCAGCATCAATATGGTGACCTCCTGGGAGCAAGGGATCACCAGGTTGCCCAAGTAGGGGTGAACTGGCCCAGGGAAGAAGTGGAGCAGGCCAAAACTCCAGTGATGATCAGTAGTGGGATCACACCTGTGAATAGCCACTGCATTCCAGCCTGGACAACATGGTATCTTATTTAAAAAAAAAAAAAAAAAACCAAACCAAAACAAAACAAAAACACTGGAAAAAATAAACCCTGAAAATTATGGGCCCACTTCCAATCTTTTCTCTGCTTCCCTGACAAGAGATATTGGTGCAAAAGAAACTGCAGTTTTTGCCATTTAAAAGTAATGACAAAAACTGCAACTACTTTTGCACCAACCTAATAATATGGGTCCAAGAAAGAAACCAAAGATTAATGCCTCCAATAAAGCAAAAGTCTTGTCATATAACTGCCCTTCTTAGACTACTTGGGCTGCTATAACAAAATACCATAAACTGGGTAGCTTTAAAGCAATAGAAATTTAGGCCAGGCGCAGTGGCTCACGCCTGTCATCCCAGGAGTTTGGGAGGCTGAGGCAGGCGTATTACAAGGTCAGGAGTTCGAGACCAGCCTGGTCAATATGGTGAAACCCCAGTCTCTACTAAAAATACACACACACAAAAAAAAATTAAGCCAGGCATGGTGGTGGGCACCTGTAGTCCCAGCTACTTGGGAGGCTGAGGCAGGACAATCGCTTGAACCTGGGAGGGGAGGTTGCAGTGAGCCGCCAATGCACTCCAGCCTGGGTGACAGAGCAAGACTCCGTCTCAAACAAAACAAACAGAAATGTATTGCTCACCATTCTGAAGACTGAGAAGTCCAAAATCAAAGCAGATTTGGTGTCTGGTGATGGCCTACTTTCTGGTTTATAGATGGCACATTCTTGCTGTGTCCTCACAGCAAGATGGAAGGGGTAAGGGTCTCTCTGGGGTCTCTTTTATAAGGACACTAATCCCATTCATGAGGGCTGCCTCCTCATTACCTAATCACTTCCCGAAGTCCCCGTCTTGTAATAGCATCGCCTTAGGGGTTAAGATTTTAACACGAATTTTGGAGGGACACAAATATTCAGATGATAGCACTGCCCAAATGCTAATGCAAACTCATTGTTGCTCCATTTGTTATTTAAACACTGTGCATTATTGCATTATCTTCCACTTGTCCTCTTTCCTTCTGTAATTTGTCTATATTGGCTTGTTTATCTTCTGGCACTTCTTCCCTCCCTTCTGTCTGGGTTTCATTCCCTAACAAAGGCTCTGTGCCTGTCTCCCTGCTCAAACCCCTCCGTAACTGTAATTACCACCTTAGTCTTGCCCAGTGGCTGTATCTTCACCCATAGATTTAACCGAGACAAAACTACTACCTGTTAGACAACTTTAGCTCTGCAGCATGAACATCTGAGTTAAGAAAAAATTACGAGTACACAAGTCACACATAGTATTGGAGAATACTAGTCCTACAAGGTATAAACAGATAAGGCAGGTGAGGTCCAAGCCAGTTTCTCTATGAGGCAATGTCTTCCACTTAATATAACCGAATGTATTACAAAAGAAAGAAAGAAAGGAAGGAAGGAAATAAAGGAAGAAAGAATGAGAAGAAAGAAAAATTTTCAATAAATCCACACTCAAAAAAAAAAAAAGGAGGCAAACTAGTATGAACAGAACAATTAGAAAACCAACTATAAATTTCACTTTACATATGCTAGACAAAGGAGTTACTATCATGAGAATTTAACCATCACAAAATATTTTGCTGAACCGTATTTGTTCCTATGCTAAGGAAGAAATGTCCATAGACACAGGTTTGAGTTTAAAGAAACTAAAAACTTAAGACGGCCAGATTAATGATATCTTTCATTTTCTTATTTATAGGTTTATGTATTTTTCAAATTATTTGGAAAGAACTTTTGGAATCGAAAAAAGTTTAAAAACTAAAAATTCTTTTCTAAATTTTTTCTGTTGAATTAGTATTCTGTTTATGAAATAGGAACGCGATGTCCCCAAGGTGCTATTGATGTCATCCAGTTATAGCTAACTATGTGCTTAAATAATAATTCAAGTGAGGATGAGAAATATATTTTACAGAAAGTGACAGCAATATTATGCTTTTATACCTTGTTGATACGATCCAAAATGTGAAGATATTTTAAAATATTTGAGTTACTGATTTTTTTTACTTTTCCTCTAGATTAATGACACTACAGAGCTATGTATATTTTGGTAGTCACCAAACTATTAAAAATGTCATATCATTATTGTTATCCATGCTCTACACAAGGATTTTTCAGCATTGGAACTACTAACATTTTGGGCTAGATAATTCTCTGTTGTAGGGTGCTGTTTTCTGCTGTGCAGGATGTTTAGCACCATTCCTGGTCTCCACCCAATAGATGTGATGACCAAAAATGTCTCTAGACATTGCCAAATGTCCCCTGAGGGGCAAAATTGTCCCTGGTTGAGAAACACTGCTGTATAGTGAGTCATTACTATCCAAATATTTTGATTATCTTTTTAACCATTACCTATTACCCCGCCACATTAATCATGCCATGATTCACATTGATCACAATGATTAAATAAATTATAGATTTATTAAGTCGCTCAGGCACTTACCATTAGGCTATTAGACAAAGTCTGGGAATACAAGGGGAAAAAATTCCCAAAATTACAAAAAATAAAAGATTACATGAAAAGAGCAAAGGTGTTGGCTGCACACTAGGATCAAATGACATTCATTTGTTGAAGTAGTCTGAATGACTCAAAGACATACAGCAGCAATTATTCACTTAGCTATAACACAGCAAACATTAACACATTATTTTGAAAAGGAGAGATGTTGCTTCATGTGAAAATACTGATAATATTTAAGAAGAGATGTGAGTGACTCATCAGACACTCAGGCATAATTTTTCCCTTTACCTGTTACTAATCATTTTTCTTACTGCCTTTTTTATTTAAGCACATGTTCAGTAGCACCCACAATCAAAATTCTATAAAACGTAACATCGAATATCTTACTTTTAGTTTATTAAAACAAGTATTGTAAATGATCACTAAGAGTGAATAACATAAACAATAAGTATTATTTGTATCACCATTCTTCTAGATTTTTATGTCACCACTGTGAATGGTGGATGGTCTTTTGTCTCTTCTAAATGTCCCATTCCTTATGGGATAATTAAAAATGACCCATAAGCAAAGTTAAGTTTTAAGAGGATTTTTTTCAAATATACAGCCTTGGCTTGTACTATTGTTATCCTCCAATTTCCTTTGTACATTTTCAAAAATAATATGTGAGTTTTAAAACTTACTTAAAATGACTCTTTTTAAAAAAGAAAACACTGTAGTGGGATGCTGGGATTGCATTCATCCCAGCATGCTCCACCACTGTTCTTTGGATGGCAATCACAGGACCCAGACATCAAGCTGTGGAAGAGATTCTTCCAAGCAACAGCATCTGGCTCTTTGGCAAACTGAACAGGCAGTTGCCCTGGTGGCTTTGGAGTTGCCTCTGGGTCTGTCACAGGGTAAGGCTGCTGATGGAGCGTCTGGATTCTCGTCTCCTTTTCAGTTCACTATCTTTCTCATATACCTTTTGGGCATCAAGAGACCCACTCTCTTCCATAAGGCAAACACTACCCTCCTTAAGTCTAATGAACTTTTACATGAACCCTGTGGTACTTCCGTAAGTATCCCTTTCCATTGCCCACATCTCCTGCGGAAGTGCAAAAATAGGCAAACATTTTGGCATCAGCAACACTGGCATTCTATTTCACACCCCACCTACAGAGAGAATCAGAAATTAAATGCTCTATTCTCAGTTCTGAATATTTTAAGCTTGTATTTTCACCTTCTTTACTCATAATAGATCCTTTTGCCAGTTAAACTTAATAAATTCATATTTATAATATGAATAGCTGCCTAATCTCATAAAAAAACTTAGGATCACATAATCTAAGCTGGTAAGGTGGTACAAAGACTATAGGAGCTTAGTCTGAAGAATTTATGGCACTTCAAAATCATAAGTGCAGTCGTTGGAACAAATAAACACCTTGAATACCAGAATCAGTAGCTCCAGAACAAAGGGGCTCTCATATCCTCTTAACTGTGAAGGAAATTAAAAAGATCAAATTTGAAAAATAAAGAATGAGTTTTTAGAGGTTTGGGAATTAAAAAAAAAAAAAACCTAACTCTGAATAATTTGCATGAAAAGTATTAATCAATATGGCTTCTCTACAGACCACCAGCTATGCACAGGTACCATGACCCACAATTCATACCCAAAAGGTAAAGTACTATTGGTGAGGATGTGGCTCAAAGACTCTAGTGTGTCCAAACACACACAGGATCAGTGGGACTGATTTGTAAGAGGTAGCGTTTAATTCTTCCTGTGAGAATTCTTCAGAAAAAAGAAATCTTTATGTACTTGCCACCTCATGGAGACTCAGTTTTAATCTGTTATTTGATCACCACATTCAATAACTCCATCAATAACCTATGAAAAATTTCATGGTTTAACACGGGGGTTTTCAAAAAAAAAAGTTTCATGGTAATGTCTCTGTTATGAATGGAAAGCAAATAAAATAGAAAGGGGGAGAATCTTTATAAGAAAGACTACATTTGAGTGTAAGTTGTTACTTGAAAAATCCTAAATTCTAAAGGAAATTAAAACTCCTTAATTTCTAGGACTGGCAAGTAGTTGAAGCAAAAATGGACAAAAATAAATAATGATAACTATTTCTAGCCCAGAAAGGGGGTTTTAAAAAGTAAATTGTATTTATAATAATTTGAATACATTTTTTGCATTCTGTTAGAAATAAGAATGTAATGATGGCATAAATGCACAAATAGTCTCTATCTTTTAGAGATGAGCTAAAAGAATATAGAGTTAAATCTAAAGTTTATTTTTATCAAAAAAATTATTTTTTACTAAACACAAGATAAATCATACACTCAGCTTCCGATTTTATTTTTTAGAAATTAATTAGAGTTGAACATTAAGAGTCATGGACTTTTGTCAGTTCATGCAATCAACTCCTACAGCTTTCCCTAGGAACACTGCTAGGTGAGCAATACAAGTCCTTGCAACCTTGAGCAACTGACAAATCTCTCCAGGCTTAATTTTTGGCCAGAAGAGACTAATGAAAACTTATAGATTGAATGTTTATTATAAGTATTTGATTATTTGAAATGAGAAAAACACGAGCCTCTAGACATAATCAATTCCTGACAATTGCCTAATACATAGTAGCCCCCCTGATATGCTTGTTGAATGCATACATGAATGAATGAGTGAATGTGAGTTCATGCTACATTCAACTTTTGAAAAAGTACTTATGCTCCAGACATTTCCTGGCTTGATAATCACAAATCTTTAGATAAATCAGAGACTTCAATAAATATTTTTGCATGTGAAAAATAAACGAATTTATCCATCCTGCCATGAGTGCACAAATTGGTTAATGAACCAAATCGATCCGAATGTGCAGTTGGATTTAAGAATATATGGTCTAATGTAAAATGTTGTTTGCTTTTACTGAAATGTTTTCATTAGGACTCTAGAGTTGACTGAAGTTTTATCTACCCAATGCTGACACCAGGATATTAAAAATATTTCTTGATGATAATGAAATTGTTTGGTTTCCCTCCACTTCCTTGGTGAATATCTCATGTTTACAGAATGTCCTTTTGTTAGAGAAAGCCTTCAACCACTACTTCTGGTTTTCAGTGGAACCAGTAGGGAAAGGTCAGGATAGACTTAAACCCATGATTCTATTGGTACCCAAGGTCTAGGTACCACGCCTGTTTCTTCTGTGCTTATCTGACATATTTTGTCCATCAGATGCAAGAGAGCATAATCAAAAGGGTTACTGCTCTTCCAGTAATCCAGAATACTCCATCTACATTTGGTGCGATCTGTGTGTTCCTTAAGTGATGCCTTTCATTGTCATATTTGGGAGCTAAGTATTGGAAGCAATTATATCTTTCACTTTTTGCTTGTTCATTAGTTGAATAAGCTGTCAGAAACTACCATTTAGGCTAAGAGTTACTGTCTGTGGTTGAACTAGCTTAAATGGTATTCAATAAATGATTAGGAATGTCATTATTGAGTGGCTATCCAAAGGCAGACACTTGCTAATAAAGATGCCTCCACGCATCCACAGGTTAAACGCTAAGAAACAGATCCACAAACGGAAGCAGGTCTGTTGTTCCTCTTATGAGGTTGGGCAAGTAAGACATCTAGGCTTCACGCTATCCCTAGGAAACCTGGTCCCCTTCTTACTCCAGCTGACACACATGGCCTCACCAAAAGCAGAAACTAGGGCTTGGTTGATAAATAGTAACTGAATACTTCAACGTTTGCCATCTGAAAAGGGTGTTTTAAAAGAATAGGTGAAACTCTAGATACATCATGCAAGGAGGCTTATCCAACACTGAAGCTGGAAAGGAGGCCAGAAGATTCCTAGACCACATCAAGTAGCTCATAGTTGGCTCTCACCAAAAGGAGGCTACAATGTTTTAGACTCACCTGCCCTAAGGGAGGGAGAGGAGGCACCTGGGGCTTCGTGGAAATCTCCAGGCCTGCCTGTCTTCAGAGCCTTGAAAAGGCCCCCTAGCTCGTGGGGAAAATCACAAAAGTGGCAAGTCTACAGGAAGTCTGCACATAAATAGACGGAAACAGGGAAGAGAGTGGGGTATGCTTGACTGAGGGACGACAGAGCTGGCCCCAGGATACCGAGGGCTGCAGAGGGAAGCGTGCATTTGTGGAAGGGACTTTCCAGTGAGGCTATGCCTCAAGGGAGGGAAGTGTATTCATTCTGGCTTTGGAGGACAGGGTCCTTCCTCCTCCACGAGGCTGGATGTGTGCAAGTGTCCGCAGGGCAGCCGCCGAAGTCTAACTACCTGCTCTTCTCTCCTCTCTTCCCGACACTTCCCACGGACTCAGACCCCAGCAATATCTCTCTCTGGAACTGCGCGTGGCTAATCAAAGCGAGAAGCTTTGGGAACTCCCCAGAAGGTGCGCGCTCCCCATCTAACCTTAGGTGAAGGGAAGTGACGGCCTGCTCACGGAGCGCCTGTCAGCCTGCAGCCGCCGCCCTGGCTCAAACTGGGACTGGTTGTGGGGAATACTGATGGGGGCGCCCCCTTCCCCGGCTGTCTGAGCCTTAGCTGGGAGACTGTGCTGGGGAAGAGGCCGGGGCAGAGCCAGTTCCGAGGGGTGTAAGACGCCAAGCAAGAGGGGCCTACCCTATCGCAAACACCGAACCACCTCGTGGAGACCAGAGTTAGCCCCTTCCGCAAGCTCTAATGGCTCCGGGGGTCTTGGGACTGCGGGGGCGAACCGCATCCTTGACTCCTGGCCCCCGGGAGCGCCGGCGGCAGCAAGGACCAGGCCGGGTACCAAGGGCCGCCACTCCTTCGGCACCCAGGGCGGAATCCCGGAGGTCTCCCCGTCCGGCGCTGGCTCCCCTAGCTCGACGCACTGGGTCCGAGGCGGCCGCCGTGAGGTCTCCGCTGGCCGCACCTCGCCCACGGTGCGAAAAGACGACCAGAGGCCGCCGACGTCTCCTCCCAGCCTGGAGTTGGGACGTACTAGGGTGTAGAAAGGTCGGGATGTCCCCCCACCCTAAACACACACGCGCTTGCGAGCACACATGTAGACACAGACACGCGCGCGCGCGCACACGCACACACGTACGCTTTGCTCCCCTGGCCTGAGAGCTGGAGAGGGGGCGCTTTGGAAAACTTGGCTGATTCGCCGGATGACCATGTGCGCTCAAGACTGTACCCGCCAAACATAACCTTAATTTTGCAAGATGTTTTTCCCAGTAACTTTTCTGCAAATGAGTCAGAACAGACCCCAGTTTCCGAGGCAGCCCAGTCCGGTTTGTTAAACTTCTCAAAATGTACCCGGCGGCTCTGAGCCTCCAAATCCTCCATCGCTCGGGGGCCGCGGCCGCCCTCACCCGGCTCCGCGCGCGCAAATGGACTGCCGCGAGGTCTTCGCGGAGAGCCAGGCAGCCCCGGCGCCTCCAGCCGGGCGGCGCAGCTCGAGACCCGGCGACCCGCCGGCAGGGGCGTCCAGTCCCGCGCCGCACTTGCTAGAAAATAGCCCGCCTGACCACAGCCGGCCCTGGCGCTTGCACATTAAGAAACTCAAATTTAAGAAGTGGGTGAATTGGGAAAGGAGGGAGCCGGGGGAGTTTGCACCGTGTATCTCAGGTATGAGCGCTTTTCACTGACATTGATGCAACTGCATTAGAGTTAATGGCAGCAGCCTGCTTCTCATTATTAATTGTCTTTGTGTTTGGATAAAGTATGTAATCTTCTTCTCAACCACACCATTAAAATAGGTTGCCTTTTCAATTAAGTACTGTCTTGAGCACAGCAGTCAATTTTCCTAATGAAGATGCATTATATTTTCACTTTTTAAAAAATAAATGGAAAATCCCAGGTTTTCATTAGACACGATTACAGAGAAATACAAGAGGGCTTCTCTAAAATTCATGCGGTCATGTAGTGCATTAAACGCCAAGCTTTTAAATAAATTGAAATTTCTGCAGATAAAAGAAAAGCATGGCTATCAAGTATGTTGAAACACGCTTCATTCAGATTTTTAAAAGCAAACATGATGAGTTCATTTTTTTAAATGTACTTAACAGATACAACAGTTTGTGAAAGTATAGTGACTGCCTGAAAATACACTATTAACTTTTTGTGGGGGGGGGTCCCTTGTAGTTTACGGATGATTTGCAGATCTTAAACTAAGCGGTGAATGTTGGAAATGTACTATACACATTTAGATAAGGTTCGGCCTTTGACCAGTTACCTCAGATTAATCTTTCAGGAGCACAAAGGGTCTGGTCTGTGCACCTACAATTAGTTTTTATTTGTTTGTTTGTTTGTTCCTTTCTTTCTTGCTTTCATTTTCTTTTTTAAGACAAATTGAAAGCCATTGACTCTGGTAAAACTGTTTAAAATTCTATGCCTTTGAGATAAGCAACTTTTCAATTGTTGCAAAAAAAAATCAAAAATTGCAAAGTTCTAATTTTGACGTTTTAAAATTGGTCAGAAATATTCATCCTGGATCTGAAAATGGAAAGTTTGCATTCATGAACAAAAATGAAAAAGTGTGTGTTATTCATTCTCTAATCTTGAGAATTTGGGAACGTATAGTGAGAGGGATCTGTCAAGATCTATGTTTTCTTTGTTAATAAAAAATTTATGTTGCTACCTTTTGCATATGAAATATGTTTCAAACAAACAATTTCTGTCTTGTTCTCTCCCCCATTCAATGTGAATACTCTCATAGGATCCACATTAGGGAATACTGCTTGAGAAAAAAATAAGTCAAATTCTTCTAAGTAGGAAAAAAAAGTTCCCAACAACAGCCAGACTTTTTCTTTGTAAGGCAACATCAGCTGGTTTCTTGTAGACATGATCTTTTCCAGGTTTTAGGTGTTATGTCTTTTAAAAATTGAACTCCCTTTTGTTTTTTTTTTTAATCAACCAGCCCCTTAAAATGATCTGCAAAGAGTGGGAAATTAGATTTTCGATTAAAACCTTATCCCATCTCGAAGGATTACTTCATATTGATTCTTAAATATGGCTACAATTGATGGACTCTAATTAAAAATCCAAAGGAAAAGTCTGTCGTACCCATATAAAAGAAGCTTTTCATATACGGGAAATAAAGCTTGTAAAAGGTTACAAATAAAAGATTAGAGATTTATCCAAACTAGTTTAAAGCTTCACTGTGGTTTTCTTTTCTTCTTTTTTTCCTTTCTTACAAAACCATTCCTGGGTCTTTTTTCCCCCAGTTTTAAATGAAGTTTGCAAACAGGCAAGATATTGGACTGTAATGGTTGTTTTATATCAGCTCTGTAAGCTCAAGGCTGCTGCCTGCAATAGAATTGATTTCAAGGAAACTTCAGGACCAGGAGATGAAAATTATGTAAACTGACAGCTACCACCCTTCATCAATCTATCCACATTCCCGTCCACACCCTTCTGACACACACACACACCCCACCTGACACTTCTGTCTCACATCCACACATGCCCTTCCTATCCCTCACCCTAACCTTGCTCTACACACACCCTTGGTCCCCACACTCTCAGGGACAGATGCACAGCTCCCGGCTCACACCCTGCTCATAAATGTCTCACAGTCCCACATCTCGCACTTGTCACACAATCTTAATCCGTTTCATTCCGGAACAACATGGTCCTCTTTTCCTCCTTTTCGCATTTGGATTTTGCCTCCCTACTCTTTTATCCAGACAGCCCAATCCTATCTTTGAAGTTGTTTCTTTCTCTCTCACCCTCTTTTCTGAGGCAACCGCAATGCAGGGAGGGAGAGACTCAAGCTTAATTTACAAGTGATCTGTTGCCTTATTTTTTCCCTTAAATTCTGTCTGCATTGTCAATCTTAAATCCTTGTGAAAAAAAACTTAAATCCTTGTTTAAAAAATTAAAAGATTAAGGTTAATCTCGTTAAAGTTTATAATAAAGACAATCTAAAAACCTAATGAAAAAAATGACTCCTTTCTGGATATTATGGTACTTCTAAGGCAAAATGTAGTCCCTTACTCTTCACTGAATTGCTGAAAAGATTGGAAATTAATGTTCATATTTCTGAAGTGTTAAGGAAGTCTAACTGGCTCCTTTCCCCCAAGAGGCTATGTTCTCACGGAATATGGGTTTTGTTCTTCTTTTTTAATTAGGCTGGAAGAATCCTGGGATGTCTTCTCTCCCCTCCCCCTCCCCCATGCCCCCCCCCACCAAAGTTAATAAACTTGGAGGAAAGTTTGGAATATTTTAAACTGGCCTGGCTTGTGGGGTGGAGAAAGTCAGGCTAGTTAGGGCCACACATTCATCTTGATTTCAAAATATGAATATCACCATATTCTGGAAACTGCGTGCAAGCTCTGACAAATAATTTGATTCCCTTCATATTGGTTTTCTTAATTTAGCTTCTGAATGCTTATATGTCATATGCATAGTAAAATAATTGTACAAGTGGCAATTAAAAACCATCCACTTGTTAATGAAAATTGTTTAAAAACACAAAGCATGCTACCATAAGTCAGATTCATAAAAAATAAAATAAAATGTTAAAGACACAGGACATAGAAAAAAAGTTAAACACAGATAGAAATACAATGAACAGATAGTAAGTAAATTGGAAGTTCAAGAACTTACTGAAAATCAAGAGTTAGACTTTTCATCCAAAGAGTCTTTTTCTCCCACCAAGCATCTAAGGTTTTCAGTAAAAGAGCCCAGCCCCCTTCTCCCAAAGCCAGTGGCTTTTGTCCTGACCTAGAATAGGGTTTGTGGGGACTGTACCTGAGCCGGGCTGTCTGCGATTTCCAAATTGACAAGAAGAGACTGGAAGATAAAGAGCATGTTCTTACAGGTGAACAGCAATTTTGCAACTTTTCCAGGCGACACCCAGGAGAAAGCTTGCCTGCTACCAACTGCTGCAGACTCTGGGCAGAATTCCTCTAGAAAGAAAAAGAAAGTCTTCCCCCCTCCCTGTCTGCCTCTCTCTGTCTCTAGTTCTCTTTCTCTTCTCTGTCTCTCTCTCTCTCTCTCAGATCCAATCTTTTAAGAGCTTCAGCACATTGCTAAGCTAAAGGGAAATTCTCTTTGATAAAGCGGTGTTTCCAGCTTCTGGGTTTTAAAACCTAAATCTATATTCAAATCTGGCTGAAGGTGTGTTCTGGGATTTATGAAAGCCTCTTAAAGGGGTAAATTTACCAAACCGTGACAAAATCATCACAATCTTACTTTAGACATCTGAAGTGGATGAGAATTTTAAAGAGACCCTTGTTTATTTAACACTGTCCATTTCCAACTCGTAGTTTATTGGCCCTGTATTTCTGAGAAGTTCTTAGACTAGAGGGCAAAAGAGAAGCCGGAGCTGTCTGCCGCCGGCCGCTGGAAGGGCAAAAGCCCTCTCACGCCCCACCACACATAAATCTGCCCCTGTCGAACAGAACAGGGGGATTTTTAGGGAGGTTCAGCTGCCCCCGCCATCTGGGAGGATATCGCAAACCTCTACATCGGACTTGAAAGCTTTCCCTGGACACTGGACCCTATAGCAGACGGATCTCCCAGTTCAAAATTTTTTACTTGGTGGAGCTCACAAGCGCCTGTTCTGATATTTCCCCATCCCACCCCATCCCGACTGTCCCCAGGGCCTCCCTACGGCCTTCCGCTCTGCCAAATTCACAACGTCCATTTTTCTTTTTCCGTTCTTTTATGCTTTAAACATCATTGTGATCAAACTGGGGGAAACGTCGTCTTTTGTAGGGGTAGGAAGGAGGCTCTGCTTGAGGCGAACAGTGTGTTTTTGCCTTTCCTTCATCGAAAGCATCAGGACTGACCAAGCGCACCCAACCAGTGCCTCCGACAGCCAGCGCCACAAGGGCCAAAACGCCTGGGGCATTAGTACCCCCTCCCCACCACCACCCCTATTAAAGGCTTGGGGGGAGGGGCGGTCACCAGGTGTTTCAGTACAGTGGAGGTGGGGTGAGAAAAAAGGTCGGTACTCACCCTCCCCCCCGCCCGGGCCCCCAGAAAGTCCTGACTCCTGGGAACGCGACAACCAGCGGGTCTCCGGACTGGAGCTGCTGCAGAGGGCCGGGAAGGAGCTGGGCGGGCCGCTCGGGGACTAGAGGGGCCGCCAGGGCCCAAAGCTCTAGAGACACCTGTGACGGGGGCCGCGGCCACGGAGTCCCCAGCCTCAGGCCGAGCCAGAGCCGGAGCCCAGCCCGGCTGCCGAGAGCTTGCTGCCTCGTGCGCACTCCCGTAATTCGTTAATTGCTGTAAATCCCAAGGACGGCCACATTTTATTACACATACAGTATAAGAACCGACAACAAAGCGACGAATTAATTACCAACTTCATTAACATAGGTCCCCAAATTAAAGGCAGCGAGCCTTTCTTTGGGCCCACTAGCAGTGGTGGTGATGGTAGTTGGTGGTGGTGGTGGTGGGGTGTTCAGGAAGAATTTTATTTTTCTTTTCCTGCACTGGGTGTTGAGAAGGAAGAGCTGTTTTCTGCTCCCTCCACTCCCCCCCACTCTTATTCACTTCCACTCAGCAATTCCGCTATCCCTTCCCGCTACTCCGCCCAGCCTGTTTTTGCTTTTCTAGGGACTCAGATCCGTTTGAAACCTGTCCGGTCCCTGATCTCTGTGCCAGGCAAAAAAGTTGGGCTGGAGGTCGCACTCTCTGGCTCGGGTCCCCAGCTCCCATCACTTCCCAGCCTCCCGGCTCTCAGCTTGGGGCTCGGGCGACGCCAGCCCAGTTAGCTCCAGGCCTCGCAGCGTCGGGCGTTTGGTGGCGTTTGTTCTAACACAGAAACTGTTTCCAACGGGGACCTTCCTCGTTCGCTCCCTTCCTCGACATCCTGTCGACCTCACACTCGCATCCTCGAGGCCTGGTGTGGCCCCAGCTACTTCCCCTAAACGGGCCCTGTGATTTGATTCCGGGGTTCGTGTTCCCTACAGTCAGTCATGGGCTTCTCGACTCCAGAAAACACCCAAGCGCCTACCAGAAGCCGGGGTCTGTCACTCAGGGATCATTTATTTATATGTCTAAAGATATTTATAACGGGGTAGGAAGTAGAGAAGACACTGAGTTTTAGAAAATAGTTTGTTCTTGGACTGGTGTATCTCTCTGTCTTCCCTCCATGCCCACATGGCACTCCAGGCCTCCCTCTTTTACCCTGTCTGGCCGTCAGCGTGCCCTGGCCCTGTTTGAGAAGGCATAGTAGTGTTTTTGAGTTTCAGTCTTACTTGCTTTCTGCCTCTCATCCACACCCTTATTGCTGGCCTTGAATGTGATAACCCGGTCACTCCCTACCCTCCACCTCCCCGCCCCCCCCCCGCCCCCGCCGCGCTGCTTCAGCATTTACTTAAATATTTTTATCTTCCCATCTTACATTGTATGGGTTTCCTTTCTTCCCTTCCCTAAAAATAAAAAAAAAAACAAAACACAAAGGAAAGGGGAAAGGAAATTTCAGAGTAAAGGAACCAGAGAAAAAGAGGGTAAGAGAAGAACTCCCTGTCCATCATTTTAATTATACAATTAGTTCACATGCTCCGGCCCATAATGTATATTTTAAGCGGAGCGCAGTGTCTTTAAAGAACATTCTGGTAATGTCGGAAGCCTGGATTTGTTGCCGGCTCATCCCCCGGTGCAGCAGCGGCCTGTTTTCCTCCCCCTGTTGTGTGTTTTTATTATTTTCCCTCTGGCTTAGATGTGTCAATCATTCTCTCCCTGCCATTGGTTGGAGAGTTTGCGTCAAAAAGTTGCCAGAGAGGCGCTTTCTCAGCAAATCTCCCTGAGAGCGGGACCGACCTCAGCTCCAACTCAGCCTCCACTGTGATTAAAAATAAAAATTGCTAGAGCAGCCCTCACTCACCACATATACTTTGTATGTATTGCAGAAGGGCCCACGAGTGTTTAGAACTCTAGCCGCCTTCCTCATTTTTTGTTCTTAAAAAAAATTTTTTTTTTGATTGTGTTTGACTTTTCATGGAAGGGTGAAGACTACAACGTTTCTAACTCAATACTCTTGATTTCTTTTAGGATAGCTGGCTATTTGGAATTTGAAGGATATTTGACTTTTTCTAACCTCCCATGAGACTGTAAGGTAAGTGTCCGTCTGTCTTGCCTATCTATATCTACGTGTACCGGTGTCTGTCGGCCATCACCCCAGTACCTCCAATAGACCGACCGATGCCCCTGTGGGAACGTGGAGTTCTGTAGGCGGATGCATTATTTTCTCTTACAAATTTTGAGGCGGAACAACGATCGTTGCAAAAAAGAAATGTGATCTGGAGATGAGAGCGGGAGTGGGAGAGGCAGAGAGCGTGCTCCTGAGGGTCGTCACTTCTGCGAAACGTCGTCTAAACGCTGCGAGTGTAATCTGGGTGTTTTGGAAGGTTTTGCTTGTGGTTTTGTTTTTACGTCAACGCCGTTCTGGGCTTCTCCCCGCGATATTTGCGTTTTGGCCCCTAGATTGGGTTGGTGTCGTTTGGATGGATCCCAAGGACGTTTTTAGAATCCGAGACAAAACGATGCAGATGTAGCTAGATGTATGGATTGAAACAACAATAATAAAAAGTCAGGAGCCTCCTTGGGCCCGCGCGCCGGAAACCCGGTTGGCTTGCGGGTTTGCCTGGGCCAGGGGCCGCCGCTCGAACCCCTGCCCGTCCCTGATGAACGTGAGCAGAAACCGGAGCGGATAACCGAGGAGGACGGGAGCGCTGGCTTGTCGTCCGCCCCGGCGTTCGCCACTCGCTTTTTTCGGCCTCCTTTCCCTCAGCCTAATGCAGCTCGGTTTTGTTTCTTCCAAAAGGTTCCGGGGCTCCTCTTTGTTTTTAAACACCCACCACCCCCCAAAACCACCTTGGGTTGCAATTACGCAGTCCCCCCACTCCCACCCCCGGTTGTCCTGGTCCCCGACCCTGGTCACCAGGCCGAGCGAAAGTCAAAAGTAATTTTTCAACAGGACTTTGCCGGGCATGGTTCGCGGCCAGCCCCAAGTCGCCCTCCGCGCGCACCTGGGACGGGAAGAAGTAGCAACGAGTGGCCCCTGCTCCGCCCAAGGCCGCGGCCGGGCCGAGGACAGGAATCCTCTTGCTGGGACCGCGGCCCCTCCGCTGTTCTCTGGCGGGGAGCGGCAGGGCTTGCTCGCGCGCTCCAGCACCTCCTTCCCAGGTTCAGGCTCGGGGACAATGAGGTGTCGTGGGTCGGGGCCGGGCGGGGGCGGAGGGGTTCGCCGAGGCCCAGCTTGTGTCCTGGGTCTGCTCAGAGAGAACCATCAGAAGGTCTCTGCCAGCTCCGGGCCCGGGCGACGGGTCGCGCTGCAAACTCCCAAGAAGTCTTCGCTTTGCTGCGTTCAGGTGACTGTTGAAATCGATGCCCAGTTTCGGGACACAATTTTGGAAACCCAAGTCCTCCGTCAGAATTCCACCGAGTTGGCTTTTGCCTCCTTCCCAGGCCGAAGTGGTGCGCGGGGAGCGAAGGCCGAGCGGCGCTGACCCTGCGGTAGCGGATTGCTTGGGGAAGGGTCCGGGAAGTCGCTCCTTGAAATTCTCCCCAGCATCCTAGGGCTTTGCGGGTCGGGATTTCTCCTGCTCAGCTCGGGACTTTTTCCAGGCACCAAAAGTTATTAGCACGAGCGAAGAGCAGGAGAGGAAACTCCTCCCCCCAGAGCAAGGTAGACACCCAGACCTCAGCGCTGCTAACACCGGGGCTTTCTCCCAACGATAATTAATAGTCAAGGCCAACCCTTTTGGCACGTTTTTTCCTCCCTCCCTCGCGCGTGGCAGAATTGTTTGATTCCCCGAGGCCAGAAACTTTCACTCGAGTTCGCCGGAGAGAGGCCAGCGCCCGCCGTTTTCCGCGGTGCCCACACGTCTCCTTTTTCTTTCTTTCCTCCTCTTCATCGTCTTTCCAGCCTCAGGCCAGTCGCCAGTCCGCGTAGTTTTGTTTCCTTTCCATCATGCAGAAAATTAATCAGCCCGGACGAGAAGCAGAGCGGAGCATGGCGGCCTGTAATTAAGGGACGTGTGCCCCTCGGATTATCTCGTTAGTTTATCAAGAAAACATTTATTATAATTAATTCTCGGACGAGGTAATTATTGTTGAGCGAGAACACAGCAACTGGTAGATGGGCTTCTTGGAAGGAAAAAAAAAAAATACAAGGCGAAGGGGGAGGGGGGGAGCGACAGATTGCAGGAATTGACCGTTAGATATAAGGCTGCGCGGGCGACGCTGGCAGTGGAGCAGGACCTCGGGCGCCAGGCCTGCGGGGCTGCGGGGCTGCGGGGCTGCCGGCAGGGACACAAGGCCCAGGCACTCGCGCCCGGAGGTACGGTCGCCGACCGGCTGCCTGGACTCACCGCGTGACCGTGGTCAGCTTCTAGGTATGAGCTCTCCAGAGGCCACCTCGTGAGCAGTCATACTGAGGCGTAGATTTTGGAAAAGTTATTTCTTTTCCCCTTCTGGACTCTGATTCGGGAGGAAAAGGGCTTTGAAAGTTAGTTGGGAGGGCCCATGCCTTCTATGCACAGTGCAGACCTAGGCCGGCTGTGGAGAGAATCTCTTAGTTTTGGTTTTTGGTTTTCCTCTTTTCCTTTTAAAGGTGGATCCAGGAGCAAAAGTGAAAATAGTCTCTTCCGAGAATTTTAGCCATTTTGCAATGGTAAGGGCAAAGGAGCTCCTGGAAGGATCTCAGCCCTGGTGCTTTCTGTCGGTTTCTGCTTTTTATGTTGGAATGTGCTACTTCATTGTACGATGTGTTAGGCATTTCTAATTGGGTGAGAGCTCGACATGTAAGAACATTTCCATATTTCTCATGGGTACATCTGATATGATTTTACGTTTCTCTATAGTACTGCAGTTCAGAACTTTGCAAGGTAGTAAGATTAAACAACAAGTTTGCAGTTTAGAGGCTGTTTAAACACATATCTGACTGTATTTTAAAGCAGTCATATATGTGTTTAGACAGCCTCTAAACTGGAGATTTTTTGTTTATTTTCACAGCCTCCAAAGAACAGTATTTTGGAAAGAAAAGACCATGCAAAAATATAAAGTCTGTATTGTAGGGGCAACTAAATTAGTTTTACTGAGGAGAATACAAACTCCTCCATGAAAGACATTTATAAAATTACATTAAATTAGATCTTAGGTTAGAAAAGAATGACTTTTGTGCTCTGAATTTAAATCAGACAGAAGTTAATGAGTTTCATTTATGGACTTTTGTGCCTTGCTGTCTTAACGTAAATATGAAAACCCGGAGTCCTTAAAACTCAGTAAGACCTTTATCTTGTATCCGCCATTTTGAAGCAATCTTTCATGGTGTCAAAGTTTCAAAGTAGAGATCCTTGCATATAAGTGCCACATTTTAGGAAAATAAAAGGCAGACTTGCAAACTGCCAGCCTATATTAACATCTACTTTGAATCTCTTTGCTGGGGTGGAGGGGGGAACTCAGTTGAAGAAAGTAAATAACTTTTCTCTTTCTTTCTTTTCCCCCTTGAGCTCTTTTTCTCATAGGATTGTAAGGAACTTGAACGGTAGGGAGAAATTCTATTAGTTTCACAACTTGGGATATTTGTGTATCTACTTTCTTTAAAACTAAAATGTGCAAAAGGCAGTTAGTGTTAACAGGAAACTCTGCTGCAGCTGCAGAGGACCCAAATGTCTGAAAATTTGCCTCCCACAGGATCTGCAGCCTCCATACATCAAAATCAACATGGAAGCAGCTTGCACTACAAATGTGGGGCCCCATCGTTATCTGATTGGTGGGATTCTAACTTAACAATTTCTGGCAAGCCCCGTGCCAATCTTGAAGACTTTTTTGCAATATGTTTAAATATCTGATGGGTGTCTATTAAAAGTTAAATACTTGTTTGTTTAGCTTTCGTTCTTTAGACACATATAATCAACGTTCTCCAAAACCCTAATAAATATGTTACTTACCTGGAAATCTAATTACCCAGACTACTAATTAGGTGAAAATGATTACCGGAAATGACTTCAAATGTGGAATAATAGTGGTTGAGCAGTTTTTCCAAGTTTGTCATTTAGTAAGTTGGTATTTTAGATGTTAAATGCACTGACATTTTAGCTTCGCAGCAGTTGGAAGTGGTAAAAAGCTAAGATAATTAAAATCTCTGCCACGGAAAGGCAACAGTCTGGGGAGAGGTAGATTTCTTGAATTGTTTCTTTGTTTCTCACCAATGGGCTTTGTTATCAGCATTATTTATTTAGCCAAAGAGTTCTTTGTCTCTGCAAATGGCCCCAATCAAGTTTTGTTTGAGACAATTAGCTAGTGCCAGCCAATGAGTCCTATGCAAATGTAGGGATAGGAATGCAATGTGTGCATTTGAAGGCATGGGGTTTTGTTCTTGGGGAAGGCAGATTGTAATTGCTTTCTTTGGGTACATTTTTTTTAAGTTTGGGGTGGGGGTGGGGAAGACAGGTTTATCTGGTCTCCCTCCATCCCCTCTAGTTTCAGAGCAGCTGGGGGTGGGGGCGGGGATGGGGGGGGGAGTGTCTGCAAGTCCTTTAAAAGCCTCTGCCTCGCCTAGCCCGTGCTCTTTTTAAGTTAGTGGTGGAACGTGGAGGAGCTGCCGCCTCCGAAGCAGTAAACCAGCACCTCTGTTTGTTTGCTTTGCCCTTAGTTCCACTGCTCCATTCCCACCCATCAAGGACTCTGAACCTGTCCACCCCCGGCGCATCAAGATCTTCCAGCTGGGGACCCCCGATCTGGGCCGACTTTGCACCTCCAAACAACCTTAGCATGATGTCTTATCTTAAGCAACCGCCTTACGCAGTCAATGGGCTGAGTCTGACCACTTCGGGTATGGACTTGCTGCACCCCTCTGTGGGCTACCCGGGTAAGTGAGCCCTGCTGCACTCCTGCACCCCCCTACCCCACGCCGTCCTCCGGGGAAGCAATCCTATTTCCCTGGAACACAGGTGTTGGCAGTCACACTGTCCCCACCCAGCTTCAGGCTAGGTCTCCACTAAATTTTCCTTCTGAGGAAGCAGCCCCCGGGCATTTACTGACTAAGCAGAGAACAGGGGTTGGGAGAAGTGAGTAGGTGGGTCTGCAACAGTTACAATCGCATCATTTGATTTTTAATTCGAGTAAATAAGGGATTGGCATCAGAGTGGGATGAAGAAGGTTACTGTCCTTGACATTTGTGCAAAAGACCCCTGCCCATATCTGGATGCCCCATTCCTCAGAAGTGTCCTTTTGGAGAAGCTGAGCTTTCTCTCCGTAAGTCTTTAGGACCCTCCGACTTTGCAGTTGTTCCCTCCAGGCCCAGGCCTTCCCTCTGACTTCCAGGGCCTGCTTTAATCCCAAGAGGTGTGACTTCCTCCAAATGCGAGTGCTTTCCTTTCCAATCAGATATGTTTAAAATCCTCCTAGAAGGAAAAGTTGAATCAACTATGTCCCCATTTTAAAGATGGAGGAACAAAGGCCCTTGGTGTGCTGAAAGCCCTGAGAGCAGGATTCAGACTTCCCCCATCGATTTGAACTGCCAGTCTGTCCTCGCAGATCCTTTGATTTCATGGCATAGTCTTTTTGTGTTGTGGTTTGGGAGTTGATTTTTGGAGAAAAAAAATTTTGGGGGGTGTCTTTTAAGAAATGTTTCATTTGTTAACTTTCTAAGTGATGCTCTGATTGGAGCAATCTGAACACCAGGAAGAGTGGAGAAAGAAGCAGCATGTGTCCTGGGTCCCCGGGGAGCAAGGCTGGGGAGGCGGTGGGAAGAGCATTGGTAGGCTCCCGGTGGAAGGGCTGTGTGGAGCTGGGGATTGCTGCGGGGTGGAGGGTAGGGGTGTCGGAGAACCCGCCGAAACGCCTTGACTGAGAAACTGCTCCCCCACCCTAAAGGGCCCTGGGCTTCTTGTCCCGCAGCCACCCCCCGCAAACAGCGCCGGGAGAGGACGACGTTCACTCGGGCACAGCTAGATGTGCTGGAAGCACTGTTTGCCAAGACCCGGTACCCAGACATCTTCATGCGAGAGGAGGTGGCACTGAAAATCAACTTGCCTGAGTCCAGGGTGCAGGTAGGGCAGATGCAGGCAGAGCCATCCTTTCTGACCATGCCACCGTTCCCCAGAATATGGTGCATGTCCAGGGCTATGGAGAGCCCCAGGTCTTTGAGAGGACTGAAGGAAGGCTTGAAACTCCTTCACTCACTAAGGCGCCAGGAAACTATTCTCCTGCCCTTTTTTGCCTCCCATCACCACTTAATCCTATAAGCAAGGGTCTTCAAGGCCTGGGTTGCTGGTGGAGGGAGACCCAGCCTAGAGCAGATTTCCAGAGGAGTCACATGGTATTGTATCCCTTCCCTTCCTCAGTATAGAAATCCTCCCCTATTCTCATGGACTTGTCTGAAAGCAGCTCAGCTCCTGGACAGTCCAAATATTTTTGCAGATGAAAAAATAGAGTAAATGACTTGTTCAAGGTCTTAACTAAGTTTGGTGGCAGAATCAGGGTTTAGACGCAGCTCGTGCTTTTACCAAATAAATCAACACAATAAGAATGTATTTTCCTTGACTTCTTAGGGATTGAACAGAATTTTCTAGGTCTGAGCCATTTAACAGATAAAATATCTACATAATGTCTCTAGTGACACCGCTCTTGCTTTAGTTCCACTAAACTTGACCTGAAACTGGAGAGGGAAGGTCAACTTCAGCTTGCCTGGTGAGTGAGCCCTGTACAGAGTTCTCTGCAAAGTATTTAGCATGTTAACCACACATACACCTGGGCCTCTCCTTTAGCTAGAATATGTTTCTGAAAATGACAGACATCAGTGTCAGCTGCTAATTGGGAAAGGGGCTTTTGCAAAGAAGGTTGGAGGAAGTTTTAGCACTTCTAAGTCTTGAACCAAAGTCCTCTCTGGGAGAAAATAAATGGCCCCGAATGGTTGGTGGTATTGAGCTTGGCCATGGTGGCATCGCTTTTACCACAGTGATGGCACCCATACAGAGAGCTCATTCAAAAGTTCAGCTAAGGACCTGTCCTCCAGAAAATGCCAGTAGTTTCTCTTCTCAGCCCCCTCATACACCAATCATAGCTTCTTCATTGCAGAACATGAACAGGGCTGGGAAAGAGAATTGTCAAGATTGCAGCAGAGGATTAAAGTGGTAAGCCAGTGAACATAGCACAGGAGACTGAGTCTATGTGCTGAGTGGCCCTACTCTAAAGGCACAGACTCAAGTCTTGGAGACTAGCAGGTCTGTACTCCAACTCAAAGCAGAGTATATATAAGTTCCTCCTTTTACCACAAAGCAGCTTTCAGCAAATAGTGACCTTCAAACCTCTTTCCTCAACAAGACTATGTCTTCCCCTTGGAGCTTTGTTTTGTGGGTCTTTCTAAGAGAGACAAAAAGAAGGGTGATGGAACCAACCAACTTCCATATTAGCAGTTGCTTCCCGAAAGATGAACTGTAAATGAATTTAGGCTGTTCCTGTTAGCATGTAACAGTAAAATTGCTTTCCCTCAATTCTTGTGTATTTCCCTCCAAAAGACATCGATACGTGTTATTCCTCTGTGAGAGTGTTCCAAGATATAGCTGGGTCTATGTGTATGTGTGTATTCGAGGTGAAATAAGATAGGAAAGTGAAGTGGAGAGTTTCTAGCCATATGATTTGGGGGATTATCTTAAATTTTATTATTCTGGGCTAGAAATAAGGCAGTGCCAAGTGTTTTTAGACAGTCTCCCCAACTTTCTTACAAGTCCAGGAGTTTGTATGACAGTGCCACATAATAGGTCTTCAGTGGCGGGGGAAATTGTGTGTGCAGCTGATCTGTCTGTGTAAGATAAATGTATAATCTGGGAGCCATTCTTGTCCTTAGGGAGTTACGAAAACTGTGTTAAAGACATTTCTTTCCCTTCCAAGGTATGGTTTAAGAATCGAAGAGCTAAGTGCCGCCAGCAACAACAACAACAACAGAATGGAGGTCAAAACAAAGTGAGACCTGCCAAAAAGAAAACCTCTCCAGCTCGGGAAGTGAGTTCAGAGAGTGGAACAAGTGGCCAATTCACTCCCCCCTCTAGCACCTCAGTCCCAACCATTGCCAGCAGCAGTGCTCCTGTGTCTATCTGGAGCCCAGCTTCCATCTCCCCACTGTCAGATCCCTTGTCCACCTCCTCTTCCTGCATGCAGAGGTCCTATCCCATGACCTATACTCAGGCTTCAGGTTATAGTCAAGGATATGCTGGCTCAACTTCCTATTTTGGGGGCATGGACTGTGGATCTTATTTGACCCCTATGCATCACCAGCTTCCTGGACCAGGGGCCACACTCAGTCCCATGGGTACCAATGCAGTCACCAGCCATCTCAATCAGTCCCCAGCTTCTCTTTCCACCCAGGGATATGGAGCTTCAAGCTTGGGTTTTAACTCAACCACCGATTGCTTGGATTATAAGGACCAAACTGCCTCCTGGAAGCTTAACTTCAATGCTGACTGCTTGGATTATAAAGATCAGACATCCTCGTGGAAATTCCAGGTTTTGTGAAGACCTGTAGAACCTCTTTGTGGGTGATTTTTAAATATACTGGGCTGGACATTCCAGTTTTAGCCAGGCATTGGTTAAAAGAGTTAGATGGGATGATGCTCAGACTCATCTGATCAAAGTTCCGAGAGGCATAGAAGGAAAAAATGAAGGGCCTTAGAGGGGCCTACCAACCAGCAACCTGAAACGGACAAACCAATCTACTTAAGATCCTGTCATAGTTTTAGATAATTGGTTTTCCTGATTTGCAAAGTAATCAAAAGCATTCTAGCCATGTGCAACCAAATACCACCAAAAATAAAATCAAACAAAACTAAGTTGTGAAGGAAGGGAGGGAAGATCATAGCCTTCTTAAGCAGAGGTGTTCCAATGTTTTAGCCAATCCTTGGTTGAATCTTAGGAATGAACAGTGTCTCCAGCTCATTCACGTTTCATGACCAACTGGTAGTTGGCACTGAAAAAACTTTTCAGGGCTGTGTGAATTGTGCGACTGATTGTCCTAGATGCACTACTTTATTTAAAAAATAATGTTCATAAGGAGTCAATATGTAGTTTAAGAGACAATCAGTGTGTGTCTTATAAATGGTACATCTGTGGTTTTTAATCTGTGCTAGACTTCAAAACTGTGATCTCCTGTTATTGTATGCAACCTTGAACTCCACCTCTGCAGGGGTTCTTCTGTGATTAAATAGGTTATAATTATAAGCAAAATTCAGAGCAACTCAGTACTGATTACCTTTGGCTGGAGGTGAGCTGCACTGAAACTTTACGACAAAATGTCTCTGGACAAGGAGAGTGAGAGAAGAGAAGCAAAAGGACACTAATTCATCTGTAATTTACTGTGGGTAAGCCTAGCAGTAAAGAGACATTGGTCAATTGCCCTGACCCTGATGGATTATTAAACTGAGATCATTGTCGTTTATGCTTGCAGATGTTAACTGGAAAAGTTATATATGCATAAACCTTTTCTTCCTGGATTTGGCAGATATGTATAATTATATTAAAATGGTTCTAGCACAACATTGGGTCCAGTTTAATTTTACACTACTATTTACAAATGAGAAGCCAACATTCAGCCTCTCCTTCCCACAACACATTTTTCTTAGGGCATAGAGGAAATTAGCAAACTTATTTTTACTTTTTTTTTTTTCTTGGCTAATCTATGGATAAACTAGATATGAATGACAGTGGTATGTAGACTGTTTGTGACTTTCATCAGGATTGCTCTGAAATTGAGTTTGAAGAGCCTAGCAATCAATAGGATCTTGGTCTTGCTTTTCCCTCCCTGCCGCAAACCTGAACAATTTCTTAGGCACTTTATTAGTATGTTTTAAAATAGATCAAATTTTTAAGAGGGAGGAGGAGAATTGGAGTATCTCTGAAAACATGAGAATGACAAGAATTTCTTGTTTCTATTCTCTTTATTTGGTTAAGGGGATTTTTTTTCTAACTTCCAAAAAATCTGAAGTAAACATGAGAGGGAGTGTAATCAGAATCTGAAAGCAATTCAGGCAGAAATGATTTCTGAACAAAAGAGTTTCAGAAAAGTTTTAAAACCTATAATTTCAGTAGTTGAACATAAGGCGCCCTGGTCAGTTTTCTGTATGTGTGTGTTTAAGAAAGTGCCGAAGGGGAAAAAGAGTGGGTCCCTTTTCAGTTGTACCTGCATTTTGTAAACCAGTCACCAGAAAAGACAAGTGGGCCAATGATCATGGTGCTCCTCAGGTAAAAGCAATATTTAATTTCATTTTAAGCTTCTTAAGCTCTTACATTTGACCAAAATTAAGTGACTCTTGATTGTAACGTTTTAAATGAAGGTTAGCAGTTGCAACCATTTTGTTTTCTGGCTATTTCATTTTTCCGGTCCCTGCTGCGCATGCTCCCTTGAACTCTCTGTACACTTTCCTAGGAAGTAAATTGGTTCACTGGCAAGAGAAATGCAACAGTTTGCAACCAACATTTGAGGCCAAATTTGATGGCAAGAGTTTCAGTACCTATTGATAACCTTCAACATAGTGTAGTTTTCACGAAGTTAAACTGGGACCTGAGTCATTGCTTACAGGTTTGCCCAGATTCAGGGTCTTAATCTCCCAGCTTTTCTTCTGCAACAGTAATGCAGAACCAAATTAACCATTTTCTACCATTGCCTTCAGTATGCAGGATGTCCCGCAAGGGGCGGGGAAAGATTGCCCTTTCTTTAAAAACAATAATGACGATGAACATTGGGCTACTCGGCAAACGACGCAGTTAGCAGTTTCTCTCCTGAAACTTAAAAAAATGGTCAGAAAGAAGAGGCACTGAGCAACCTCTGAAAATAATTTTTTCGTCACCTCTGCACAACTTCGCTTAACGAAGACCAAGCAGTTAAGTACCTTTGAATCGAAGGCGAAGTAAGAAATAAATTCCCCCTGACCGAAGGCAACGGAGGGAGGGAAGGAGGCGGGGAGCGAGCAGTGGCTTATAGACATCCAGAGAGTTCCGATCTCCACTCCTAGTCAAGACCGGTTTTAATGAAGTTAATAAGCCAAATAATGGTGATGCTTGCTACTGAAATGACGCCGTCCTCCAAAGGGGTCAGGGAGCTACTTCAGCTGCGTATCGGCAATTAAGACAGCGGCCATATAAGCTTCGTTTTGGAGGACAGGTCCTGATGAGGGTGGGGGTAGTTGCTTTACAAAGATCTCTTGCCCCAAACCTTTATCTTTCCCACAGAGATTCTTGGCCCTTTGTATTTCACCTTGGGAGTGTTTCTTTCCTTCCTAGATAAGAAGAGAAATTCAATCAACTCAATTGAGTTCCGGCTTTCGAAACCTCCAGGTTTTAGATAATGGTGGGTTTCCTCAACCCCTCTCCCACACGGTGCCCGCTAATCCCGTTTCCTGTGGATGTTCCCCCAGGCCCGCACGGCCGCCCGCACAGGCGCAAGACGCCGGGAGGCTGGGGCGGGACTGCCTGAAGGAACGTGGTGCCCCGCGGCCCGCGCCCTCGACTTCTGGCTAAAGGGCTGGCTTTTCTAACTCCTCAGTGCCCAGTCGGAGTTACCGGGGAACAGTACTCACACCCCTGCCTCGAGGCTGCCCAGCCCGGGCCGACGCGAGACTCCCCAGCCTGGCGCCGCCCACTGGGCCTCATTCACAGCCCGGCGGGCCTGGCCCGGGCGAGACTGAGGCTCTTGCCTCGCCGGGTGTGCCCGTTTCTCTCCGGGCTGGCTCTGTCCCTGGCCCGCACCCGGGACCTCTCCTGAGCCGCAGCACGTCTCCCCCACCCCCAGCCCCCCCGGGCCTTGTCCTCAGGCCTCGGCTGCGCCAGGGGCCGGGCATTGCGGGCCGCGGCAAGGCCCGAAGCTGGGTGGCTAGGCCTGTGCGCCCGCGGGAGTGCGCAGCCAGCAGGAGCCGAGCGCTGGCCCCGCCCGAGCCCCGCAGTCAGGCCTGCAGGTCTGCTGCGGGCCGGGGCGCCAGTCGCTGGGAAACCTCGCGGCCTGGCGGACTGCAGGGGTCAGGCAGGCTTCGAGGATTGGGGGTGGGGTGGCCCGGCCGAGAGGACAGCGCCCTGCACCCCAAGGAGTTAAAACCGAGACCGACGGAAGGGACGGCGAGGTGGGTCCACCGGCGGGGGAGAAGGGGCCGGGACGGCGAAAGCAAGCCCGGCTGGGCCCGCGGCGGTTAGCTTCCCAGTCTCCCGGGAGGATGAGCCGCAGACGCTGGGGAGGGGGCCGCTTCTCCCTGCCGCGAAGGGCGAGGCCGCCACCGCGGGGGCTCCAGCAGCGTATGCGGCCTCCCGCGTCCCGAGCTGACGGGGCCCAGCTGGGCCTGCCTTGGGACCCTGGGGATCCTCCCAGGAAAGCCGGGTACCTCGGCTGCTGGGTTTGGGGGAGTCTGGCCCTGCGCTGGGGGCTCCCCCGGCACTAAGCTGAGGCCTTGGGGGAAGCCCGTGCAATTCCCAGTTTCCTTTGGCTCATGCTCTCTCTCCTAGTCCTCTAGATCTTTTTTTTTTTTTTTTAAACTCAGTGCCTTCTTTCTTTTCGGACCCGTTGCAGTACTCAGCGGCCCTGAAGGCCATAGGCCAGCTTTGGAATGGGAAAGCGGTCCATTCGGCGTCCCGGGCAGGGCCAACTTGCCTGGCAGCCCATTCCGGTTACCTGCAGGACAGGGGCCGGCAGTCACGTTCTCGCGGCCACTTAACCGGAAGCGGCTAGCCCTGGCGCGCACACCACATGTTCGAATCTGCATCTCACACCCAGGGAGAACCTCGCTGTTGTTACCCGGGCAAAGCTGTAACCCAAAACCAGGCGTGCCAGTACTAGGTGGTGGTTTATTGCATACAGAAAGGTGTTTTAAATCATGCAAAAGAGGAACACAAAAGAGTTAGGCAGGAGACCAGCGCATCCCACGCAAATGGAAGCAGACATGGTTGAAAACAACCAGAATGGGAAGATACAGGATCAGAGTCAGCCATGACTTCCGCTTGGGTTTTTGGCTTCCTTCGAGACCTTTAAGATGACCAGCTATCTCTCTCCTTTTTGTTCCACGAAAGGGTCCAATCCCCCATCAGGCATCTGCGTGCCCAGATTTGTGACCAGGTGCCCTGATCACCTCTGATTTTCTCTTCTAAACCGCCTCAGCCTGTCAGCGCAGGGTGCTCTGATAAAACCTGATTCCCCTAGTCGCCCCATTTCCGCCCTTGGGTTAGTGTGACAGAAAAGACCGGCAGCCCCTGGGACTTTCACCTGGAATGGGGAGAGCAAAACCCCAAACAAAACCCATCCCCATGTTTTTTGGCATTAGGCTCTGAAACTGCACAGATTATAGGATTTGTCTCGGACAGAATTAACATTACATGTGAAACCGTGGTGCTCCGGTGTATTAAGACATGTTGTATAGGATTGCTTGGAGCATCTCTTTCAAACTGCCTGTTAATAGCAACACGAGACCTTCAATAATAATGTGTTTGGTGATGGGGGGTGGTGTTTGCTTTTTGTTTTTTTACCTGATGGAAACAAAATCTAGGCACTATTTGGAAAGGGTAGTTTTTCTGATGGAAGCAGTTGGAAGGACACGGAACCAAACGGGGAACTAGAGGAAGTTTCTGTATACTGAAGTGGCTGTGAAGGAGGGAGCAGACCTGCGTTTGAAAGGCCTTCTACTATGCAGCAGTCCTCAAAACCAAGGGAGAACTCCCTCCCCCATGCTATAGAGAAACAGCGAGACTTCCTCTCTTGCAAGCAGTGTATTTTATGTTTAAAAACCAACCTGCTGTCGACTGCAAACAAACAGTAAGCAAATTCAAATAAAGGATCCCTACCAAGTCCAACCCATTTGGTCAAAGATAACTGCAGGTGCCCGGGAAGCCAGGCTATCACTAGGGGGAGGGTCGCTTCAAATTTTGTTTTTCTCCTAGAGGGAAAGTCAAACAGCGTGAGGCCTATGATTCACTTTTATTCCTTAATCTCCCCACCCCTTTTAATTCTTAGTGGAAACACAGTATTTTGTGGGGGGGAGAAACAACAAAACAAATCCCACTGAAAATATAATGGTAACTGGGCAAAGTTTGGATTGACGTCTATTTCAGCACCACAAGGAAAAAAGGTATTCAAGAATCAGAATCCTTCTCTACTGCTCCTGTCTTAGTTTGCCTACTGCAGGTGTGCAAAGGGGGCCTTTCGATTAAGAATTTTAGTCTACTTGACATCACTAGTTGACATTTCCATCTGAAGGCTTCTTTAAAAATAAGCTGCCAGTTTCTAGTAGCCATACAATTGTCGATTGCTTTTTTTTGTTCCCCTGGACTCCCCATTAAAGGACCTGCAAATGCTGCCTTCAGGAGCCACAGGCCTGCTCCCTTCTTCCCAGGTTCCCCACATAAAAGCTGGAAAGTACACTTTAGAGTCAGGTCCTTGGTGGGGGGAGGACTCTCTCCCTTAGGTCTTGTCCCTAATCTCCCAAATGAAATCTCTTGAGGCCTTAGGCTACAAGGAAAGCAGAAAATCACTCATCATAGCCCTGAGTTGTTAAAATCGGTTCCTAGAACCAATAGTCACATTTTAGGATCATGGACCATTAATAAAAATCTCCTTAACATTCAAATGGCTCTAAAATGCGTTGATAGCGGATTACTGGGGCCTAATGGACGTCGCGTGTGATAACATGGTCTCTGAGTAGCGGAGGTTCTGAAGCGGGTGTCTGACCACAGCTACCTGATTATCAGCTTACAGCCAGCCTAGTTTTTAGCTGCGATACTCTTAAGAGGCGTTCTGTCCAGCAGATCCAGAGACTTCTGTGTTCTTCATTTAATAGGTGTAACAACTTCATAGTGTTCCGCAAAGGAGACAGAAAAACCTGCCTGTAAGCGTGGGGTGACTTCCGGGCGAAAGGTGGGCGGGTCGCTGGCCAATGCCCCTCTCCTCCCTGGCTTTAATGGAGCGATGCCCGAAAGGCCGTGGCTCCGGTAGATCGAGACCTTCGCCCGGGACGCCCGGGTTGTCTTAGGTTGGGGCCTTCTTCGCTGGGCCAGAGCCCCTTCCAGCCTTGGGCCGCCCTGGAGTGCAATCCCTGAAGTGGCTGCTCGGCTCCCGCTCCTTTAGAACCCGACACGTCCGGGAGAGCTTGCGGGGCTCTCCTGCCTGCGGTGGGGAAGACTTCGGGCTCCGGTGCGCAAATCGACAGCGCTAAGCACCTTCTGGCAGTGGCCAGGAGACAGAGCGAGTCCCGTGGTTTCCCCGGAAATTTTGACAAAGGGACAGTACTCCAGTTCTGCACCCCCACGTCTCACCCAACAAACTAAACCAATGTCCCTGAAAGCTAGGCCTTCCCAGGCTGCAGGGTACACACCTGCATCACCCCGGGGGCCTGCCCTCCCCGCGCTCGGGGCCCCCTGGTAAAGTCATTTGGAGATTCCGGAGAGACTGCCGGAGAAGGCAGGGAGTCACTCAGGAGGCTCAGGGGCAGCTTTCTGGCCAGCTGCGGGGGACATTGGGCCCACCACCCCCCAGCCCGCGCCTCCGACGGTCACTGCCCTCCGGATAGGGCCTGAAACCCGCGGCGCCGAGAGCCCTGCTCGCGGCCGCACGTGGCGGGCCCCCTGCGGAGCGGCGGCGAGTGGTTAGCGCTGGCCCGGCGGGTGCGAAGGCTGGAGCCCCAGGGCACAGTGCTGCCGCGCTGGGAGTCGGGCCGGCCCTCTTCCCGCTCCTCTGTGGTCTTTGCGGGGGTCAGAGTGTGGTGGGTGTGGGTGTAACCACACTGGGGAGCGATGTGGGCGCTCTTCCCGCCGCGCTCCCGGACGGCTGCCCCAGGCCGGGCGGGCTCCGAAGCCCAGGCTTCCTTTTGACGCAGGAACTGAGACGGGCTTGGCCTCAAGGCTCCCCGCCTGGAGTACCTGCCTCCCGGAACCGAGTGTGCCGTTGCCCGCAAGACTTGGCCGGCGCTGTCCCCGGGCCCTCGCGGAAGTGTGCCCACCCGGGCACCCAGGGCCTAGGAGGCCGGCTGGAGAGGGCTTCCGGTTCCAACTCCAGGCCTCACCAGCTGGCGCGTGGAGCGGTCGCATACCCAGTGCCAGGGCCCGTTTAGACGGCTGGTTTAACGAATTGGCCTAAAATGAATTTTGAGTTAGAGCTTTTGAACACTGCAGTTGAGCATGTAAAACTTACCTCGTACCCCCCACCCCACCCCCACAAGTCCTTCTTGGCCACTAATCCAAGTTAGTTTCATGACCTTTGAGTTATATTTGGTTCGAGATTTCCAACCAACCTTATTGCTGTTGCTTAATGCTAGAAAATGTTTTTTTTTTAATTTGGGAGGCAGATGTGTGGGCAAAAATCAAAAAGATCTATATAGACATAAAATACATGTAACATAGGGATTTAAACTTAAATCTAAGATGAAATTGGGCAATTTTGGAAAGAGGAATCACGTTAATATTTTTACATTTAAATTGATGCAAGTCTAATTGAAATGCACCTTTCCACTGTTCTTCTTGCTGGTTAAATTGATTCTATTTTTAATTCTAAACTGACCACTTGAAGCTTTAGAAAGCTAACAAGCTCACAATCTATTTGTTAATTACCTTTAACCAAAAGCATAGCATTCATTCACTCCAGCCCTCTGATTTTTGAGGTGGGGAGAAGTGGAAAACTTGAGAGAAACATGCATTCACCATCTTCATCTTCACCGATGATTTTAGCTGATTAAACCGCTACTCTTGATTCCTGCCCATTTAGGGTGGGGACATTATTTATCTCTTTTTATTCCTTCATGTGTATTAATCAGGATGTGGATTATGTGCCAATTTTTAATACAAAATGCTTGAGTTGCTATTGTTTTCAGAGATTCTTAAACTGTGGTTCAGATATCCTTTGAAGATAGTTGTCCATGAATAGGTTTTACAGGATGGGTGAATTCTTTGAATTGTATGGGAAAAAATGTTGTTTTCTCTGTTTCTCCAGTGTAGTCTTCCCATGCAAAAGATCCACAGTTTTCATCAAATTCACAAAGAGATTGGTAACAAACCAGAATTAAGGGCCATTGTCTTTATGACACTTATGTTGGGTGAACTTGGAGATAGATACTTTGTAGTTCTTGGTGACAGTTGGAAAAGAGCCAGGCCTGGTGGCTCATGCCTGTGATCTCAGCACTTTGGGAGGCTGAGGTGAGAGGATTGCTGGAGACCAGCCTGAGCAACATGGTAAAACTGGTCTCTACAAAACACTGGCTCAATGTGTTAACACAGCACTTGTAGTCCCACCTATTCAAGAGGCTAAGGCTGGAGGATGGCTTAAGCCCAGGAATCAGAGGCTGCAGTGAGCCAAGATGGTGCCACTGCATTCCAGTTTGAGCAATAGACACCCTGTCTCAAAAACAAAAACTGGGAAAGATGGGAGCCCCATACAATTTAAATCTACCCTAGAATTTTTGAGACTTTGATTTTGTTTAAAGTAATCCCCAAAGTGACTTTTATCTCTAACTTTTACCCTGTTAGACCTAATTTGAATTATTTTTAAAGAGGCTGTTTATGTATGACAAATTTAAATTTAATAGAACTAAAGAAGGATGATTTTGAACAATATCTACACATGAAATACAATGTAGAAAATTTAAACAAGTATTTTAATGATTCAGACTAAAAAGCCTCTTTAGTCAAAATAACAATAACAACAAAAGCAATTATCTGGCCCTAATTAAAAGCTTAAGAAAATTTATTGGCCGGGTACAATGGGCCATGACTGTAATCCAAGCACTTTGGGAGGCTGAGGCCAGCGGATCACGAGGTCAGGAGATCGAGACCATCCTGGCCAACATGGTGAAACCCCATCTCTACTAAAAATACAAAAACTTAGCTGGGTATGGCGGCATGTGCCTGTAGTCCCAGCTACTCAAGAGGCTGAGACAGGAGAATGGCTTGAACCCAGGAGACAGAGGTTGCAGTGAGCCGAGATTGCACCACTGCACTCCAGCCTAGCAATAGACTAGGCTCCATCTCAAAAAAAAAATAATAATAATAAATTTGTTCTATTGGTTCTCTTTCTCTGTACATACATAAATTTACCAACTATACCTAAGTGCCCAAATTTGTCTTTTGAAAATTTTCATTTTCTTTAAAGCTTGATGACTCTCAAAGGTGGATGGAGGCCAGGCATGGTGGCTCATGCCTGTAATCTCAGCACTTTGGGAGGCTGAGGCAGGTAGCATTTGAGTCGAGAAGTTCAAGACAAGCCTGGCCAACATGGCAAAATCTCATCTCTACTAAAGACACAAAAATTAGCCAGGTGTGGTGGTGTGTGCTTGTAATCCCAGCTACTCAGGAGGCTGAGGCGGGAGAATCGCTTGAACCCAGGAGGCGGAGGTTGCAGTGAGCCAAGATCATACCACTGCACTCCAGCCTGGGTGACAGAGCAAGACTCCATTTCAAAAAAAAAAAGGCATGGATGAACCAATAGGTAAAGGAGGTGAGAGCTCAGAGTCAGAAGGCTGTACCATCCAGGTGAGGAAATCAAGATCAAACAGTAGTCACCTGCAAGAGAGCCAGGGTAGAATTTAAATTAAATACTTAGAAACCTGTTGTTTAGAATACACAGGCTTTGCCCATTTCCCCCAACTATCGCTCCCTGATTTCTACCCTTGTCTGGGAGGGTATCTTCCATTAGTGCAAGAGGATGCATAATCTACGTGTTAATTTAGCATTTGATCCTTGTGCAGAGGCTTCCATTTAGAGTAACCATTGTAGCTAAGATTTGGATCTGGTCCCCAAAATAGCCTGAACTGGATGACCTACAGCAAGTAGACGCAAGATACTAGCAATTTATTTCATATCAGCTCCCAAGCTATCACCAAATGATAACAACGCCTGGACACTGTTAATCTCTGCTTGATTCGAACTGGTGACCACAAGGTGAAAAGCAAGAGTGTTATCTCTAAGCAATTCATGTGGCCTTCCGCAGATTGCCAGTTGGGCCAATACAATTGAAGCCTCTTCTCCAGTGGTTACTTTAAAAATTTCATATCCAAAGTCTTCAGTCTTTGTTGGACTAAAAAGTAGGAGGGCTTTATCAAGGAAAATGCCCGAGGGCCAAGATGGGGGAGCTTAGAATCCAATACAAATTTAAAAGGTTGGAAAGGTAACTGTGTGTGTTCCCTGCCCACTAAACTGTGAACAACATCACTGTGATTATGACTATAAAAAGCCTGTGGAAATAGATGTTTTTGCCAAACAGTATAGGGAAAATACACCTTAAAAAATAAAATGCAAAGTCCTATCTAGAATTGCTTTTATTGTTTTGAAAATGGCTTTATTTTTGCAACCAGCAGGGTCAGTACAGGTCACCGTATGTTCATTTAGCAACGGTTCAGGGCTAGAAGGGGCAGGGGAAAGTGGGGAGAATGGTGGAGAATTAAGGAAAGGGGAGTACTAGTGAACAAAACCTGTCCTGTGTTTTGGTGCCTGCAGGGAAAGCAGGTTAAGTGGTCTGCAGGGGAACTGATACTATTTGCACTTTTCAAATATGTAGACTAAACAGTTTTTGCCTCATATCCAGGGTATTCAGCTCTAGCCTGAAGTTATAGAAATGTGCTTTTACTGCTTGGTGGAATTATTCTTCCCTTGCTACCCCAATATCCTAGTTTAAATGGTTCTATTCGATTTTGCTAGATTACTCTAGAGAGGATTGACAGATAAAAAAAAGTTGAAGAGGTGTCAAAATACTGCAGCTATTTTATTTTATTATTTTTTATTATTTTTAATTTTTTCCCATTTATTTTATTGCATTTTAGGTTTTGGGGTACATGTGAAGAACATGCAAAATTGTTGCATAGGAACACACGTGGCAGTGTGATTTGCTGCCTTCCTCCCCATCACCTACATCTGGCATTTCTCCCCCTGATATCTCTCCCCAGCTTCGCTCCCCCCACCGTCCCTCCCCTATTTCCCCCCAACTGACCCCAGTGTGTAGTGCTCCCCTCCCTGTGTCCATGTGTTCTCATTGTTCAACACCCGCCTATGAGTGAGAACATGCTGTGTTTGATCTTCTGCTCTTCTGTCAGTTTGCTGAGAATAATGGTTTCCAGGTTCATCCATGTCCCTACAAAGGACCCAAACTCATCGTTTTTGATGGCTGCATAATATTCCATGGTGTATATGTGCCACATTTTCCCTATCCAGTCTATCGTCGATGGGCATTTGGGTTGGTTCCAGGTCTTTGCTATTGTAAACAGTGCTGCAATGAACATTCGTGTGCACGTGTCCTTATAGTAGAACAATTTGTAATCCTTTGGATATATACCCAGTAATGGGATTGCTGGGTCAAATGGTATTTCTATTTCTAGGTCCTTGAGGAATCGCCACACTGTCTTCCACAATGGTTGAACTAATTTACACTCCCACCAACAGTGTAAAAGTGTTCCTATTTCTCCACATCCTCTCCAGCATCTGTTGTCTCCAGATTTTTTAATGATCGCCATTCTAACTGGCATGAGATGGTATCTCAATGTAGTTTTGATTTGCATTTCTCTGATGACCAGTGATGATGAGCATTTTTTCATATGTTTGTTGGCCTCACGTATGTCTTCTTTTGTAAAGTGTCTGTTCCTATCCTTTGCCCACTTTTGAATGGGCTTGTTAGTTTTTTTCTTGTAAATCTCTTTTAGTTCTTTGTAAATTCTGGATATCAGCCCTTTGTCAGATGGGTAAACTGCAAAAATTTTTTCCCAATCTATTGGTTGCCGATTCACTCTAATGATTGTTTCTTTTGCTGTGCAGAAGCTGTGGAGTTTGATTAGGTCCCATTTGTCTATTTTGGCTTTTGTTGTCAGTGCTTTTGGTGTTTTGGTCATGAAGTCCTTGCCTACACCTACGTCCTGAATGGTTTTGCCTAGAATTTCTTCTAGGGTTTTTATGGTGTTAGGTCTTATGTTTAAGTCTTTAATCCATCTGGAGTTAATTTTCGTGTAAGGTGTCAGGAAGGGGTCCAGTTTCTGCTTTCTGCACATGTCTAGCCAGCTTTCCCACTGCAGCTATTTTAATAATACTTTTTTAAAGGTTCATGTGTTGGAAGTTGGTTATTGATGCTAAAATTCTTTTAAAAATTACATATTTTTGGCAATACATTCTTTTGGATAGGATCAAAGACCAGCTTGACATATATAGAATTTTAGTCTTCAGCAAGCAATGTCACAAAGACATCCCACTATGTTGTTCAATAACTACATTCCTAGATTCTTTGTTTGCTGCTGTACCTTTTTAATTAACTGGTATTTGCAAACCCTACTTCACTGTTTGGTATCTTCTCCCAAAAATGATACACTCAATAAACACTAGCTATAATTACTAATGGGAAAACAGAGTGGCCACAGTATGGGTGTACTGTATACAATTGGTAAAGGAACACCCTTTATGATAAAAAGTCACCAATTGACTGATAACATGGTGCATTTTATAACACTGTGTGATTGTCTAAGTGATTGTGAAGAAACAGGGCGTGGAATAAACATTGCAGTATTGTCACTGCTTAAGACTGGTTTTGGCTCCAGTGTCTTGCTGATACAAGCTTCAAACAGCAAAAAGAGTCACAGCATTTGCCTGGTTAGATAAGAGGTAATTATCATGGTTAGAGTATTTGGAAGGGACTACAATTTCAGAACTGTCTTTCCTTGGTATCTGCTGCATGAGAGGTGGTCTGGCTAGATCCCGGAGCCTAGAAGGAGAGGAGACTAGGTCTCTGTTCTCTTGGCCTAGTGCTGCCACATCTTCACAATGATGATGATGATGATGATGATGGTGATGATGGTGATATCATTGATTCCCCATATTGAAATAATTTGCGTATATTTTAACTTCTCCCATACTGAAATGATTTGCATATATCTTAACTAATATCAGAGGATTGGACTAGGTGATTTACTTAACCTTTCCAAGATACATCCAAACTGGCAAATTTACTGCTTTCCAGGGGCCAGTTTTCGTTTTAGGTTTAGGACTTTTACACCTGTGTGTTTCATTGATAACTTAGTAGATATGGTGCCAATAGAAGTCTGTGCCTTCCCTTACAGAAGGGCAAGCTGTGCTCATCCTACTTATCTTTTCTGAATATCTTGAAGCTTTCCTGAGCTGTGTGTCATTTTATCCCAACCTCATAATCAAACTGAATGTTTTTTTTGGTCTGTATCTCTAGGCTCCCAACATTATAGAAACCCTCATACAACATTATTTATTAAGAAGATAAGATTTCCAGATGCTTTAAAACATGTAAATTAGGGCTGGGCCCAGTGGCTTACATCTGTAATCCTGGCACTTTTGGAAGCCAAGGTAGGAGGATTGCTTGAGCCCAGGAGTTCAAGACTGGCTTGGGCAACATAGCAAGACCTTGTCTCTACAAATAATTTTTAAAATTAGCTGGGTGTGGTGGTGCATGCCTATGGTCCCAGCTACTCAGGAAGCTGAGGTGGGAAGATCGCTTAAGCCTGGGCAATCAAGGCTGCAGTGAGCCCAGATGGTGCCACTGCACTCTAGCCTGGGTGACCCAACAAGACTCTGTCTCAAAAAAAAAAAAAAAAAAAAAAAAAAAAAAAAAAAAAAAAAAAAAAAAAAAAAAAAAAAAAAATTGGTACTTAAGGACCAATTTGGCACTTAAAAAATTATTTAAGATATTGGCTTCTAGTTTCACTGGGAGTAGTTAAGGATAGTGATTAAGCATTCAACCTCCATAGTTGGATTGTCTGGTTTTAAATTTGAGGTTCTCTATAACTTGGTAGATGTGTCCACATGAAGATTATTTAAGCCCTCTGGGCCTGAGGGTCTTCATCTACAACACAGGAAAAATAACACTTTCCAGTTTCCGGATTGTTGTGAGGATTAAGTGTCTGGCTAAGTGCTCAATTCATGTTGCCTGTTAGAGTTATCATTGTTACTGTCATTCTCATTGTAGTCAGTTTCTAGCCAGCGACACTGGGTCAGAGCAGAAGCCTTGATGAACTAATGCTGTCTGTATTCATTTTACTAAAAGGACAGGGAAACTGATATGGTAGGAAAGAATTCAAGAAGAAAGATGATACAGTATTATGTACCATATATTAAACTATTATGTAGCATAACTGCACTACTAAATTCATTTTGTATTGTATTTGTCTTTGTCGCAAATACTCTGTATCTTTCGTTCAACAAAGAAACCATAAGAATTTGGAAATCTGCAAATGTATTAGGAAAGAAGGAAGTAAGAACAAAGACAAATTTTACAAGGGGGTTGAATTGCAGCAAACAAACCACCCCACTGTCTCCAGATCACACTTTAGTCCTCTCCACCTGAGATTTAAAATATTTCTCCATCACTGCAAGTAGTTCTTTTCTAGTTCAAGCACTCTGAACAGCAACCTGTTCTCATTATAACTGAGAATGATACTGGCATGTTTATTACCATATAATGTAGGTTAGTTCAATCTGTGGGCAATGTTTATTACCCTCCCCATCTATAAAAACACTGTGAAAACACGGTTTTAATTTCCTTTTAAATGTGGCTCAAACAGAGCTGCCAACACATTTCATACTTTCCTCCCTAAATATTGGCATTTAATAAGAAAAGTGGTATAAAGCAGTTTAGTAATAAAGTAATGAAGACTTGTAAATTGGGTCCTTGGTTTAAAAAGGAAGTAAGAAAATAATTGGGAATAAAGAAGACTTTATGCAAATCAACGAGTATAGATGATGGCAGAAGGAGAAGAGAACAGGGTAATGAATTTGTTCAAATGAATTTACTGAAGATGGCAATTCAGCTCTCTAAGGAATTACAGAGAAAATGAGTAAATGGCTAGAGGGGCTAATATCTCAAGAAATTCTGAATAGGCAAAATGGACCACATTTGCAAAAAGCAAAGCTTTCTTAGTTACCAGCTTCAGCAGTTCTTCAGCACACAGGTCTGTGCAAGCAAGCAATTTGTTTAAGATTGCAAAGTCAAAACATGTCCCAGGGCACAGGTTGGAGGCAAGACCTTTTTTGTTTGCAATGGAGCAAGGACCTGACAACCACCTACAAGTGTCTAAAAAGGCATCACCCTCCAGGCAGGCAGAAGAATTGTCCAGGGTTGTCCAAGGCATTAATTTGGATTAAAGAGATGAAAACAAGAAATTTCTCAATGATGTCCTCTCACAAGCTGTGGAAGAGTCCCTCAAGGCCAAGTAACAGAAACTTCAGTTTAGAACATTTAAAACCAGAGAAGGAAGAACTCCTGGAAGTAAGCCATGAGGAACTGTCCAGCATTAGCAGAGGTTTGGGCTTACTGCTAAATGACCTGTTAGGTGTGAGTTTCTATCGACATTTTTATCTAACAGTATGCTTCTTAAACACTTATTTTTAAAATTCTCTTGACAGCTGTGTCACTAATGATGTTATTGCCAAAGGGATTTCTGTAGGTTCATGTGGATTTGCATTTGTTACGTGAGGAAATGTAGTTACTTAAGAGTCAGCATTTGCCTTGAAGATACTCAGCTTTGACCTCCTCAGGAGATTGAGGAGAATAACCAAGTACGTTGGCAGTTCCTCATGTCTACTGCAAATATCTGCAAACAGCAGATACTAACTGCATTACTCATAATTACATGAGTTAAAAAGTAATGTTTTTCTGGCCCTAGAGACATTAAAATGTACGTTAGAATCACTACAGGAAAGGGTTCTCAGGTGTCAGACATGCTCAAATTAAGTTTCCACTTAAACTTTTTTAGAATTTAGGAAAACTAGGCCATGATATAGATGTATCTATTCATTCAGCAAATATTTGAGGGTCTTCTCTATACCATGCACCATTCAGTGTCTGGAACACATAAGGTTTCAGCTTCCCTGGAGCTCACTTTTGTTAAGGGAAAAGATAATGATGGGTGACGATGACAGAAGCCAGAAATTTTTGAGTCTGAAGGAAAGAGCAATGAGTTTAAAGGCGTATGGAAATGGAAATGATACCAGAAGCTTAATGTTGATGAGCACTCTAATGAATGAAAACACGTATTTTTCAAGACACATTTCAGTAGAATTCAGCATTCAAATGAATGGAAGGAAGCACAGTGTGTGCTACTCCTTACCCGAGTCTCTCAGTTTCTCTCTGGGTGTCCCAGATGTGTGGAAGGAGGTTGGAGCCCACAAGGTGCTCCGCACTGAGAGCACATGTGGGTCTCGGGGTCTGTGGCTGCTGAAGCTCCATATGGTGTCATGTGTCCTGGCCCTGTTGTGTGACAGTTGCTGCTAACAAGCTTGGCTTTGGCTGAATGTCTTTGAAACTACCAGCTCCTTCACCCTCTCCAGTTGCCTCAAACGGATTCCTGGGAAAAAAAAAACAAACAAACAAAAAAAACCGAGGGCTGTTAAAGTAATGGCCAAAATGTTACTGAAATGGGCAAAAGCAATTATTTAGTGTTTTCTACAGACATGCAGATTGTAAATTAAACAAAGGCCCTTTTGGAAAAGACAGTCCATTAAGAGACCATTTAATGTTTGATTACATGTGTTTGGAAACTCCACAGAGTAGCAGCCCAGCCAAATAGGTCATCAAAATCTAAGACACAGTGACTGATGCAGTTTGCTTTTGAGTTCTAGGTACAAAAACTCAAACCCAGAGTAGTAAATTCTCCCACTCTGGGACTACTATAATACGTATTTATTACTGTCCCTTTGGTGTAATGTGATCTTGGAAAATGTCACAAAAGAATTCCTTCAAATTGTTTGTCTCTTTACTCTTCCTCCTCCCCTCTAGCTTCTATTTCTTGGTTCTGTTCTTTTCTGCAGTTGCCTTTCTCTCTCTTTCCTCCCTCCAAATGGTACTGTAAGGTTTAATTCACCAGGTGTGCAAACTTGCTCCCTCATTTGACACTTCTTTGGCAGAGGTAACCCAGCAGGTATTGTCAGGGTCAAGTTAAAAAAATAACAAAGCCTGCCAGTGCAGGTTTCCTTCTTGTGGCTCCTGGCATCAATGAGTTCTCAAAAAGACTGCTGTGGCTTTAAAATTTCCCTTTTTACAGCTGGCATGGACTTGGCAGTCCATCCATAGCTCACCACCTTTCTCCCACTCCATCTTTGTCAGGACCAGAGCATGGCCATCATTTCTCCTGGTCACCAAGACAGGAGAGAGAAGAACAGAAGCCGAGTGGCTAAATGGCTTTATCCTGCTTAGAAAGTTAATTGGAAAAAGTACTATTGTTATGTCCCAATTTAAACCTTAGTAGTCATCATTAGACCTTTGGTTCACCGGAAGTGAGCTGACTTGGTAAAATATTGAATATGTTTAAAATAATCTGTGTGGTGGGTTTTACTAAAATTTCAAACTAGAAGCCAGGCACGGAATCCCAGCACTTTGGGAGATTGAGGTGGGTGGATCGCTTGAGGTCAGGAGTTTGAGACCAGCCTGACCAACATGGTAAAACCCTGTCTCTACTAAAAATACAAAAATTAGCCAGGCATGGTGTATGCCTATAATCCCAGCTGCTTGGGAGGCAGAGGCAGGAGAATCGCTTGAACCTGGGAGGCAGAGGTTGCAGTGAGCTGAAATTGCACCACTGCACTCCAGCCTGGGTAACAGAGCAAGACTCTTGTCTCAAAAAAAAAAAAAAAAAAAAAAAAAAACAAAAAAAAAAAAAAAAAAAAAAAAAAAAAAAAAGTTCAAAATAGAAGAAAACATGTACTTATAAGTAGTAAGTGATGTGGCAGGTAAATGCCAAAGTTCTGACATGCTAGGTAAACTTAGAAACTAGTTGATTTTGAGAAAAATAGTTCAGGGTTTGTTTTCATTTTTGTTTTTCTATGATGTAGTGGTAATCTTAGTAGATCCTACTAGTAATAATCCTACTAGAAAACAAAAAAAGTGAAAATACATCTCTTAGAAAACCTGGCATGGTAATGGTGTTAGAAAGCCTTGTCCAGCTTCCACAGCTCTTTTGGAGAGGGAGTGCCCAGACTCTTCCCAAATCTTTCTCAAGTGGTGCAATCTGTAGTGACATTCCTGAACCCTGTCAGTAGGATGTGCTCCCCACATACCTCCAATACATTGTTATTTAACAATAGAATTAATGTTCAAATCAAGTTGCAAGATAATTTTCTATACATATTTGTATTTACTTTAATAATAAAATGAAATTATATTTTTGTCACTTTTCCTAATTTAGTATGCATGTCCTCATGTCTTCTGCATCTGCTATAGGGCTAGCCTTGTTCACACTTGACACCAATGGAGAAATTTCTGAAGAAAGATATGTGTGTGTGTGTGTGTGTGTATGTGTGTGTGTCTGTGTGTGTGTGTGAGAGAGAGAGAGAGAGAGAGAGAGAGAGACAGACTGACAGACAGAGAGAGACTGAGAGTGGTGGTGATGGTATATTTAGAACTTGGTTTAGCAGCTAAACTCTAATTCTCCCACTTGTCCATGGTCAGGTAGGAAGGGTGGATAGGTGTGTCCATCGGCTGAACTGCTGTGGGGCTTCTTCTGATACGTTTCTGTTATAAAATGTGGACTTATGGATACTTCTAAGACATCACTCTGCTGTCTACACCAACAGTAAAGAATGAATCACAGGTATACATTAGGATGAAATGTTGGTCATGAAGGGAGATTTTCTTGCAGATAATAAATACTATTTCATTTTAGAAGAACAGGCATTCTGCCACAAAATAAAAGTTAACATGTTTTGAATTGTTGTTATTATTAATACTTCCTAGTTTTAAGTGCTATTAATTCATTAGGCCATTGAAATTTACATCAAACGTGTAATAATGCTTTTTTTTTTTTTTTTTTTTTTTTTT
>NW_016107385.1:7127799-7155255 GCF_001604975.1 Cebus imitator
TCCACCCGCCTCGGCCTCCCAAAGTGCTGGGATTACAGGCTTGAGCCACCGCGCCCGGCCCCAAACTGATTCTTATATTAATGGAGAGAAAAGAAAGTGTTGCAAAATTTCTTCTTCTTCTTCTTCTCCTTCTTCTTCTTCTTCTCCTGCTGCTGCTTTTCCTTCTTTCAGAAATAGCACTGATAGATACAAAATAATATCTAGTTTAAACATTCTAGGCACAGGGCAAGTAATTTCAGTATCAAATAAAAACTGCCTCCCCTCCAGTTAATGGCTGATATGATGATGTTCTAAGCCCCCGTTAACTACCCATTCCCATCTCTTCAGATTAGCAGAGCTCAGCCATAAGACCAGGACTCATTGCCAGTTTCCCCTGGGGAAGATGGCCAGTAAAAACTTTAGCATAGAGTATAGTGGAAAGCATCTATTATCTAGCCCCCCCTGCTTTCTGTTTTCCACCTTCCAATCTGTTGGTGCTGCTATTAGATTTACTTTCTAGAAACCAGATCTGTAACACACATGGGCCACAGAATAAAGGTTTAACATCTTAGCCTGGCATTTAAGGTTTTACAACAGTGCTTTTTAAACCTCAATATGTATACAAATTACCTGGGGATTTCACTAATACAGATTCTGATCCAGTAGATCCAGGGGTGGAGTCCAAGAATTTGTAATTTTTTTTTGTTTGTTTTTGAGGTGGAGTCTAGCTCTGTTACCCAGGCTGGAGTGCAGTAGCACAGTCTCAGCTCACTACAATCTCTGCCTCCTTGACTCACGTGATTTTCATGCCTCAGCCTCCCTAGTGGCTGGAATTACAAGGCGTGTGCCACCATGTCCAGCATATTTTTGTGTTTTTAATAGAGATGTGGGTTTCACCATGTTGGCCAAGCTGCTCTCGAACTCCTGACCTCAAGTGATCTGTCTGCTTTGGCCTCCCAAGTTGCTGGGATTACAGGCATGAGCCACCTCACTTGGCTAAGAATTTGCATCTTTTAAACAATCTCCCAGGTAATACAGATGCTGCTGGTCCGGGAACCACACTGAGAAGCAAGATTCTACAACACTTGGCCTGGCCCAGGGGTTAAACGTCTTTTCAGCTTCATCTCCATTTATTCCCACACCCGACATTCTAGAAATACTGTTGTTCTTGGCATTCCCTGGCAATTTTCTGTACTCTTTCTGCCTACTAAACCATTATTCATCCCTCCAGACAGCTCAACTATTTGTCTCTGTGAGGACTTGCAGCTCCAAGGATTCATTCCCTGGCCAAATAATCCTTCTGTCTACCAAGTTGTCACAGCACTTTGCCAATACTAATGTTTAGCACTTATTGCAAGTTATCATAACTGTTTGTTTACATGATTATCTTTCCAGCTAGACCATGAGCACGCAAGGCAGAAAGCCAGGTCTTATCCATTTTATAATCTCAGCACTGGCCAGGCATGGTAGCTCATGGCTATGATCCCAACATTTTGGGAGGCCAAGGTAGGAGGACTTTTTGAGCCCAGAAGTTCAAGACCAGCCTGGGCAATTTAGGGAGGCCCCTGGCTCTACAAAAATAAAAAAAATTAGCCAAGCATGGTGTTGGTGGTGTGCCTATGAGGCTAGCTACTTCGGAGGCCAAGGTGGGAAGATCGCTTGAGCCTGAGAGGTTGAGGCCGCTGTGAGCCATGATTATATGACTGTACTCTAGCCTGGGCAACAGTGAGACCCTGTCTCAAAATAATAATAATAATATCATCATCATCATCAACAACATTTTGCACACAGTATATAGCCCAGCACACAACAATTCTTTAATAAATATTGGTTGATTGAATTGAACTGAATTTCTTATTATCACTATTTTGCAGAATACTTTTAAAGATGAATGTTTATTTTAGACCAAAAAAAAAAAAAAAAAAACCAAACAAAACCAAAACCGTGTCTTAAGGGAAATCTCTATCTGCTCATTTTTGCTTTGAATCAAAAACTGCTCTAAAGAATAAAGTCTACTAGAAAACATTTCTTAGGCCACGTGCAGGGGCTCTTAACTGTAATCCTTAGCACTTTGGGAGGCTAAAGTGAGAGGACCTTTTGAGGCCAGGAGTTTCCAGCCAGGCTGGGCAATATAGTGACACCTTGTCTCTACAGCAACAACAACAAAATTAGCTGGGTGTGGTGCGGTCCTAGCTACTTAGGAGTCTGAGGCAGGAGGATCACTTAAGCCCAGGAGTTTGAGGCTGCAGTGAGCGTATGATGGAACTACTGCTTTCCAGCCTGGGCAAAAGAGTGAGATCCTGTCTCTTCAAAAAAAGTAGTAAGGTTTTTTTTGTTGGTTTTTTTTTTTTTTTTTTTGCAGAGTTGAGGAGGAAGTTAGTAGAATCATAGTTGTTATTTATCATTAGGTTGGTGCAAAAGTAATTGCGGTTTTTGCCATTAAAAGTAACAGCAAAAACCACAATTACTTTTGCACGAACCTAATATTAAATAATCGTATTATGAACTCTAATAGTGAACTATAATTATCATTAATAATAGCTAATATCTATCTATTGAATGCTTACTATTTAACAGACACTGTGCCAATCAAATAGATATAAAACTTCATTTACTTTTTATTAACAGCCGGCTGGGTACAGTGGCTCACACCTGTAATCCTAGCACTTTGGGATGCCGAGGCAGGTGGATCACCTGAACTCAGGAGTTCAAGACCAGCCTGGGCAACATGGCGATACCCCTTCTCTATTACAAATACAAAAAATCAGTGGGACGTGGCTCGTGCCTGTAACCTCCACTACTTGGGAGGCTGAGGCATGAGAATCACTTGAACATGGTAGGCAGAGGTTGCAGCGAGCTGAGATCGTGCCAGTGCACTCCAGCCTGAGTGACGGAGTGAGATGCCATCTCAAAAAAAAAAAAGAAAGGAAAGGAAAAAAAGTACTATAGTTTGTTACCTATATTCACAATGGAAGAATATGCTCAGTTTCCATAAGAAGTGAATGAAATTGTAGACTTTTTTTCCATCCAATTTCATGGACCCCCAGAACTCTATGCACAAACACCTTGGATATGTATGTGTTGGGGTCTGCTCCTGTGAACTTTAGATTAAAAATCCACATTCTAGGGCAAAGAACCTCAGCTACCTTTTTGGAGAGGTTGAAGTGCTCAGGTTGACTAGATAGAAGTCAGATAGAAAAAAAAGTCACATACACTGAAATGGCAAAAAGTCGGTGGCAAGAGGTGTGTAGTGAAGGAGTATAATAAAGAGAACAAGGAACAGGAGGAGAAGGAGAAACTTGGCAGCATTAGCAGCATGCAGCAGGTAAGAGACTCTTTAAAGGGTGAACCCAGAAATTTTCAGAAGAGGATGCAGAGAGCATACTTGGAGAAATCTTACAGGATATGTACAAGTCTTAGCAATTGGGAGAAATTCTGTAGCTGTCCCCAGGAGGAAGAAACACATTGTGATGATCAGTGACACTGTACTGAAGAGTACAAAGGCATCTGTGCCTAAAGTCATCATGTGATGGCAAATGGGGAAGTGTCTCCATCTTCCTGTGATATACACTGATATATGGCAAGGGTCATCAAAGCCACTAATGTCTACATATTTTGATTGATTCAAATGGGAACACATGACACAATTTAAACCTGGACCTAGTATGTGTCTTTTTTATTAATTTTAAAAGTCTTTTGTTTTTAGAGCCAGAGTCCTACCCTGTCACCAGGCTGAAGTGCAGTGATGCAATCATAGCTCACTGCAGCCTTAAACTGCTGGGCTTAAGCCGCCCTCCTGTCTTTTCCCAAGTAGCTGGGACCACAGGCATGCACCATCACACCCAGCTTTTTTTTTTTTTTTTTTTTTTTTTGCTAGAGATGGGGTCTTGCTTTGTTGCCCAGGCTGATCTGGAATTCATGGCCTCAAGTGATCCTCCCACCTTGGCTTCCCAAAGGGCTAGGATTACAGGTGCGAGCCACCGTGCCTGGCCCCTACTATATATCTTTATTGACCTTGAAAAGATAGGCAATCCAATGCTTGGATTGGAGGCACAGATGGTATTTTGATCACTCTAAATTAGAAATCTGTGGCCGGGTGCAGTAACTCATGCCTCTAATCCCGGCACTTTGGGAGGCCAAGACGAGTGGATCACCTGAGGTCAGGAGTTCGAGACCAGCCTGCCCAACATGGTGAAACCCCATCTCTAATTAAAATACAAAGATTACCTAGGTGTAGGAGCCCACATCTGTAATCCCAGCTACTAGGGAGCCGGAGGCAAGATAATTGTTTGAACTCAGAGGGTGGATGTTGCAGTGAGTCAGGATCGCGCTACTGCACTCCAGCTTGGGTGACAGAGCGAGACACTGTCAAGAACAAGTAGGAGGAGGAGGAGGAGGAATAATTTTTATTTTAATAGCATCAAAGCCTTCTGTCTGATATTCAACTACATTGTGATCTGATCCCTCTTTTCCTCTTAGGGCTTTATCTCCCTTTTCTCATTGTACGTTATGTTCTTGGCAATGGGACCTATCAACATTCTTTGCCCACTCCCAGTTTATTTTCCTTTGTAAATTCTAGCACCAGTGATGCCGTTTCTCTTACCCAGTCTCCAAATCCTATTCATCCTTTATGGCTGAACTAAAATTCTGCCTGTTTCATGGCTGTTTTCCTAGGCTTCCTCCTGTCTGTCTTGGCCCCCAAGCTGGAGGCAATCTCTTTCATTCTGAGTCTTCCATAGCACTTTATCTGTATTTCTGTTATGATATACATATTTTTTCTTGTTACTATGGAGAAGAACAGTTGTGGCCTTTCAAGAAAAATCATACTGGAAAAAATGTCCAGTAATGGGAGGAAGAAAAGATTGAGAGTAAAAACCAATACTTATGACCCTAGGTAATTATATATCAATACACAGAATATAAGGAATAAACAAAGTGAACTCGAAGTATTAAATGAGGTTGTAAATATAATCGCACAGATATTACTCACATAGTATAATAGGATTACGAATAAAACGTGGCAAGTAAAAATATATATTTGGTTAAAAAAATTTCCATGAGAAGTGCAGGGGAAGTTTAAGAAGATAGAGTATGTATCAGCTTGGAGTGACATGATCAGAGCCTTCCTTATGAAGATTACTTTGGTGGCAGCTGAAGAATGGATTATAGCAGAGAGAGATTTAAGGCAGAAAGACCAGTTGGCAGCCATTTAATTAGTCCAACTGAGATATAATAAATACCCACATGAGGACTTTTAAGTTTGCAAGTCTAGGTGCCTGAAAATATGTTGATGCCTTTAAGAGAGTATGTAGTAAGGAGATTTAGGGGGCAGTTGCAGGAAAAGAATGGTTTGGCTGTAAAGCTGCTGGAATACAGAAAGAATGAGAACCTCCCAATCAAGCAACAAACATTAAATGCACTGGTAGGCTTAGTAGAAGTACAGTGTCCCAATCATAACTGCAGAAATGCAGCCAGGTCTGCGTTCACACTTTATGAAGTACTTTGACAATTATGGTGACTTGTAAATTCTCTCATTTGAAGAACATTACAAGAAACCGGGGATATTTCAATCCAAAGGAAAAAAAAAAAAAACAGGGAGGTTACGATTACTGTCTTTAAATATAGGAGACATTGAAAAAGGAAAGAGGGATTTAATTATTTTCTGTGGTGAAAGGTAGTAGGGTGGTGATAGAAGTTACAAGGAGAAACAATTTTCGCTTAAGAAATGATATATTAACATGAGGCCTCCAAATAGTGCAACAAATGGACTTGCAGAGCAGTGAGCAATTTATCTACCAACGAGTGAAGCAGAAACAGGATGAAATTTTGGTTATATGTTTTGTAGAAGGAATTTCTATGGTCTGTAGAAGGAAGGTTAAATGATAGGATGTTTAAGATAGCTCTCTACTCTAAAATCCTTAGCTTCATTTCTCCAAGGAAACCATCCATATTTCCTTCCTGCCCTGGTCAGACTGCTCACAAAGCACCCTGGGGTCACTCTTATCATACTAGTACCCCACATTGTGGTAATCACTTACCTGTCTTCCTCATCAGACTGCCATGTCTTTGAAGATAGGGATTGTCTTATATCTACAGAAGTTAATTGTCTAGTACAGTGTTCAGCACAGAGTATTAGCATTCAGTAAATGTTTGTCAAGTGTTGAATACATAAATGCATGGAGATGATTTGGGTGCAACTGCTATAAAATTTTAGTAAAAGGAGCTAAAGCTGGGAAGTTTCCATTTGCAAAATTGCCTCAGTGGGAAAGTCCCATTCTCAGAAATCATAGGCGTTCTTTCCCTCTTCTTTCCTAGTACAGACTTACTTATCAGAAATATGAGCGAGTTTGATCATAATTGAAAGTAATCACCTTATCTGAAATGTCAGAATATGTTTTCAGGGTAGGAGAAAATCAGGAGACTTCAAAGTTGCATTTGCTTTTTATTTAATTAATAAAAGTTTAAAAGCATAAAAATACCAGTGGCTATTAAAAGTTCAATAGCTAGAAACATACCAAGGTACATATGAAAAAGAACAGTATGGAGTCAACTTACGTAGCTTCTGAGCAGTTCAGCATCATATTATCACAATCACATTGCTGGGAATCAACTGACATTGCAGGTGGTTCTCCCAAAAGATCCAGTTTCTCACTTACCTTTGATATTGTTTGCACACTGATTATAATGCCTATAGTTGTCAGTCTATGTTAACATAGACTGTTGCTGAAATTGCCATGGGGCTGAAAATATGGTTCCCTGTGAGGGGAATGGTCCAAACATAGCTAGTGCTTGCAGGTTCAGAAAACTGAATTTGAATGGAAATGCTAGTTTGTTTTCACAAACGTGGAAAAGAGCTGTAAGTCAGATCAGAGAACATGTCCTATGTGCAGCCATTATCCAGGTATGAATTTAAGGCTACTTTTGCTTCTTAGATTTATGATCGAGGCAATGAGAAATTGCATTTGTTTACAGAGGAAAGAAAGGCAAAAATTTTCCTTATGGGAAGAGGAAGCGATATGTTAATATTTGTTTTCTTGCACATTTTGGGTGGCGGAGCTGGCTACTGCCCCCTGACTGCCAAGCAGCCCCGGATGCTTCTTGGTGGCTCACACACATTCAGGTCAGCGTGGTGCATGCTAATGAGTGTTGTCCTAGAGATTACACCATTAAAAAGAGAATTATTACATCAGAAGTGGATAGTTGTGTCTGTAATGGGAGTGATTATAATAAGAAGAACGAGGAACCTACTGTAAATGTAAAGGTTTCTTATCTTAACAACATAATAATTGTAACCAGGACTGACAGTGAAGATAAACAGATCCCAACATTAATATTAACACTGTTTCACAAGGCTGAATGGAAACAGATTCAGCTGTCATTTGATTAATTTTTCCATTAATAATAAAAGAAAAACCCTACATGTCTAAAATCCCTACTATATTTGCATTATCAGTGTTGACATTACAGATGGACCAATCTGTCATTCACATAATTTGCCTTAAATTACCCTATTATAAGACTGAGGAAAGGATTTCTGTGAAGCACAGGATTGAATATGTGTGTCTGTGCATGTGTGTATAGTCCATGTGTTTGTATATGTTCTGGTCGTGTGTGTATGTTTATATTTGAGGGCTACTGTTAACCAAATGAGACATGGTCTTAAAAACTCACATTTCAATGTGTTAAGAATTATATAAACTGAAAAGCTAAGTACTACAGTAGAAACTGAAGGCTTTTTTTTTAGCATGTTTATATTTAGTGGTTTCCACCTGAGTAGCTTAAACAACACACATGTTAAATTTATTCACAGATCTTTCTATTCCTGTCTTTATGCCTCTACCCACGCCCGCTATCTGATTCACTTTAAATCAAAGTGTATACAGATGGTCAGAGAGAGAACTTGATCTAGTAAAGGATTTTTTTCCTCCCTGTATGTTTTCTTGAACTTTAAGAAGTTTCAGAAAGGAGGAGCAGGAGCATTTCTTATTGGCCATTAGGGAAACGACAGTGACAAATTCTGAAAAGAGATTTCATTGAGAAGGTCAAGTGATTTAAGCACAATGAATGGGCTTCTTTCTCTGATAAAATTTATAAGATAGTAACATTCAAAATTGACTTTTAATTATTTTAATTTCATTGAAAATTTGGTCTGAGGAAATGCCAAAGTGGGATCCCAAGGGTTTGTTCCCACCATGTTTGTCCCATTTACACTATATGTGGACCGGAGTAAGCTGTGAAGCTGCCGGCTGGACCTAGCAGGAAAGACTGCAGTGGAGAGTCGACCAGAAGCCTATTTAAGTCTCCCAGTAAATCTCTGCATTGGACACTTGTAGTTCTTTTTCCTTCTTCTTCACTTTTGAGATGGAGTTTCATTCTGCCATTCAGGTTGGAGCACAGCTATGTGATCTCAACTTACTGCAACCTCTGCCTCTCAGGCTCAAGCGATTCTCCTACCTCAGCCTTCTGAGTAGCTGAGACTATAGACGCGCGCCACCACACGTGGCTAATTTTTGGTTTTTTAGTAGAGGCAGGGTTTCATCATGTTGGCCAGGCTGGTCTTGAACTCCTGACCTCAAGTGATTCACCTGCCTCGGCCTCCTAAACTGCTGGAATTACAGGTGTGAACCACCGTGCCTGGCCTCATTTTTTTAAAAATAGGTATAAGCATGCCCCAGGTCAGCTTGCAGATTTCCCAGAGGGCTTGGAAGAACCACCAGAACATTCCTTCATGAGTAAGGATATTGTAGAAATGATCAGCTTAAACATAGCTAACTGGATGGATCATAATTTTAAAAATTTCTGTAGAAGTTTTATGTTAACACTGATGAACTTAAATGTGATGAAAAAGAAAAGATACCTTGACAATCTCAAAAACTGAGATGACGAGAAGGAACAAGGATGAAGGTTCTGCCTTCCTGACATTTGCACTGATATTCAAAAGGCCTGGAAGGAAGTTAGGACTCCATACAAAATGGTCACGCGCCTAATCTCAAAAGCTGACTCAAGCCCCATTTGTGGCAAATTTTCTAAAAGAGCAAGGGACAGAAGGGAGAAAGCAAAAACACCTGTTGGTAATTTTCCCCAAGCAACATTTTTATCTTTCAAAAGACCAAAGCGAGGCTGAACTTGAGAGACAAGGTTTCCCGTGTTGGAAACAGAGCAGGCCAATAGCACCTTTAAACAGTTCCCTGTTTTTCAAGCAGCCGAAGGAGGCGAAACCTGCAGAGAGCTCAGCGAGGGCGGCCCCAGGAAGGCCCTGCAGAGGTGCTTCATTAACCCGATTAAGCAGGTGGATGGAGAGGGCCTCGCTGATAATTTACACCTTGCTAATGAAGCGTGTGACTCTTAATCTCCTCCAAACAAGATACACTCATGAAACTCTGGTACAAGGAAAGGGGAAATTAATTAGGTGAAAAAACTATGAGATTATAGCAGAGGGATTCCTGCAAGGCAACTGTAACCTGGGTGGTTATTCATTTTAGCCTTTCTGAAATTAATGGCTGAGCTGTCAAGTAAACAAGTTGTAGTACCTTTTGGGCTTATAAGAAGTTCAAAAGCAGTACATCATTATATGTCTGACTTCATATTTCATGCAATATGTTTAAAAATCACCCTGATGGACTGACTTCTAATGCGTAATTTTTATATATTTGTAGTACAGCTGTTTATAGTAAGAGTATATACAGAAGATTCAGTTATATGTTGTCATAATTTATTTTAAAATGTGACATTGCAAAACAATTCTTATATCTAATGCAAGCTGTAAAGAAATTTTGTGTTTCAAGAGAACATTTTAAATGGTCCTTTAGAATTCTTATTACATGAGTAGTATCAATTTAAAAAAAGAAATATAGCAACAGTAGCTAACATTTATCAAATGTTGATATATATCAAGTACTAGCTAAGTATTTTATTTTTAAATTTATTTTCATTTTGTTGTTATTGAGACAGGATCTCGCTCTTGTCAATCAGGCAGGAATGCAGTGGTGTCATCGCAGCTCAGTGTTGCCTGGAACTCCTCGGTTCAGTCAATGCTCCCCACCTCAGCCTCCTTTTTAGCTGGGACTACAGGTGCATGCCACCACGCCTGGCTAATTTTTGTACTTTTAGTAGAGAGAACGTTTCACCATGTTGGCCAGGCTGGTGTTGAACTCCTGACCTCAACTGATCTACCTGCCTCAGCCTCCCAAAGTGCTAGGATTACAGGTGTGAGCCACCATGCCTGGCCAAGATGAAGCACATTAACTCATAAATCTGTATAACAACTCTATGAGGTAATTATTTGTGTTATAGATGAGTAAGCTATGGCCAAAGAAGTTAAGCAGACACGTGTTTTCTTTTTTCTTTAAATTTTTTTTTCTTTGGCAGTATCCCTGTCATGGCAGCATGTGTTTTCTCACTTAGTCGTAAGTGAAATAAACCCAATCTTAAAGCCAGAAATTCATTTAAATGGTGTTTATTTCAGAGAGCTTCACATATTTTGAGTCAAGTATGCAAATGACCTAGATTTTTATGCCAGTCAGAGTTATGGAAAGAATGGGATCTTCATGGTGAGTTACCTTGGCAAACTAGACGTGGATTAAATTTACCGTCATTTACTGTGATCTTGGGAAAGTTACTTAAATTCTCTGTTTCAGTTCCTTCATCTGTAAAACGGGGGTAATGATTCTTACTCCCTCAGATTAGAACAAGTCCTGCCTGAGGTATTGCGTAAAGCACTATGCACATGGGGTTCATGCATGCTGCCTTCTCCACACTCCCCCCTTCACTTTTTTGGATCCATGCTGGGCTTCATGACAAACTCATCATTCTAACTCACAGCTTTAATTACTTGAAGACCTGCAAACCATCATTTTAAAAATGGCTTCCTATTCTGTGCCATCGAAACCAAACTCCTTGTTCCAGAAACTCCATGGACTCTCTTCTTCCTAGGACCTGGCCTGTGTTCTAAGGAGGGTAGTATTTTCATGGTGCCCGTGCCTACTTTCATCTCTGGATTCATCTACTCACCCATCCATTCATTCAAAGAATATTTCTCCACCAGGCACTGAGCCCTGGACTATTGAGGACCCAAAGGACAAATGAGACACGGTCCTGGGCCTCTAGGATACATTGTTTGGAAGGGCAGCACACCTGGAAGCCAACCACTTCAGGCAGGGGAAAGAGCATAACGTGAATGGCACAAGCAGTGAGCAGGGAGTCTTCAGCACTGCCTGGTGTTAGGGTGAGATGAGAGGAGGTGTCTCTCAAAGTGAGGCCTGAAGGATGGACAAGTCTGGGGAGGTAATTGCAGGCAGAAGGAACTCAAAGTTATGGAACTGCAAAATGTCAAAAGATGTGAGGGGAAATTCAAGTGCTTTGATACTGTTAAGTTGAGAGAGTGATAAATGAGGCTGGAGAAGTGACAGAGGCCAGATAAACAGAGGCTGCGTTCGTAGGGCTAAGTCCTCTGTGCTTTTTTCTGTGGGCTGTGGAGAGCCCATAGACCCTGGGAGTTTACATACTAAATGTAAATGGTGGGTTATAGGAGAGCAAGACTGGAGGCAAGCAGACAAATTAGAGGTCAGCTGCTAAGATTCAGCTGAGAGGTGATGAAGGCTGCTTTAGCACTACAACTGTGGGGCGGTGGATGGACAGCCAGCCAGAGAGTACTTTCAGAGGTAGCAAATAGAATGTGATCATTGGAACAGTGTCTGATACATGCTGAATAAATAGTTGTTGAATGAATGAATGAATGAATGCATGCATGCATGAATGTGCTTTTTCAGTTGTTTTGTTCTATGTATGCATTTTCTTCATGCAGCTCTCCTAAGATGAGTGAACTTAATGTACTGCATTAATTTTTTCTTAAGTTTGGGGCTTTCTCTCCCCCATTTTCTGCCTTGTCTCTGTTTTCTCTGAGTTCTGTATTTTTGTTATTTGTTGGGTCTCCATCTTTAATAGCAGAGGTCTCCTTGAAAAGTGGAGTGATTCTTGGATGTCCATTTATGTTTAAACATGAGGCCCTACAAGCCAATTGGAAGCTCTATGTGCATAGGTAAAGTTTTGCTGACTATTGCAGTCTGCCGTAGGATGGTTGGGCACCTGGTCTTTATATTGGGGGACTCAAAGTTTTCAGTATTTTTTTCTCTGGACCTGCTAAGTTTCACCAGAAACAAATTCTCCAATTTCCTGCCTATGTGGTATGAACAGGGGTGATAGTCAAGTGGACCACCAGTGCAGCCATACTGGTTGTTAACATATTGAAATTTCTATTGCTAGTGGCCTATAACCACTGCCTCAAGTTCTCAGAGTGCCTCATTCCAGCCACACCTTCCAGTGAGACCCCTTTCCCACAATCTAGCAAGAAAGCGCTTAAAGCCTGCAGGACCTTGCCTCAGTGCTCAGGTCAGCACTCATTCCATTTGGTTGGTGCCCAGGCTACACTGGTTGTATTTAACATGTTACAAAAACAAGGCATGGATGGGCACGGTGGCTCACGCCTATAATCTTGACACTTTGGGAGGCCAAGATAGGTGGATCACCCGAGGTCAGGAGTTTGACACCAGCCTGGCCAACATCATGAGACTCTGTCTCTACTAAAAATAGCCAGGCATGGTGGCAGGCACCCGTAACCCCAGTTACTCAGGAGGCTGAGGCAGGAGAATCGCTTGAACTCGGGAAGTGGAGGTTGCAGTGAGCCAAGACAGTGCCATTGCACTCCAGCCTGGGCAACAAGAGCGAAACTCTATCTCAAAATAAATAAATAAACAAGTCATGTCCCTGGCATTCTGGAAAAGCAGGAAAAGAAGTTTGGGTGGTCCTGACTCCACTTGCAAACTGTCGTCCCTTCTGTCTTTTAATGTGCCCTGCCCTCCTCCTTGCCTGGAGAGCCCAAGTCTGGAGCACCCTGGTTTGATTTACTGGAAAAATAGTCCTCCTGTCTCCTGCTGATGTGAGGAAGGGCTGGTCACTTGGCCCCTACAGGATTGTATTCTTCTATGGAAAGGCCCCACCCCTATTTCATTCTTTCTGGTGTCCCTGAATCCTGACCCCTCATTGGGTTCTGTGGCACAAATCCACTTGCTTTTATTCTGTTTTTGTTTGATTTTTATTTGGGTCTTTATCCTCTGGAGGTACTATTAATAACACTTTTTCTTGCTTTGCTGAGAGAGTTACTGCCTGGCCATTTGCTTTCTGTCCTCTAAACTTTTGTGGACATCTTGGCCCTAGCTTCTCATCGATATTGATGATTTCTGGAACTCTCTTTCAGTCACTCTGAACTACTTGGAAGAAAAATGTTATATTAATCAGTCAAGGCTCATTGACTGCATGGAAAAGAAACTAAAGCTAGTTTAAACAAAAGTGGGAAGGATATTTCAGGATCTAAGCGTTTTCATTTAGACTGTGGGAAGCAGAAAAGTTCATTTTTAAAGTTTCCTTTCTTGTTAAAAAATAAGTATGCTAATAACTTTGTTAAGCCGTATCTGATGTAGCTGTTAGACATGCTGTGCTTACAGGTACATGGTATGTTTTATGTCCTTGTACTTTAATCAAAATATCTGTGCTGGACCTGCTCATAGGCATGTCCCAGCTTTCCATTGCTTTTACCTGTTTAAAAAAGTTTTACGTTGTTAGCCAATCTGGTTTTAGTTTAGATTGCGAGGTCTAACTCCAGCCAATGGAAATCAGACACAGCAGTAAGGACGACCACAAATGCGTAAGAGATAAATTTGTGTGTATTCCTTTATTCACTGTACTCTCGTGCCAAGATGACTAGTGAGAGTCCCCTTCCTGCAGCCCAGAAAGTAAAAATTGCATTGCTGAAAGATCCTTTGTCTCAGTGCTGATTTTCTTTGCAGCACCAGGCATCTATTTCCAACATAGACTCAAGTGCAGGGATGTAGGTGGCAGTCACGAAGCTGAAGTGCAAAGCCCTGGGCTTTCTGTGTTTCTTTTTTCTTCTGGGTATTTATACTTAATTGTTTTCTTGTTTGTTTCCTCTTTGACCAGCTCTTCTTCTCTCTCTCTGTGGTCTGTGTAGGGGACTATGGCCTCCTCACATATCCTGAGTCTACGTGCTATGATTCCAAGTACCAGTGGAATTTAGTTTGCTCTGTTTCTGACCCACTTCCAAATTCTGAGGAAAGAATGAAATTAGTTTGGGACAGATGGCCCCACCTTTAATCCAGTCCATGAAGATCCTGGTGGGTAATGAAGTACAAGCCACATTACTCTGTTGACAGGCAGGGTAGAAGAACTATTTGCAGAAATGAGGGAATCATTGTGAGCTAGGCAGACACACCAAAAGCTATCAACTACAACAGAGAGGAAAGAGTCCATAATATATTCACCTAATTTCCTTTATACTTCCTTCCCTTTGATTTTATTTAGAGGAAGCAGGAGGCAGGGTGTGGAAGGCATTCACAGTTTGGAAAGTTGCTGCAGCTGTAGCCAGAGACTAGGCCGGGAGCTGAGGACTGGGTTCCTCTAGGTTTTTTGCAGTTGGCCTGTGCCAAGCTCTTCTCAGAGGAGTTTGCCTTGGCTCCTGGGTCTCCTCGAAGTTGGGCTCTGGTCTGTTGCCCAGGGTGCCTGGGGCAGCTGCAGTTCACAGCCTTGGGCCAATACCTACATAATTTATCTTTTGTACTTCCCCTATTTTAAAAGAAAAAGACATCCAGATTGTCTTGGAGAATTTTTTCAAATAAATATGGCGATGCAGAAACTGTGGACTATGTATCAGGTTCCTCTGAAGAGTACATGTTGAGGAAGAAGTTTGAGTTAGAACTCCAAGTCCCAAGTGACAGAATTTGTTTTTCCGAATGCGATGTTTATTGACTAGGGCAGGAGAAAGCAAATCCATGTGCTGCTTATGCTAATCAGCATTTGATCAGTAGAGTACAATTTTCTCTTTAATAACCTAGCACCCATCGTGTTCAATTAGTAATGCACTGGTGACAGTCCATGCAGGGCTGGAAGATGAGGAGCAGCTGAGCGCTGTTCAGGGGCTCTACGACCATGCTGTATGACACCACCCACCACCATGCAAATGACTGCAGAGTTAAAAGGGCACCACTCAGAGGCCTGGAATTCATTGCCAGTTCCTTCTGCAGATACAGGGCCCATACCACATGCATGTGTCATGAAATTCCTTTAGAAATGAAGTCCTTTGGGAATGAATTTATAACTCTACTATTTATATATGATAATAGCTGTAAATCATTGGAATAGAAAGTACTTTTCAAATGATACTGTAAATGTTGTATGTTTGCTAATAGCAAAGTTAGAAATAAAGTGAATTAAAGAGATAGATCCCCTTATTTTTAGTTCTCATATTTTAGACCTTTAGAATTGTCCTTGGTGTAGGCCAGGTGAGGTGGCTCACACTTGTAATTCCAGCACTTTGGGAGGCCGATGCGGGGATCACTTGAGGTCAGGAGTTCGAGACTAGCCTGGCCAACATGATGAAATGCCAACTCTACTAGAAATACAAAAATCAGCCAGGCGTGGTGGTGAGCGCCTGTAATCCAAGCTACTCAGGAGGCTGAGACAGGAGAATTGCTTGAACCTGGGAGGCGGAGATTGCAGTGAGCCAAGATTGCGTCACTGCACTCCAGAGTGAGGCTCTGTCTCCAGGAAAAAAAAAAAAAAAGAATTGTCCTTGGTGCAAATATGCTGAGTCTCCTGGAGTAGGTCCATCTGCATGTACCGTGAGTGGCATTTAGTCATGTTCCTGAGATACTGTGTCACTCTCCTAGTGGTTTTCTCTGGCACTAGCCCTAAAAAGCAGACATATATTTTTATTCCAGCTGTTAATAAAATGTTTAGCACGTTTCTTTTAGAGATGCAAATTTACCTATGCCAGTTCTACAAGACAGAATGTAAAAAAATGCCAGCCGGAAGTGGTGGCTCACGCCTGTAATCTCAGCACTTTGGGAGGCCAAAGTGGGTGGATCACTTGAGATCAGGAGTTCGAGACTATCCTGGCCAACATGGTGAAACCCCATCTCTACTAAAAATACAAAAATTAGCCAGGCATGGTGGTACATGCCTATAGTCCCAGCCACTTGGAAGGCTGAGACAAGAGAATGGCTTCAACCTGGGAGGCGCAGGTTGCAGTGAGCCAAGATTACACCATTGCACCATTTCCCTAGGAGACAGAGCAAGAGAGAGAGAAAGAGAGAGAGAGAGAGAGAGAGAGAAGGACCTAACATTTAGTTTCACCCATTGGATGAGGCTAAATTTACAAGGCAGTAAGAGTCATCTATCCTTGAGAATGTTTTTTGCCAGATAAAAGTCCACAATGACCATTTTATTTAATGTTTACAATATGCCTTTCCTTGTTGATCTTAGCATATATTTTTTTTAAAGTTTATGAAACTTTTCCACTCTCTAGTAAAAAAAAAAAAAAAAAAAAAAAAATCTAATTTTAACATCAGGTGCAAACAGTTGAGTTAATGATACCCTACTCCAACCTTATATCAATTCATCCCTCTGTTTCCATAGGCACACTCTCTAATACAGCTCATGTTTTTCCTTGGATATGTATGTATCTTTGGAAGATACGCAGTATAGGACTTTTTTGGGTGTATGTATGATTTTGATATAAATAAATTTCGTACTGTGGATCTTTGGGGCTTGTTTTGTTTTGAGACAGGGTCTTGCTCTGTCATCTAGGCTGCAGTGTAGTGGTGTGATCTCACTGCACCCTCAACCTCCTGGGCTCAAGTGATCCTCCCACCTCGCCCTCCCAAGTAGCTGGGATGCCCCCATACTTGGCTAATTATGTTTATCTTTTGTAAAAACAGGGATTCATCATGTTGCTTAGGTTGGTCTCAAGCTCTTGAGCTGAAGGAATCCATTTGCCGTGACCTCGCAAACTATTGGGATTACAGGCGTGAGCCACCTTGCCCGGCCTATAGTATGGATCTTATTTTGCTTGAAATTTTTCCTCCATACTGTAAGATCTATAAATGTTGCTGTACATACTTATAGCTCGTTGCATTTGATCACTGCATAACATTATATACATCTATCTTACTTTTGTTTACCTTGTTCCAGTTCTCCACTATTAAGAAAATGCTGTCGGCCGGGCGCGGTGGCTCACGCCTGTAATCCCAGCACTTTGGGAGGCTGAGGAGGGTGGATCACGAGGTCAAGAGATCGAGACCATCCTGGTCAACGTGGTGAAACCCCGTCTCTACTAAAAATACAAAAAATTAGCTCGGCATGGTGGCGCGTGCCTGTAGTCCCAGCTGCTAGGGAGGCTGAGGCAGGATAATTGCCTGAACCCCGGAGGCGGAGGTTGCAGTGAGCCAAGATCGCGCCATTGCACTCCAGCCTGGGTAACAAGAGCGAAACTCCGTCTCAAAAAAAAAAAAAAAAAAAAAAAAAAAAAAGAAAATGCTGCCATAAGCATCATTGTGTATGATCATTTTGGAACCTGTGTGAGAATTTCTTTGACATATGCATCATAAAGTGTCAGGTTACATTCTAGCTTAACTGTACTGGTCTCCATTCCCCCCAGCAGTGAGTGAGGGTTCATAATGTCTCAGCCTCTAACACTTGGCATTATCTGATTTTCCAATGTTGTACTAATCCGACATACATAAGTTATTTTATTGTTTTGATTTACATATCTCTGGCTATTAGTGTTGTTGCCTACTTTTCCGTGTATTTTTTACCTCTTGGATTTCCTTTACTAAGACTTTAATATTTATATCTTTGGACCATTTTCCTATTGGGATTTGTGCTTTTATCTTTTTTTTTTGAGATGGAGTTTTGCTCTTGTTGCCCAGGATGGAGTGCAATGGTGTGATCTCGGCTCACCGCAACCTCTACCTTTTGAGTTCAAGTGATTCTTCTGCCTCAGCCTCCCAAGTCTCTAGGCTTATAGGCATGTGCACCATGTCCGGCTAATTTTGTATTTTGGTAGAGACGGGGTTTATCCATGTTAGTCAGGCTGGTCTCGAACTCCCGACCTCAGGTAATCCACCTGCCTCGGCCTCCCAAAGTGCTGGGGTTACAGGTGTGAGCCATTGCACCCAGCCTAACGTTTTTCTTATATTAGCTTTTTAGTTTTGTCTTTCACACTGAGATCTTTAATTCTCACTGAAATGCATCCTTTTAAGTATAAATTCAATTTTTCTTCCTATAATGAATCGGTTTTCTAAGGCTGTATCATTCTAAATGGCCCGTTTTTTTTCCATTGCTTTGTGATGATGCTTTTCTTATATACAAAGTGATTATATAAGAGAAGTTTCGTATATTTAGATATAGTTTTATTACATATTTACCTAACTATTTTAAGATTCTCTTCTGAAATATTGGTCTATTCTTGTATCATACGATTACTATCTTTTACTATTACCACGGCTTTACTGCATGTCTGAACATCTCATAGGGTCAATCACACTCCTCTGCCCTCTTGGCTCTTCTTTTTAAAAAGCATCTTAGCTATTCATGGGTCTTTATTCTTCCATATTCAAGTTAGAATAAGTGTGTTCAAGTTTCCAAAAGTCCTCCTGGAATTTTGATTGGAATTTCAAGAAAGGTATAGATCATGTTATAGCTTCTCACTACACTGGGCTTCAGGGCTGTCTTGACATGAGCCCTACTGCTGCCAGCTAGTGCTGAGCTGGCACGAATATTTTTCCACCCCAGGCAGTTAGTGGTGGCTTGTGCACAGAGCCTCCTAGGGCACTGAGGGGAAGAAAAAGTGCATGGCAGAGAAGTACTCCCTCCCATGCCTGAAACATGTTTGTAATACCTGATCTGTCTGCTTTCTCTTTCTTCCATTTTCTGGACTGATCTGTTGAAGGAGAATTAGGGGTTTTAAGTTCTGGATTCATCAGTTCCCCCCTCACCTTAGTGGTACCACCAAAGATTGATGTTTCATTCTAGAAACCAGGATCCTGAGATGTTTGCCATCTTCTTGGGAACCAGACATCTGTCATACAATGTTTCAAATAGATATTCTTCTGCCCTCCAAAAGAAAAATCTTTTTATAAACTTTTGAAGTTTTCCTGGTGTAGTAACTCTGTGAAATAGGTAAGGCAGGTGTTATCATCCTGGACTTCAGAAAAGTTGTAAGATTCCTCTATACATACAGCGTCAGAAGGAAGCTAAGAGGAAACTAGAATTCCAAACTTTGACTTCTTGTCCCAGAAGAGAGTATCTGTAATATAGCAGAGAGGCACAGGACCCAGAGTCAGAGGTCCGGCTCTAATCTACACATTGACATGACATCAGCACTGTGTTCTTGGGAGTTGCGGAGTCCTGGGCCTCAGTTTCCTCATGTCTTGGATGGGCTATGTCATCCCTAAAGCCCTTTCCAATTCCAAAATTTTTAAGATTCTCAATATACAGGGGAGGAACCAAGGCTGCTTTATGAGAATTTCAACCTGCTGTTTTTATCTTGCTCTTATTTTAATTTTGTTTATTTATTTGTTTTTGAGACGGAGTCTCACTCTGTACCCCAGGCTGGAGTATAATGGCGCAATCTCAGCTCACTGCAACTTCTGCCTTCCAGGTTTAAGCAATTCTCTGCCTCAGCCTCCCGAGTAGCTGGGATTACGGGCACCCACCACCACATCCCGCTAATTTTTTTGTATTTTTAGTAGAGATGGGGTTTCACCATGTTGGCAAGGCTGGTCTTGAGATCCACTCACCTCAGCCTCCCAAAGTGCTGGGATTACAGGCATGAGCCACGGCACCAGGACTTTCTTGTTCTTTTTCTACTGAAAGTGCCAATGAAAAGTGAAATGGCCAAAAGCCAATAGCCTGAAGGGTTGCTGAAGAGTTATGTAATTAATAAGCTGCAAATAAGGCTTCTGGATAAATTGACTGGGTTTTATTTTAATAGTTGCCCTTTAGCACTGAAGAATGACATCATTCCTGATGTTTGGGTTCCTGTTCCTAAAAATTAAACCCACTCTTAAGGGAAAGGGTACTAAGAGTCATCCACGAATTTTAAAAAATGAAACAAAGCCCAGAGGACTGATCTGCTGCTGCTACCAGGGCCAGTGCCAAAGAGTTGACGGAGATAGGCATCTCTGATTGACCAAGAGAAAGAACACTGCCTTATACAAAATCGGTATTTGGCTCAGGGGAAATAAACCAAATAGTAACAATTTTTTTTTTTTTTTCCCAAAATGAGGATGACACAGTGGTTCACACCTGTAATCCCAGCATTTTAAGAGGGTAAAGTGGGAGGATTACTTGAGGACACGAGTTTAAGACCAGCCAAGGTTACAGTGAGCTATGATTGTACCGTTGTACTCCAGTCTGGGCCGAAGACTGTGAGTTTGTCTCTAAAAATAAAAATTTAAAAATTTGAAAGAAGAGGAGTTGAGTAAAAGAAAATAGAATATAGGGTAAGAAGGCAATTTATTAAAAATCCCAAAAGTATGTCCACTAGCAAGTTATAGTCAACAATGGGAGACAAGAACCGCATCCTCAGAAAGAATTGAAGAGCTTAGGAAAGGTCGAGAATAATGAATGAAGGTGTCGGGGAGTTAAAAAAGATTACACACACACAAAATTAATGAAGTGTGAAGTTGATGCTTTGGAGGCAATTTATGAATTAAAAAACGACAAAATTTAGTGCTGAATATTATCTTCCATATTAGTAATGCTCATGTTTAATTAGGCTAAGAAAAAGATGTTTTCTTTTTTGTTGTTGAGACAGGGTCTTACTCTGTCACCCAGGCTGGAGTGCAATGGAGTGATCTCAGCTCACGGCAACCTCCGCCTCCTGAGTTCAAGCGATTCTTGTGCCTCAGCCTCCCAAGCAGCGGGGACTATAGGTGTGTGCTAATTAATAAGCTGCAGCTAATTTTTTGTATTTTTAGTAGAGATAGGGTTTCACCATGTTGGCCAGGTTAGTCTCAAACTCCTGACCTCAAGTAAATCCGCCTGCCTTGGCTTCCCAAAGTGCTGGGATTACAGGCATGAGCCACCGCACCTGGCCAAAAGATATTTTCTTTAGTGATGTTTGAGTCAAGTGTGTTGGTCAACACACCCCTATTTATGATGCTTCCTTGTGTTGCCTTCCATAGGGTCGACTTTCCAAAGACATATGAAACTATACCTTCCATAATTGTTTATCTACAACAAGTTCAATCCTTTGTCCACATTGGCAGGCTAACTCAATCTCCTAATAGGTTTGGCTGAATTTTATTTTATTTTTGTCTTTTTTCTAGTTTTTAGGAGGCCAATATCTTAGTACTGGTATTTACCTTTTAAAAAATTACTAGGGCAGTTTAACAAGAAGACACTGAGAAACAAATTCTTAGCTATGATAGAACCAAAGTTTTATTCATAGAAGACCAAAATTTTATTGAACATAGGCCAATTATAAAGGAGCTTATTTATCGTTGCATGCCAGTGAAGTTCCTAACTCAGAAGCTAACCTGTTGTACACTTGAGGAGAACATTCTGGCTACAGCTCTGAAATTAGTCGATGGTTAAGCCTTTAAAGTGGGGTGTTAATTGCAAAATAGGAGTTGGATATCTGAGCAGCTCAGTAAACCCTAGGTTTCTATAATTCTACATTATTTGTGAGTATTATGGGGTAGTTAAATCTTCGAGAATTTCCAAAGCAAGATTGTATAGTCTTATTTGTTCACGATATAATTGACAAGGCTCTACAAGAGCAGAGGACGTAGGGAAAAGGCTCTTGGGTTTTGCATTAATCCAGACCCTGCAGCTGGGCCCCGGCCCACACTTACTGCCTCCTTCAGCACCAGGCCCTCCTTACTTCCAGCGTGCCAGACACCTGCCTTCTTTCAGCTCCTTAAAGAAATTTGCCCTCACCCATTTCAGAAACTTTCTTCATTCTGCGCTCTTTGCCTGTTATTTTTCCTCCTTCATTCAGGTCATTTCTATTCCTCCTTAAGATTTCACTCCCAAGGTCACTTCTTCAAGGAAACTTTCCCCAATCCCTAGAATGATCTGATGCCCTTTTTCTTCTGGCAGCTCCAAAGGTGGGAACTCCAATGTTTATCCCCATTAAGATACCCTCACTCCCAGTGCAATGCCCAGCAAGATGTAGGTGCTTGAGAAGTTCTCAGGTGAACAACATGTAAGCAAGGTACCCATGACACGATCAGCCTGCTTCGATCCAACATTGTAGATTCTGAAAAATAGGACTAGAAAGGATCTCAAGAAATCATTTGACCCTTTCTCCAATCTTTAGAAGCAGGTGATGAATGGGTAGAATAGTATATTTCGAAACATTAAGTTGGTTAGAACATCTATTATGTAAACAGGTCTGCATGAGAAATTGTAATGAGGCATGGCAACTTTAGGTTGAGAATTACAGAGAATGTAGGTGTGTACATTGTCAGTTACACTGTGGCTGCTTCATTTGTCTGTGGGGAGAGACCTAGAGTCTTTTTATCTGGAGTGAGGCAATATGTCCTGGAAACACTCTGAGTCCCCACAAGTTCTGGTTTGTGAAGCTGTGAAGGCACTGACCTGCAGAACCTCAGGTTGCTGCTTCGTTCTGTATTTTGATTATGGGCTTTCGTTGTTGTTGTTTTGTTTGTTTAACAATCACTGAATCACCAGAGAGGCAGAGGTATATAGCTCTTTAAATTGTTCCACTGAGGGCAATATGCAGGAACCTTCTGTAAAGAAAAGTCAGTAAGCAAGCATTTAGATGCATCATTTCTTGCATGCATGGTGTTTTACTAAGACGCCCTAATAATGGAGGGAGTTTCTTTAATATTCCAGTTCCAAATGGGTGTCATGAAAGGCCTGTGTATGTCAGCTCTGAAAACTCTCTAACCTTGAAAGGCCTATTTTCTCCTCTTGCCAACTCGTCTATGGAGCTTATCAGGAAGAGAGGATTGCTATTGCTGTCTAGTGCCCATAATTAATCCTGGAGACAGTGAGGATTTAGGACCACTGATTGTGGCTGACTTCAAATTAAAAAGTCACTGTTAGCGTGTGAAACAGACACCATATGTTATAAACAAACCCTTTGAATGATGTAGAACATCAAGATAATTCATATGTAAACACTGGTTACACTTAGGGTAGGTGATTTTACGTATGCCCATTCATACTTTTCAAAGATGCTATGGACATACAAACATAGATGTCACACTGCTTTTCCTTCAGCTGGTCCCCAGAAAATGTATATGATTTAAAAGGTGAATGTAGTGCAAACTTCAAATTATTAGTTATGAAATTTGCCTTTCTCTTTACCCTCAATGTGGCGAGTATAAACAAAGGCAGACACCAGTCTGATTGGTTAGTGTAATCCAATTGCCGAGTTGAGCTTCTTTTCTTGTTCCTGCCATGACTAATTTGTGGTTTCACAAAGTGTTTCTGAATGTCAGACACATCAATTATAAGAGATGGGCAAGACGCATAAGGAGAACCACAGGAAGGGGGAGAGGGGCTTTAAAAATGTTTCCAAGAAATTAGAGTCGTGAGCGTAGGCAGTTGTCCTACAACCTTTACAAAGCAATTCTTTTATTTAAGAAGGTGGCTGGATTATTTCCTAAGTGAACAAATTCTCTCTCCACTGCCAATCAGAACGGTTAGCGGCCCCATTTCTTGTTACTAACTGGTCCTCTCCTTTCCTTCAGCCCTCTAGATAACACAGCAATGCCACCTTCTCTCTGTAGACACTGGTGCTTTAAGGGAAGGCTGGGTTAGGTGTTCACAAACATACTCTCTAATGGTGTTTATTTTCCATGGCTGCAGTGATTTTTTTTCCCCCTACTGAAACTCTATTATACACCCTTTTGTTGTCGTGGCTGAAGCCTGTTGTTTCTGCAAAAACAATAATAGGCCTGAAGATTAGGGTTGCATTTTATGGGCCTAGCAGCCCAGCAGGGCATCGTATTTGTATCAATCCTATAAATTCCTGGCATCAGGCCTCTTTACTCCTAGTAATTAATCTTTTTTCATAAATACTGTCATGTTTAGAGCTGCTTTATTAAGTTTCTGCTTTCTAAATTTTTCTGTGTCGCTCCTTTGCCTCATCAGTATTGAAAATGAAAATAGAAAAACAACAACAGAGCAGCCAAATACATGGAAGCTGCCAGTTACAGCGTTCTTTTCTTACCAGGGGAATCTAGATGCAAAGGCTGTTCTTTTTATCTTTGTAAATACCAGTCCTCATCTCCAAGCTGTGGGCATGCTTTGTTTGGCTTTCTCCCTCTCCTTGTTGGTGTGGGTGCTTTTCAAGTGTGAGAAGCTTAAGAAAAGAGGAAGAGTTGCTTCTTTTAGTCTCTCTCTTGTCAAAATGCCAGGGCTAGAGAGGAAGACCTGTTCTGAAGGAAGTTTGTTCACTGCCCTTGGACTTAGCCTTTCTAATCCCGCCAACGGAACTGCACACTGTCCCTTCTGCCTCCTTTGGGATTGCAATTGCACTGGCGTGCGGTGGTGTGAGCAGCTTTTTTCTTTGGCCCACTGACCTAATTGCAATAGGGGAGGTAAAATATTTTCATTACCCTCTCCCCAGAATATAGAAATCTTCAAAGGGAGCCCAGGAGGGAGGTTAGCCTCTTAACCCTAATTTCCCTACCACTACCTCACCTTGGCTGTGCATCACAAAATTAGTCTTTAGTCTCCAAACGTAGTGGCACCAGGATTGTTGTCAGTTTTGCTTTTAAAAATCATTTCATATTGTAAACCCAGCGATTATTTCATGCTGCTTAAACTATATTTGTAGTCTTTGATCACGCATAAGTAGACTCAAGTTAACTGCTGATAGAATGATGATATTATTCTCCATGTTTCTTTTCCTTTTTCTTCTTCCCTCTCTTTAAGGACCCTGTACCCAAGAGCTGGCCTCAAAAAATTTCCATTACTACATTACAACATGCCTTTGTTTTTTAATTGGTTCAGGACTACCTATTTGCATGACAAGCAACGTAATTCAGTTAGAAAAATCTGTTGTGTGTATGGCATGCAGAATCTATATTTATTGCATTTTATAAATTACTGATTATTTAAAAATTTGAAAGACGTCAGATTGGCAATGAATGCCAAAGAGAAGGAGAGAGTAGTAGTCATTGCTGATTATTGTTATTTGAGCACAGGCTGGTTTCTCCTCTCCTTCCTCCCCCTCCATTTTTCTTCAGGAGTTCCTTTCTATCAGCCACCCCTTTCCATACCTCGATTCCCAGCGGGAAGATACTGTACTGGCACAAGTGGGGGCTGAAAATGGGGCAAAATAGGTTTTGAATAGCAGCGTCAAATAAATTCAAGTACCTTTCTAAATATATTTCAAGATTAAGTAATTAAGGACTGTAAAGCACTTGGAAAAAAATAAAGTGCCATGTAAGTGCTAAGTAATAAAGAGTAATCATAACAGTAATAAAAGGGTGAACTGCTAAATCTTTCTTGCTTCTTTTCCTCTCAGGATTTTCATCATTTCAGATTTGGCTCTTGAATGCAACTCTTTTATTTCTAATGAAGAACTGAGACTGGAAATAATAATAATAATAAGAAGAAAGGTTTTTTGTTTTTTTTTTTTAAGATTTGTTTGGGGATATAGAGAGGTCATTCTCCACCCTGCCTTTTCCTTCCATTGCTGCCCACCCAGGAAGATTTGAGCTTCATCTTAATGGATGGGCTACAGAGAGGAACTGGGACGCAGAACTCCCTTGAAAGGGAATGCTTGCCCCTGTTGGTCTCAGCAACTTCATCAACTCAACCATCAGCCTAATGGTGTATGTTTCTGATTTACTCAGTATCATGATCTGTATTATTTTTTAATAAATTTGAGGCCAGCTGCTGTGACTGTGACTATTTCCCTTTATAGGCAAGGGCATTTCATCCCCCAAACTCTGAGTTTCTGTCCCCTGGGCAACTTTCACAACAACCTGACTACCCTTGATACCTGAATGTTCTCTTCATGTGACAGCATTTATAAAAAAATGTATGTGTGTATTTCCTTAATAGGACATAGTATTATTACTAGTTACTGTGGATGTTTATTTTCCATTTTCCCGCAGCTTTGGAAGAAAAGTGCATCTCCTTGTGTGAACATCCTCACTGTTGACCATCTGTAGATCTCCAGGCTTCTCACAGGTTAGGAAAACAAACCCTCTGGTTTTTTGTGTTCAGAAGTACGTAGACTATCCTAATGATATGGATGAACTAGGAATCTAATTTGAACACCTGGCCCTGGAGGAGGCAGATTTTCAGCCTGTTGTTTGGATATACAAAATAAAGGGTTAGTGATACAGATTCAAAATTGTCATTTGTTTTTCACTTTCTTTCAAACAAGGGCCTCTGCCACCTCACAAGTGAATGTGGAGTGTCACAGGATTCATGTTTGCCATACCTTTGTTTCTACTGTACCACCACACAACACATATGACCAGTGCTGAAACTTATTTGACAGTCCTTCTGGGAATGGGACAGAGAATTAGGATTTAGCAGAAACTCTGGTCAAATATCAGTAACAATAAAAACAAAACAATTGCTTATGAAAGTGTTTTTTTCTCTATTTTTCCTTTTTCTTAAGGAATGACTAAGGAAATCTCTTTAGTTAAGGCATGTAATAATTTGTGTGTATACTCAGTGTAACTTGACCTCAAGGGAAGCTACGTATCATACAGAAGTCAGAGGAAATGTTTAAAGATTCTTCAATTGGAAAAGAGGAGGTCATTTTATTACTACCTCATGAGAAGGTAAAATTCTCCAATAAATCTTATATCCAAAACACCATTAAAAAGTGATAGATAAGATTTGTCAGGAAAATTCTTTTTTCTTACAAGAATACAATTCTTTTAAGTTTTTAGAGATGGCCCCAAAGCAATCTAGAAGTCAGGCTTCAGTACTCATCTTAAGCGCTGGTTGGCTTTTTCTTTATTTGCAAACACAATTTTACATGAATTCTAAGGTTTCCTTCATGTTTAAGAATGTGGGAGACAGGTGATTTAAAGCAGAAGAGCAGGACCCAAAAAGGAGGACAGGAATTTAAAATTAGGTGAGAAAGTTTTGAATCTATAAGTCTAAAAGGCAGAGTAACAAGTTCTTAATTTGAATCTTAACTCCACTGATGAATTTTTCTTTTCTTTTTTTTGCATGTGACTTTGGTCAAATTGCATATTTCTTCTGGTGCTTTGTTACATTTCACTCATCGTGGTCAAAAGGTACTGTGAGGATTAACAATATAAAAATTTGTTTTGATATAATGTTCTAATAATTTTAAGTAATCTTTTAAAAACTTTCTTAATTTAAAAAATTTAATGACTTATTTTATGTATTAAAATATAGAATTCATTTATTAAGTAATTATATAGAGAGTAAATTATTATAAAGATTCAGAACTGTGGAGTTATAACTCTTGTTTTGATTTCATGAGGTGCAAATGGAATATTTTACAGAGGTGTGACAAGCAGCTCAAAAACCAAAACTGTTTTCTTCTATCTAATACTTTTGTTTGCCAACATGGTGGTTTTTATTAAAATCTGAGTTGAGGCCGGTCGCGGTGGCTCAAGCCTGTAATCCCAGCACTTTGGGAGG
>NW_016107385.1:7155495-7192611 GCF_001604975.1 Cebus imitator
AAAAAAAAAAAAAAAAAAATCTGAGTTGAAGCAAATATGAATATAAAACACAAATACTTTTGAAATGGGTTGGGTCAAGGGAAGAGAGCAAAAATAGTAACATAAAATTTAAATTTTGAAATGTATGTAACACCTTTGTAAGGCTTCATGGAGAAACACGATTTGGAAAAATCCCTTATCATGATGAATTACCTAAAACAAATATTCAGATGAATGAAGGAACAAGTAATTTGTAACAAAGGACCTAGATATTTAAAGTAATAGAGGTTAATCTCAAATTAGAGTTCTGCAGTATAGGAATTCAAATTTTTATAAAAGCATATAAAAGTTGTCAGTAATTAAATCAGCAGATTACAGATTGAAGGAGCAAGACAGATGATGATTTAGTCCAGCCCCAATACACTTACTTCCTTGTTGGCCTTCTTTCTCCTCCTCTGAATACTCTAAACCCTCAGTCAGTTTTAATTAGGCCAATTGAAAGCATCATTAAACTGCCATTTTTGTGGGTGGGAACCTGAGCACCTTTATTTGCCGTAGAGTCTTTTTGAATTCTACCTTTGCCTAAGGCGAGGTCTTCCTGGCTAGGACAAACTCCTGGGTGCCTTTTCAAAGGGCTTTATTGGTATCCTGTATTGAAGGCCTAGTGGCAGAGTCTGTGAGGGGTCCCGAACAGATTGTGTAACTGTTGCACAACCAATGTGTACACGTGTGTCACTAATTTAATTTTAATTTTACTGTATGCGTTTGTATAAGATCCTGCAGCTGTCATGTGCTCATCATCTGTCACTGAACTATCACTAAGCCATGCTGGGCTAAGACAGGATTATAAACGATGAACTGCCATGTGCTCTAAATCTTCTTATTTGCCTAGCCTGGAAGGTATGCCCTGTAAAATTTGATTGGCAGTGTGCTCTATGCTGGCCATTGACTTTTGAAGGCCTTTTCTATTGGTTCTTTGAGCAGCTCTCAGTGGCTGTATTGACCATCACCTGCTGATTCCTGCACTGGCCTGACCTCCAACCTCTACTTCTCTTCTTTCCTCTCATCTTTTCCCCACTTGTTTGGCTGCTTGCTCAGAGGCTGTAAAACAGGCCCTGCCACTCTGGTGGCACGTGCAGTATATAGGGCATATGGCTGACTGGTTGTATGCAGAAGAGGATAACTGAAGCCAAGCAGACCCAGCACTGTTATTACAGCAGATGGGGGAAGCGTGGCATTCAATATTTAGACAGATGCCACCTCCTTATTCCACCTGTCTGGAAGTTGGACATTGTACAGAACGAATGTCTGCCTAATGATGAAGGAAACAAAGGACACATTTATGAAGCGCAGCAGAGCAGCATATTTACTGAGCATGCACAATATAATTGTTGATCATAACAATAAACGTAAACTGCTACTGGTCAGAACCGCTGAAACATGCACACAATTACAGTAGGAGCAAGGAATTGCTACTTTTTACCAGCTGCTTGGGCGTCTTTAATTTTGATGACTGGGGGCAACAGATAGGACTCCAGTTTGTGATGATTGCCTGAAAGAATTCAATTTTCTCAAGTGATGGTCCATCCTCCTTTTTTTGTTAAAATCCTCAAAACAAGTGTCACTTCCTCTATGTTTTGCATGTTTCTCAGAAATTCAGTCCTTTATTTTCTCTGTGAATGGTTTCTAACCAGGCAGAAAACAAAGAAATTATCTTTGTAACTGCTACTATTTTGATGTGTTTGCCATCAAAGTGAATATATCTTTTTCCTCTAAATTCAAAATGCTGATGATGCCGAACAATAGAGATTTAAAGATTTAGTTAGAAATAAAAAAATAATGGTGTATATTCTTTGAGAGTGTTAATTTTTTTGATAGATCATTCATTGTGGTCTTTCGTGTATTTTAATTTATAAACTGTTTTATCCCACCCTCACAGATTAATTTTTTAAATCAATACTAGTCTTTATGTGTAAAGATGCTTTATGTTTTATCAGTAATCAGCAAGTGGGAATAGGTATGTACAATTTGTGAATTGCCCATGGATTTCTTGCAAGAGTAGAAGTTGACTAGCTTACTAAGAAGCAAAATAATCTTTCATTCAATGCACCTAGTGTTTATTTATTATAACTATGGGCATAAGATGGTAGCTTTTTTTTTTTTAACAGGGAAATGTAAATGGAATTCTTCATACAAAAAAGTTGAAGGAAATAATTTATGAAAAGGAATCAAAAGTTACAGTTTTTCAGAAACACAGTAGCTCATCCCTGTTTTGGAACCAGCCTGCATGATTAGACAAAATCCTATTTTAAAAGATTTTCTGATATCTATTATTAGGAGCATTGATGATCAAAAAAACTAACATTATTTTTAAGAACGTCACTAATTAACAACCCTAGTTGAATAAAAAACTGAGAAGCACTTGAGATGGGGAACTTTTTCTTTTTGTCCTGTTTTCATCCAGGTCTAATTTTTGGGAAGCTTTCTTTTTGGTTCATTTTTCTTCAGTGATTATTTCACATTAAAACCCCATCTGATGAAAGGCATATGGAAGGAAAGGGAGGTCATTCCTAATTGAACAACCTAGGACTCGTGAGGTTAATTACAGATATTAACGCTGCTGTTCTTCAGCTTCTTGCCCTCAAGAAGCCTCTAGCTTCCAAATGACCTGGCTCCAACAAAGAGACTCTCTTTAGCCCATTAACTAATTGATAAAAATGTGAGTGTTTAGAATGAGTCTAATTAAATCACCGAGCCTTACAATTACTAGTCCATTTGGTAGCTGTTGGGAGATGGGTAACCTCAGCTGGCATTGTAGGGGAATAAAAGATAAAAATAAAAGGGAGCTTAACCAAGATCATTTTGAAAGCTGTTCATTTGAAGACAAAGTACATATTTGCCTGAAATGTCTACATTTGCTCCTTCAAATGCATTCCCTTTCTAGGGTAGCACAATCTCAGAAAAAGAAAATAATGTCTTTTTTCTTCTTTAAGAGCAGGCATGCTCCACTTTGTCTAATAAAGTTACATGAGTGGCTGGGGAATTTTTCCTGTGTTAGCATTAAGCTAAATTCCTTTAGAGCTGGGAACACTGAAGTTTGTCCATTGAACTTTTGTTTAAGGGCTGGCAAATGTCTCAAATAATAGACATTAAAAAACCCAGAGAGGGCTCTCAGGACTTTCTACTTTGTCCCGAGTCTGTTCTAACTCGCTGTTTCTGCTGCAGCCCGGATCAATGCCCTTTCCTAAAGGCTGGAAGGCTGGTGCTTGTCTGGGCCCTAGGTGGAGGGATGAGAACCACTGACTCAACAGTAGCAGGTCCAGCAAAGCATGCACAATGAGTCAGCCACCAGCCCAGGTGGTGACTTTTGTCCCCAATTAAGAGACATTCATAGGCTCCTAAGTAGGGGATAACACAAGGATAATATGATACTTCTCACTGAAGTCTTAAAAGCAATGTAGTAATCAAAGAGCCAAGGAATTTTAAAAGGGAGAAACATAATTTGTAAAGATCTATTGAATACTTTTCTCCGTTTATAAAAAAAAAAAGTACTCTGTAGTCAAAAAGCTAATTTATCCTGACTAATAAGCTAATCTGGCTGACATCACACTCTTGAAACGGGTAACATTTTGGACTGGGGAGAAACTGAGTGAGAGTCCTCTATTTTCTATAGTATCTTTGTAATATGTGGTCATAAAAATAATATTGTGGCTTCTTGAATGAGTACCCCTGTAATTAATCAGGTGTCAGTGACTTCACTCTTAGCTCGGAGAGATGATTATTTGTTACTGTTGGAAGCATTCAGATACTGACTAAGCAACAGTTTCTTTCAAAGTTTTTGTGATGTTGAAAGAACTAATATAAATATGAGCATATGTCAGTCCTCTCTAGGCACATATTTATTGCCAGAGACATTAATATTGATAAACAATGGGTCCATCCACTCTACGTTAATATAAACCCAAGTAAAAAAGTGTTAAAAGCACATTTCATTTTTTCATCATTTATTCCCAGTCTTCAAGAGGAGGTATTTTCTTTCTGATTATCCTGTCTTTCAACTCACGCTAATTAGTGAGTGTAACAGAACTTTAGCAGACAGTTTGGTTGCAGGTGTATTCAGACCAAGGGAGGTTTAATTACTTGCTAATTGCCTGGTGTCCAAGGTAGCATAATATTATAGTTGCAAATGCTGTGGTATTAATCCATCTTAAAGAAGTGCAGTGTGGCTCAGCCTCCATATTCAGAGACTCCTGGAGGATGCTGTTGGCATTGCTACAAGAGCATTGAGGATGGGGGATTTGTATCTTTTGTATTCATGACTGAATACCCAGTGTCTGGCATAGGGCAGGACACATAGTAGACCCCCAGTAAATATTGATTGCCAAGTGAATGTGAATGAAAGTAAGCCAAATACATGTACAGTATGAATTACCTGAGCACAGAAAGGAAAGCTATAACTCAGTAGGCTAAACACAAAAGTGGAGGCAAAAAAAAAAAAAAAAAAAAAATGCAAAGTAACATTTCCTGAACTTTCGAAGCCCAAATACTATAAATTTACCTAAATTGCCTCATTTAATCTTCTTAGAAAGGTAATGTAGTAATTAAGATCATGGACTGTGGATGAGAAATCTCTGGGTCCTAGTCAGATTTCTGCCTCTTGCTGGCTTCATGTCCTTTGCCACATCATCTGACTGTTAGAAGCCTTAGTTTTCTCATCTATAGAATGGAGAGTATGGGAAGAATACTAAGCTCAAGGAAGAGTTGTAAAAGTTAAGTAAAATGTCTACAGTGTCTAACATATGGTAGATGGTCAATAAAGCAGTTATTACTTTTAATTTTATAATGGTATTAAAAGTAGCATTAGAAAAAACAGAAAAACTATTGTAATTTCCATTTTACTGAATAGATACTTGAGACTCAGAGAGGTTAAAGAATTTAGGCCGGGCGCGGTGGCTCATGCCTGTAATCCCAGCACTTTGGGAGGCCGAGGGGGATGGATCACGAGGTCAAGAGATCGAGACCATCCTGGTCAACATGGTGAAACCCGGTCTCTACTAAAAATACAAAAATTAGCTGGGCATGGTGGCGCATGCCTGTAGTCCCAGCTACTCGGGAGACTGAGGCAGGATAATTGCTTGAACCCAGGAGATGGAGGGGCGGGGGAAAGAAGAAGGTCCAATGAAAAAAAAAGAGGGAAAAAAAAAGGGAAAACCCGTCTCAAAAAAAAAAAAAAAAAAAAAGAATTTGCCCAAGTTCACAGAGCTGGCAAGTGACAAGCAGAGCTGCCTGACTTCAAATCCCATGCTTTTCCCATTCTAGCAGATGACTTAAAGCACATGATATCTGAGTAGATGTGGCTTGATGAAACTTAATCTGCAGTGCTAAAACCAGCCCCTAAAAGTAGGCTGGGGAGTTTTGGAAGCTATACTAAATTTCAGAGCCCAACATGCAGCACAGCAATAATGAATCTCCAACCGTGTCGTGGACTATTGTTTGCCAGCATTGAAATGCCACTTGCTGCCTCACCCTGATCCTGGAGGTTGACTTGTGGAGACAACGGGTGACAAAACCATCAGAAAGGTGCTACACGGTCAACTGAAATGAGATCAACAGAAAAAATTTAAGAGGACACTGAATAATAAATCAAGCTTCACAGCCTTATATTAAATAAGTGGAAAAATGTACCTACTAAAAGGCCAGCTTATCATTCATCTTAAGCGATAGAGTGGCTTTTTTTGGCCAAGAGTTATATGGTATTTTGGGCCCAGCGTTAGATCAGCCTGTGTCTATTGCACACAGTAAACAAGTGTTTACTTTTTAATCTGATTGGTCATACCCAGAACTTTGTGATGCCATCTTTGATTATGAAGGACAATGACAAGTTTAGCTTGTGTGGTGAATATTTGGGAGGGAAGACACTTGAGTTTTTCTCTATGTTATTTCTGACCATGGCTTTGTATAGTTCCCTGAACTGAAATTGACTACATTCATCCTTCCTTTCAGAGCTAACTCTGCAAGGAAGTCATTTGTGTAATCTTTGTGATGTCTGGGGCTGAGGCTCTCAGTGTCCATCCCTGTGTGTGGGCCACTTAGACCTGTTCCTTGGCCGTGGCTTGTGGGCCCTCACCTGCTGGACACCATACCGTTGGCCACAAGCAGGACCTATTAGGTCATGTGAATAGCTCAGGGTGACATCGTCCTGCTGGGAAGAATATGATGGACCAACAACCATAGCACTGTCCCCTCACCACCACCATCATCTAGAATGTTGTTCTTTCACCCTCCTTGTATTCCTAGTACCCTTGTCTCTTCCATCCTAACAAAACCTGATGCCAGTCACTAACATTAATGCCCAAAGCTTTCCTTTTCCTAAGGATCTCTGCCTTTTTTTCTTTTTCTTTTTTTGAGATGGAGTCTCACTCTGTCCCCAGGCTGCAGTGCTGTGGTGAGATCTTGGCTTACTGCAACCTTCACCTCCCAGGTTCAAACTATTCTCACGCCTCAGCCTCCCAAGTAGCTGGGTTTACAGGCGTGTGCCACCACCCATGGTTAATTTTTTTGTGTTTTTAGTAGAGACAGGGTTTCACCATGTTGGCCAGACTAATCTTGAACTCCTGGCCTCAAGCGATCTGCCCACTGCACTCCAGCCTGGGAGACACAGCGATACTCCATCTCAAAAAAAAAAAAGGCTGACAAGAATCTTCAGCGGCTGCTAGATGGCAGAATAGGAAGAACTCCCTCCAGTCTGCAGCTCCCAGTGAGATCAGTGCAGAAGGCAGGCGATTTCTGCATTTCCAACTGAGGTATCCAGCTCAGATTGGTTAGACAGTAGGTCAGCCCACAGATGGTGAGCTAAAGCAGGGTGGGACGTCTCCTCACCCAGGAAGTGCAAGGGATCTCGAAACTCCCTCCCCTAGCCAAAGGAAGCCATGAAGCACTGAGCCATGAGGAACTGTGCACTTCAGCCCAGATACGATGTTTTTCCCATGGTCTTCACAACCCACAGACCAGGAGATTCCCTTGGGTAACTACATGATCAGGGCCCTGGGTTTCAAGCAAAAAACTGGGCAGCCATTTGGGCAGACACCGAGCTAGCTTCAGGAGTTTTTTTTCATACCCCAGTGGCACCTGGAATGCCAGCAAGACAAAACCATTCAGTACCCCGGAAAGGGACCTGAAGCCAGGGAGCCAAGTGGTCTTGTTCAGTGGATCCCATCCCCATGGAGCCCAGCAAACTAAGATCCATTGGCTTGAAATTCTTACTGCCAGCACAGCAGTCTGAAATCAACCTGGGACTGCAAGCTTGGTACTGGGAGGGGTATCTGCCATAACTGAGGCTTTCAAGCTTGGTGGGGAGAGGAGTGTCAGCTGTTACTAAGGCTTGAGTAGGCAGTTTTCCCCCTCATAGTATAAACAAAGCCACCAGGAGGTTCAAACTGGGTGGAGCCCACTGCAGCTTGGCAAAGCCACTGTAGCCAGACTGCCTCTCTAGATTCCTCCTCTCTGGGCAGGGCATCTCTGAAAGAAAGGCAGCAGCCCCAGTCAGGGGATTATAGAGAAAACTCCCATCTCCCTGGGACAGATCACCTGGGGGAAGGGGTGGCTGTGGGTGCAGCCTCAGCAGATTTAAACGATCCTGCCTGACAGCTTGGAAGAGAGCAGAGTACCTCCCAGCACAGTGCTGGAGTTCTGCTAAGGGACAGACTGCCTCCTCAAGTGGGTCCCTGATTCCCATGCCTCCTAGCTAGGAGATACCTCCCAGCAGGGGTCAAGAGACACCTGAGACAGGAGAGCTCTGGATGGCATCTGGCGGGTGTCCCTCTAGGATGAAGCTTCCAGAGGAAGGAACAGGCCACAGTCTTTGCTGTTCTGCAGCCTCTGCTGGTGATACTCAGGCAAACAGGGTCTGGAGTAGATCTCCAGCAAATTCCAGCAGACCTGCAGCAGAGGGGCCTGACTGCTAGAAGGAAAACTAACAAACAGAAAGGAATAGCATCAATGTCAACAAAATGGAAATCCACATAGAAACTCCATTCAAAGGTCACCAGCATCAAAGACCAAAAGTAAAGAAATCCATGAAGATGAGGAAAAACCAGCACAAAAAGACTGAAAATTCCAAAAACCGGAATGCCTCTTCTCTTCCAAAGGATCACAACTCCTCGCCAGCAAAGGAACGAAACTGGATGGAGTATGAGATTGATGAATTGACAGAAGAAGGCTTCAGAAGGTGGGTAATAACAAACCCCTACAAGCTAAAGGAGCATGTCCTAACGCAATGCAAGGAAGCTAAGAACTTTGAAAAAAGTTTAGAGGAATTGCTAACTATAAAACCAGTTTAGAAAAGAACATAGATGACCTGATGGAGCTGAAAAACACAGCACAAGAACTTCATGAAGCATACACAAGTGTCAATAGCTGAATTGATCAAGCAGAAGAAAGGATATCAGAGATTGAAGATTAACCTAATGAAATAAAGCATGAATACAAGATTAGATAAAAAGAATGAAAAAGAACTAACAAAGTCTCCAGGAAATATGAAACTATGTGAAAAGATCAAGCCTATGTTTGATTGGTGTACATGAAAGTGATGGGGAGAATGGAACCAAGTTGAAAAACACTCTTCAGGATATTATCCAGGAGAACTTCCCCAACCTAGCAAGATGGGCCAACATTCAAATTCAGGAAATACAGAGAACACCTCAAAGGTACTCCTAGAGAAGAGCAACTCCAAGATACATAATCATCAGATTCACCAAGGTTGAAATGAAGGAAAAAATGTTAAGGAAAGTCAGAAAGATAGATTGGGTTACCCACACAGAAAAGCCCATCAGACTCACAGCAGATATTTCTGCAGAAACTCTACATGCCAGAATAGAGTGGGTGCCAATATTTAACATTCTTAAAAGAATTTTCAACCCCAAATTTCATATCCAACCAAACCAGTACCAGCCACTGCAAAAACATACAACATGGTAAAGACATCGACACCATCATTCTCAGCAAACTAACACAGGAACAGAAAACCAAACACCACATGTTCTCACTCATAAGTGGGAGTTGAGCAATGAGAACACATGGACACAGGGAGGGGAATATTACACACCAGGACCTGTCAAGGGGTGAGGGGGCTAGAGGAGGGATAGCATTAGGAGAAATACCCAATGTAGATGACGGGTTGATGGGTGTAGCAAATCACCATGGCACATGTATACCTATATAACAAACCTGCACATTCTGTACATGTATCCCAGAACTTAAATAATAATAATAATAAAATGATGCTGTTTCCTTAGAATTTGTGAGATGAGCTTCACTTGTGGTGGGTCCCACTTCATGGGATATGACGTCAAGCTACTGAACTAACAGCCACTGCTTCCTCCTGGCACAGGGAAGAAGGTGCAGCAGTTGTAAGAAAGTCAAGAACTCTCCTGCTCTTTCCTGCCTATGGGGTTTTTATCATGCAGACTATGGTGTGCTCACCTTTGTCCATATGCATAAACCACAGACAGAGGCTGCCGGCATTCTCTGTCAGGGGAGAAATGTTTCTTAGCAAGGCCCACTGAAGTATGCTCAGTCGCAATCCATCACCACAACTCAGCCTTTTAAGGAAGGTTAAGAACCGGTGAATTTTGTCTTGGGGAAAACATCTCGTAGACATCTCCTGCTTGCAAAGGCAGGCATTTTAAGATATTGAAGACTTCCTTACATTAACTATTGTACATTTCAGGATTTGCACTTCACTCCCTGGAGGGTAAAATCCACACATTTCCTTACTTGGTCCTATGCAAGCTCCCTTCTCAGACTCTGGAATGTTAACAAGGAACTCAACTTTGGTGGGATTTGGATTTCTCATCACACTTTCTGAATGAGGCTAGAGGCTTTCAATCCTTATCAAAGGCAATGTGACAGCGGTCCGTGAGAGAGACACAAAAAGGCAGCGATTGGATTAGAGCCTGAAAGTCTAACAAATGGCCCCAGACCTGGAGTAAGTTCCCAACAAGAAGCACATTCTCTATCACAGCAAAGTTGAGGAAGATAATGTGAAATTAGGAAGAGAGGTATTAGGCAGTGGGAAGTATATGAAGATAATAATCAGCCCGAATCCACAGCCACCTCGTCTGTGGGCCAAGGTGCGAGGCGCTGCACATTGATTATGAGAGGAAAAGGATGGTAAATCATATTGGGCACTTTGTATATTATTCAAATCCAGCAGATAGGAAATTGGCAGGTCCTAGGAAATAGAAAATTCAACCTTCACTCAAGTGGGCTGATAAAATCATCATAAACCATTTTAGAATATCCCCCAACCACAAAGCTCAGTGATTAAATCAAACACCTCTCGGCTCTCCTTCAATGGTGATGTCTTGCTGCCTTAAGCCTAAGGTATGTTTTGTCCCTAAAGTTCAAAGGATATAATTTCAACTTACATACTGAAGTCTGTGACACTGTATGGGATTACAAACACCCTCTGAGTCAGTCCCTAAAGAACTTTTAGCCAAGCAACATCTCAACAGAACAAGTACTTTTCAAAGTGGTGTGTCTTAGGAGAGACTTCTCTGTGCTTAAGGGCTGGATTCTCCCAGTACAGATGGGTGAGATCAGTCGAGAGAGAGCCAGCTATACGAATGGATGAAGAAATGGATGGAGGATGGGTATAATTAGGCGGAAAATTCTCAAAGAATGGATTACCAGTGACTGACCTTTGCTCTTTTACTACTGAGAGACAGGGAGAAGACTGGATGTGAATAGGCAACTTCTTAAAGGTGAATATAGCAGATGAGTGGTTGGTTTCTTCAGAGCGCGGCAATGCCTGGGAAAGTGGATGGGAAAGGATGAGGGGTGTCGAACAAACAGTGCACCCCAAGAACTGGTGGCAGAATCCTGAGGTTGTCATTTTATAGCCCCAACTAGATAACATGTAGAATGAATCTGAGATGGCCCACCTCGAGCATTGTGAGAACAACTCTAGTCTTTGCACTAACCCAAGGGAGTGTTTTTCTGTGTGGGTCAATGGTCTCCTCAGAGCATTTGCACTACTGAAGTTGCCCATGAACTGAGAAAAAGAAAAAAAAAAAAAAATGAGAAAGGAAACGTACTGATTAGATTATGATTTATTTATTTATTTATTTATTTTTATTTTATTTATTTTTTTTTTTGAGACGGAGTTTCGCTCATGTTACCCAGGCTGGAGTGCAATGGCGCGATCTCGGCTCACCGCAACCTCCGCCTCCTGGGTTCAGGCAATTCTCCTGCCTCAGCCTCCTGAGTAGCTGGGATTACAGGCGTGTGCCACCATGCCCAGCTAATTTTTTGTAGTTTTAGTAGAGACGGGGTTTCACCGTGTTGACCAGGATGGTCTCGATCTCTTGACCTCGTGATCCACCCGCCTCGGCCTCCCAAAGTGCTGGGATTACAGGCTTGAGCCACCGCGCCCGGCTAGATTATGATTTAATATTCATTCCTCGTTCCCCCTTCTACCAAACCTGCTGACTAGGAGCCAGTCATAACAAAGGTTTGGGGAGACACAGTGCCTTTCAGAGTTTTATTATTTTTTTAAAGTGAATCAAAACAACTTTTTTAATTAAAGTAAATCAAAACAATTTTTAGAAATTCTTGAGATGACAAGGAGCATTATAGACATTGCAAAAATCTTAGGAATAATCACTGCAGAGATGCACCCTCCCCTACCACCTTCATCTAATATGCTCAGTGCTTCCAAGGATGCCATCATGTAGTGCCATTTCTGCCCAGAGGAAAAAAAAAACTTACAATGAGGAAAGCACAGGTAAGTGTCAGGTTTTTTTCTTTTTTTCTTTTTCTTTTTTTTTTTGAGACAGAGTTTCACTCTTGTTGCCCAGGCTGGAGTGCAACGGTACAATCTCAGCTCACCACAACCTCTGCCTGCCAGGTTCAAGTGATTCTCCTGCCATAGCCTCCCAAATAGCTGGGATTACAGGCATGCACCACCATGCCTGGATAATTTTGTAATTTTGGTAGAGATGGGGTTTCTCCATGTTGGTAAGGCTGGTCTTGAACTCTTGACCTCAGGTGATTCGCCCGCCTCGGCTGGGATTACAGGTGTGAGCCACCACGCCCCGCCTCACATTTTCCACTAATAACAGAAACTCAGGGACATCTTCCCACTATGCATCTTTCTTTTGAAATAGAGAGGCACTGTGGAAACGCATTTGACTTGGCTGGAAGAGAGGCAGTTTCTGGAGCACCTGTTGATTGGACATGCAGGCCGCTTCTCACAGCTGTGATCCTCAGGCCCCAACCATGAGCAGGCATGTGGCATGCCAGATATATACATGGACCTCTATTGTGAGTAGGTGTGTCCTGGACATCACCCTTACCACCCCCACCCTCCTCCTCTTCATCCACCTCATAAATAGCAGTCACCATTCCTTGTGCTAAGCACTGTATTTAGGAACTTCATTGAATTATTACTGGTAATTATCCTCACACACATCTACGAAGTAGCTTTATTTCCATTTTTACCATGAGGAAATTGAGGCTCAGAGAGGTTAAGTGATTTTCTCAAGGGTGCACAAGAGAGTAAGCAGCTAATGTTGGATTTGAACCCACGCCTGCTTGATTCTGCAGTCTTATGCTGTATTCTCTTAGCAAGGTATTTACACCTTGCCTGTGGATTGTGGGATTTTCCAAGGTTTACCTATGTCATGGGAATGTTTAGTCAGGTGGAACTAAGTTTTCTTGCAGAAGACATTTTAGAGCATTTTTGTTTCCCTATATTCAGCGGGGACTAGGCTTTCCTCTCACCCCAAATTGCTTCCTGGAGTAACTTGAGCATTGGGGAGAATAGGAACTAAAATTATATGCTGTGAACCTCTCCCAGGAGAAAACATCATGCTGATTTTATACAGGCCAAAAGCTCAGGTGTATTTTATGCGGATTTTCTCAACTGGTGACTTCAACCTTTTTGCATTTGGCACTTATTAGGGACTCTCCAGGGGCCTCCCGCTCCACGGAACCTCCTCCCTCAAAGATATTGCAGTCTAGTCAGGAGACAAAACAGACGCACAAAGTAAGCAATTAGAGAAAAGGGAAGTGTCAAAGTGTGTGGAGCCACTGCTGGAAGTAAAATACTGTTGTTTGGAAGAGGAAATACTTTCCTAGGGTGTGTGTATGGGGGGAGAGGCATTAATGGCCTTATTTGGGGCCACGTGGAACTTAGGGAGATGAGGTTTTTTCCAGGCACAGACATCTGGAAAGAGCTGGTACTATAGAATCAGAGCCAGGAGCATGGGCAGGAGTGGAGAAGGAGACTTCCAGCTTCTATATAAGGATGATATTAAGGACACTAGGAAAAGCAAGTTCTGGAGGGCTTAAATTTGGAGAGAAACTGATGGAGGATTAAGGAACACTCACAGTCAGAGGTCCAGGAGGAGAGAGAGCCAGGGAGGGTCACATTACAGAAGCCACAGGTGTGTTTGATGTAGAGAGCAATCTGCAATGTAGCCAGCTACAGAGAAGTTGGGCAAGATGAGCGTGGAGAGCTGGAGTTCTCTAGCGTGGGGGCCTGCCTGGGATTCAGGCATTCCAAGTTCCTCATAGGAAAAAGGACTGACTCTCTGTGAAGACTTGTAACTATACAGCCTCAGTTTCCCCACCTTAACAGGGTAGACACATCCTACTTCAAAGCCAGAGGAGTCTAAACTAATGAATTTCTACAATTTGCAAGCTGTAACCCATTAAATGAAATGAAAGAGCTGACCTATAAGTGAGTCTATGTTGTATGTTTGAATATGATCCGTGTTCTCATTTTGCAAGAATGTGAAATATTTGCAGGTAATGCTGGGGGATGCAGGCATGCCCAGAAGGGCGTTGGAAGTGAGTGCCACACGTCTAGGGCTGATATTCCTCAGGGGGCAAGTGCAGGGCCAAATGGCAAAGCCAGGAAATCCTTCAAAGCAATAATTATGTCTTCTGCAAAGTACTCATTGATAACATCTATAATTGTTTTGTAAGAACTGAAATCGTGAGTGTATTAGAAATAATTAAAAATTCATAAACCAAAACTTTTTTTGAGAATTAAAAAAAAATTATTATTCATAGCCAGGTGTAGTGGCTCATACCTATAATCCCAGCACTTTGGGAGGCTGAGGCAGGCAGATTGCCTGAGGTCAGGAGTTTGAGACCAGTCTGCCCAACATGGTGAAACCCTTTCTCTACTAAAAATACAAAAATCAGCCACGCATAGTGATGTACACCTGTGATTCCAGCTGCTCAGGAGGCCGAGGTAGAATAGCTTGAACCCAGGAGGCAGAGGCTGCAGTGTGCCAAGATCACACCATTGCCCTCCACCCTGGGTGACAGAGTGAGACTCCATCTTGAGAAAAAAAAATTATTATTCACTTTGAAAAGGACAATCTGAAAAATAAAAGGGCATTAGTATACACTGCAGTCAAATAATTTGCCAAAAGCTAATATAGTACATCCTTAAAATATTTTATCCAAATTAATTATTTCTTATCTGCCCTTGAGAACAGAGGAATGAGGACTGCACATTCATGGACATGTAGGCCAGATGTGGCCCAGAGAGGCCTGTGAGTCTTTCAAAGTAACACAGCCACAGTGGGTTGAGAACCCACCCATGCCTGTCCTCCTCCATCCCTGGTACACACACTACCTTCATTACAATCCTGACAAACACACCTCATCCCGTGCCTGATCCTTTAACAAATATTTGCTTATATAATGAATAACAGCCCCAAATTGAAATGACCCAACCGTGGAAATAAATACAAAACAGCTGTCAGAACTGCTGGTATAAATTCCAGAGGGCAGTCCTTCTTCAGGGTACGTCCCCAAAGCCTCAGGGAAGGGGTGCCGAGGAAGCGTAAATTTGAGACATTCACATGTTAGCATATTTTCCTCTCTGCCAGAGAACAGGAAGAGCCAAGTTGTAGATTTAACTAATTAAAACCCTGTCAGTATCAGCAAAGATCTGAAATGGGGGCCTGGCTAATTAAGAGCTGGGCCTGTGCCCTGACAGAGTGTACACTGAAAACAGCCCCTGCTGTTTCATAGGGGCTTTTGTAGGTTTTGCTTTGACCGAGAACATGCAGTGGACCCCATGCAATTCTTCTGCAGATTCTACAACTAACAACAACTTTACACTCGTACCGTATGAATTTCTGCCACTAACAACAGCGACTCTGCTTGATTATCATCATCGTTGCCTCTATTTCCTTCCTTCTTTCCTTCTTTCTTTCATTTTTCTTTCTTTCTTCTTTCTTTCAACAGTCTCATTTTGTCGCCCAGGTTGGAGTGCAATGGCACGATCTCAGCTCATTGGAACCTCCACCTCTGTATCTCAGCTCACTGCAATTTCCAACTCCCGGGTTCTAGTGATTCTTGTACCTCAGCCTCCTGAGCAGTTGGGACTACAGACACGCACCACCACACCCGGCTAATTTTTGCATTTTTAGTAGAGACAAGGTTTTACCATGTTGGCCAAGCTGGTCTTGAACTCCTGACTCAAGTGATCCACCTGCCTCAGCCTCCCAAAGTGCCAGGATTACAAGCAAAAGCCACTGCACCTGGTCACCTCTATTTCTTTTTTATTTTTATTTTTTGAGATGGAGTCTTGCTCTGTTGCCCAGGCTGGAGTGCAGTGGTGCAGTAGCATGATCTCAGCTCACTGCAACCTCCACCTCCAGGGTTCAAGTGATTCTCCTGCCTCAGCCTCCCAAGTAGCTGGGATTACAGGTGCCTTCCACCACGCCCAGCTAATTTTTATATTTTTAGTAGAGATGGGGTTTCACTATATTGGCCAAGCCAGTCTCGAACTCCTGACCTCAGGTGATCTGCCCACCTCAGGCTCCCAAAGTGTTGAGATTACAGGCGTGAGCCACCATGCCAGGCCTATTTCTTTATTTGAGAAGTATAACTAACTACTTGTCCCTTTCACCTTCAAAATTGTTTATGAAGAATTTTATGAAGAGTTCTTAGGTTCGAGTACAAGAATCAGTAAGCATTTATTAACGGTCATCTGTAGGAAATACAAAAGAAGAAGATGTGAATTTTACCCTTTAGGAATGTATACTTTATTTGGGAAAATGAAATGTATACACACAAAATAGTTAGCAGATAATGATCAGTGCAATTTGATCAAGAGCGAATTTTTTTGGTTTTAGCTATAACTTCAATAGGAATTCAGAAAATGGTCGGAGTAGCTAACTTTTATCAGGTTTTCATCATTTGTAAAGTTGAGTACTTTACATGGAATGCCTCAGTTAACTTTCTGAGCAACTCGATGAAGCAGGCAGTGTTTCAGCGAGGGCAAAATGGAATCTTTAAGAGGTTAAAGAACTTACCAGCAAACAGCAGAATCTTAGTTTCAACGTAAGTGTCTTGGATTTCAGGACCCTGGGCTCGTAACCATGGCATGATATTGGGTTATCATTCAGAGATGCAGGATTCAATTATCCCCACATTTGCCCTCTTCACTTCTCAGCTGTTTGATTTCTGGATTAGGGTCAGGAATATTTCCCCCATGTGTGATTTGTTCCTGGCAGAAGGCAGTGGCAGGTTGAAAGTGGCTTAAAGAAGCCTCAGAATACAGAGGTATAGTCTTGCCACCTCTCTTTTTAATGTATCCGACAATTTTAGGCATCATAGGATGTTTATCAGTGACTGTGGCCAGACAGCTTTTAGAGGTGAGTAGATTTCTGCACCCAGATGAATCTGCTTCATTACCACTGCTGAGAAGTACAGGATGAATTGGAAGCAAAGGGGGAAAGAGAACACGGCAACCTAATTGGTCACTGCCATGAATCTATACTCAGGGGACAGATAGCACAACCAGAGGTAATAGCTTATACACGTATTCTTGAGCTGTGCAATAGATGGAAAAGGGTCCCAGATGGATTGGGCAGGGGCTTAGTTCCGGGATTATGATGAGACAGTGGGTAATTATTGAGTGGCAGGGCCTCAGCCCTGATTAGTATCTGCAAGCTTGTTCCCCTCCTTCAGAGGAAAGCATTGATAAAGATAAACCATGCTGCTTCATGTCCTTCATGCAGCACAGAACAACACATTTCAATCTAACAGGATCAGGTCTCCACTTTGATCACAATCTGTTACCTAGATGTCTTTGCAAATTAATCAGTCCTGCTTGTTTAGCTCCAGTCAGTTTGTACTGCTAAATTAATAAATGTACCAGGAGCAACAGAACACATAAATTAAATTCTACAGTTTAATCTCCACATAATAATTTTGACCTTAGTCTGGGTCCTCTGTTCTAGCCCAGTAGAATGCAGAACAAGCCACAACCTTTCCTGGGTGGTTTACACTCACAACCCACTGTACAGGTGAGCGCCGTGGCTCTGAAAATCAGAGAAATACTGATATAAAATGCAATAAACAAAAAATCGTCTTCTCACCTTCAAGGCAGAGAAGGCAGGTAAACTAAGCATTTGGTGTCCTGAGCTATCTTTAAAACAGAAAGTACTCTTTTGGCAGAAGTACAAAAAAATACTTCTTTTGTTTCAAAAACAAAGGATAAGGGCTTGTCAAATTTAATGTCCTATGAGGGTGAAAAAACACCCTACCAACAGGCTGGGAGCTCCTTTATAGAGAACTTCAGGCCTAAGTGTGGCTCTTTCATAACAATCTGATGTAATATGTTGGCTGTGCTTAAAGGTCCTCGAATTGATAACCCAGCTTGGTGTCCCTTCACACTGAGCCAGATATTCATGCAACATCCTGGACCTGAGCTTCCCTGTGGGTCTTAAAAGATTTTTGTAGGTTTTTCACTGGATACCTATTAGGAATGGTAAAGGCCGGGCACAGAGGCTCATGCCTGTAATCCCAACACTTTGAGAGGCCAAGGCAGGTGGATCACCTGAGGTCAGGAGTTCAAGACCAGCCTGGCCAACATGGTGAAACCCATCTCTACGAAAAAAAAAAAAAAAATGAGCCAGGCATTGTGGCAGGCACCTGTAATCCCAGCTACTTGGGAGGCTGAAGCGGAAGAATCTCTTGAACCCAGGAGGCAGAGGTTGCAGTGAGCTAAGATCGTGCCATTACACTCCATCCTGGGCCACAAGACTGAAACTCTGTCTCAACAAAGAAAAGGAAGAGTGAATTTTTTTTTTGTTGTTTATTTTGTGAATACTTGTTTATTTTTCAAAGTGGTTATTTTAGCGTTATTGGAAGATGTAGGGAGAAAGTTATTTGATATTCGGCCAAGGTGAATTGTTGCATTTGATTTGAGTGGAATTTTGCTGTCTTCATTTAAAGTTTACCTGAATTATAACTGACTGCTTGTCCCTTTCACCTTGTTAGCCACACCATTTTCTTGCTCTAGAGGTAGCGGAGCCAGGATAAAGTGGCATCTTGTTGAGCTGGGAGCTGGCGGATGTAAGCTCATGACAGGACTCTGTACCACCCTCTGATGACCTGGATGGGGCATTTAACCTCTGTGGGTCTCTGTTTCCTGATCTGGAAAATAAGGGGGTTGGACTCACTAATGTCCAAGAGACTAAAATCCTGTGTGTCTGTGATTCCACTCACACTGAGTCAAGTGGGAATTAAGGCAATTACGGGAATTATGTAAACCAAAGGGACACTTTGCAAACCAAAAGGAACTCTCTCCATGATTTGGCTATTTCAGGCAAAACTGGTTGTTGAGTTTAGTTTTTAAACTGAATTTAGAGATAATTACCTCAGCTCTGCCTCTTAATTGTGTGTCTGTCAGCATAGGCTTGATGCTTCTACCAGATAACCAATGATTAAAGTATTTGGTTAAATATTCAGTAGTGTGGAATTCCCATTCAGCATTACCAGTGGTGGGGGAGGTGAGGTGGAGATGTATATTTGTGGGGGAGCCCAGGGGTAGGGGAGGGATTATGCATAATTTGAGGGTTTTTAATATTTGGGTCATCAATGTTTTACCTAAAATGATTTCATTTAAAAAACTAAGTTGGGCTTGTCACAAAAGAATTCCAACATAAATTAAACATGAGAAGTGCAGCTGTGCAGTAAGATGTTAAAATACAGATGATATCTTTAAAAAAAAAAAAAATGAGGAAGGCTTAAAGGAAAGAATTTTAACCTGAAATTAATTCACATATTATTTACTTAAATACTCTGCCGGGCATGTGTGTAAATACACCATCTATTTTTATAATAATGACTTTATTTTGGCACTCTAAGTAATAGATTCGAACTATCTGGTGGAGGAAGGAAGGGCTAGTTTATTCAACTTTTTTTCATCTGAAAAGATTGAAGGATTAAAAAATTTTATTTCTATAATAATATAACTTATCTCTACTTATACAAAATAGTTTATATTGGGATTCCCCTTTAAACCTTTTCTAAAAGCACCATCAATATCAGTTAATATGTGGAATTCCCTGAGGAAAATCTATTAAAGTGTCCGTATGTCACCCATGTGAATAACAAATGAATTAATTATGACGGGTGCAATTACAAGGAATAGTTAATGAAGCCATAATGACTAGACTCTGGTGGTTAATTTTCAAAGCACAGGAGAGAGAAATGTGGCAAAGGGTCCCCAAAGAAAACAATGAGCTTTGTGTACTCACCTTGGAGGAAGGGTCATTGAGTGCATCGTGGAATGGGGCTGGGGAAGGAACCTTGCTATCTGGATGGAGCTTTTCTGCAGTCTATTATCACCTTGCTGTGGGTTCAGGTGGCCCAGCAGCGGCAGCTCAACCAGACCAGCAGCACCAAGTCCCCAGTTCCAGTTGACCAGGGCTCCCAGAGACATCACATTATGACTTTAAGAACAGCGCAAGAGGGAAAGAAACCAAAATTTCAGTGAATATATGGGTTTTACTTAAGCGAGATCAATTAAGAATAGGTGAGCAAAACGAAGTAAAGAAGAGTAAGAAAGTGAGACAGCATCAACCACAGGCTGTGCTGGGGCTTCTGCTTCCTCGGTTCGGGTCAGTTTCCTCATCTGGAAAGTAAGGGGGCAGACTAGCTCAGCTACAGGACACTAAAATTCTGTGTATCTACAATTCATTTAGATTTTAGAGTTCTGAAAAGCAGTTTTCACCTAGAAAAGCAGTAGTGTTTATTTTCTAGTAGCCAGGTTGAAAAGGGAAAAGCAATTGGTTATGTTATTGAAGGAGGAAAACAAAGCAATCACTTAGGAGAAATCTTAGTGCTCCTGGTACTGAGGCCAGAGAAAATCAGGTATGAAAATAACACAGTGGCAAGATTATACCTGGTGTCCTGATATTTGCCTAGAAATCAACCTTCTTTAATAAAATACAAACATACAAACACACATATGTATCAGACTATTAAAGATCTATTTATAAGTTGGGGATACAAAACCGTATGGCTATGTCACTGGCTAATAAGAAGACTCTTTGTCAGTTTTTCAAAATATTAGGTTAGGAAACTTGTGGCAAGACTCAGTGGATGCTCATGCCAAGCCTCTCTTCCTGGGGTCACATTCTTCCTGATAGGAGGAAGTCCTAAAGGACGATCAAGGGAAGGGAAGGCTATGATGGTGAGTCTGGCATGCAGAAACCCAGAGGATCATGTTCGAACGGCACCACCCCCTTTCACCTCCATGAATGTGTTTATTCACCTCTGTGGATGGGAATTAGCTAATATCTGTCAAAATAACAACTGGCAGGATCCAAAATACACAGAGGACTAAGTACTTACTACCTAGGGTATTATTTTGATAGTGGTTTATCTATACAATCTATAGTCACCTTTTTTTTCCCCCAAGTTTTAAATTCATGTCTAGGTCTATCCTAGCTGTCCATCTCTAACTGGCTCACCATTTTTGAATGTCAAGAGGTCTTCCAATAGGAAGCTCGCTTCAAAGACATTTACTGATCACTGCCTCAAGAAAGAAGGTGTTTTGTTTTGTTTTTGAGATGGAGTTTCACTCTTGTTGCCCAGGCTGGAGTGCAATGGCACAATCTGAGCTCACTGCAACCTCTGCCTCTCAGGTTCATGCAATTCTCCTTCCTCAGCCTCCCGAGTAGCTGGGATTATAGGCATGTGCCACCACACCTGGCTAATTTTGCATATTTAGTAGAGACGGAGTTTCTCCATGTTGGTCAGACTGGTCTTGAACTCCTGACCTCAGGTGATTCACCTGCCTCGGCCTCCCAAAGTGCTTGGATTACAGGTGTGAGCCACAGTGCCGGGCCCCGGAAGATGGTTCTTATACATTCTATCCTATGCAGATGTTGATGACCTGTTGTGTGCCAAGCACTTGACTAGGTGCCACAAATGTAATGATGAATCTACGAAATAGTTATCCTTATGAAACCTGTGATATAATGGGGAAACCATCTGTTTATAAGTAAACAGATACTTATAAATGAGGGTAGTATGCTCTACCTAAGGCTGGCAAGGGGCTAGGGCAGCCCAAGGGAGGGGCACCTGGTCTTGGCTATGTTGAGTAGAATATTGAGAGAAAGCTTCCCGCAGAACGTTGACTTTTAAGGTGAGATCTAAAGGATGAGGAAAAGGCAAAGGCAGGGGGCACATATGGAAAGCGGGAGTGTTGCTAGGTATAGAACAGCAAGGGCAAAATTTCTGAGTTTATATAGTAATGACAGCTAATATGTATTGAGTACTTACTATTTGCACAGCACTCCTCTAAGTACACACACACACACACACACACACACACACACACACTCCTCTCTATGAAGCATGCATGTACTGTCAGAATCCCCATTTTTACAAATGTTTATAACATAGAAACAATTCTATGAGCCATAGAAAGTTTAAGAAACTTGCCACGGTCCTTGAGCTAGTAATGGGAAGACCTGGGATTCAAGTCCAGGTGCTCAATTCCAGAGCCACTATATTTAATCACAAAGCTAATGACTTTCGGGATCCAGAGCTACCATGTTAACAATTCCGATTCCAGTGCCGCCATGTTAACGACTGACTTTTCATGATGGTCTTGGGGAACTGGAGTGGTTCAGTGTGGCTGGAGTGCGGCAGGGTCAGGGCAGGTGATGCTGCAGAGGTTAGCAGAGGACTAATTGTTAAGGCAGCGCCCCTTTCTTTTATGAGCACCTGAAAATCAGCATGAGTGGGAAAGGTGAGAAGGAGAGTGATATGTGGCTTTGGATATCCTTTGAAAGAGCTGATTTTTTGTGTGTTTTTTCCCCTAAATCCTTCTTTTCAGTTTTTCTGCCCTAAATATAAAAGAGAATAATTGATATAAATTAAGTAAAATAAAGCTTATTGGACTTCAATAAAATGCAGTATGGTAATGTAATAATGACAACCATAGTAATACAGCAGTAGTAACAAGTTTTCGTCTACTGCAAAGGCCTTCAAGACTTTTTTCATCTCAGGCTTCTCAAGAACATTCTGTCTTCCACCTGGGACCGCAGTAGATTGGGCATCAATGAGAAGACCTCTCAAAAGTTGTTGGCTGCCAAGGTCATATATAGGAAAAACCCTGTCTTTATTGCTTCAGGGGAGACCTGGTGTCCCACACAGCCAGATAAAGACAGTGTTCACCCCTAATATCCTCCCCCACCAAAACTCGGAGAACCTCCATCAGATCATCTGGTCTTAATTTCATAAAATCAATGAGTGGGGCCAGGCGCAGTGGTTCACGCCTGCAATCCCAGAACTTTGGGAGGTCGAGGCAGGCAGATCATGAGGTCAGAAGTTTGAGACCAGCCTGACCAACATGGTGAAACCCTATCTCTACTAAAAATAGAAAAATTAGCCGGGCATGGCGATGCACACCTGTAGTCCCAGGTACTCGGGAGGCTGAGGCAGGGGAATTGCTTGAACCTAGGAGGCAGAGGTTGCAGTGAGCCGAGATCGCGCCATGCACTCCAGCCTGGCACCTGAAGACAGAGCAAGACTCTGTCTCAAAAAATTAATAAATAAATAAATTAATTAAAAATAAAAAATGGGGCTAAGGTGTTTGCGCAAATGACTGGACCTAAATGAAGAGATCTTTGGAGGCCTGTATCTCTAAGAGCTATGAGCTAGTCAGCTTGTATTTAGTGCTCACAATTTGTAGATCACTAATGCTGCCAGAAAAGAGCAGGTTAAAAAAGGGCAGCTTGACTATCACTTATAATTAAGTTAAAGAGGTCGACAAAGGAGCTAAAATGACAAATATGACAGCTGCCACTCACCAGCCACCACACCAAGCTTTCTGCATGAATAATCTTACTTCATCCCCACAACGCTTCTGTATATCACGACCATCCCATTTTATAAGTGAGAGACAGTGGTTCAGAGAAATTAAGGAACTTGCTTAATGTCACATAGCTAGAAAATATGGCTCTGGGATCTGAAGCCAGCTTGCCTCTCAAGGCTCCTGTGTTTAGGTTAGCCACAGAAATTGTGCTCAATATAAACATCTATTGTGGGGCTACCTAATAAAATATAAAAGAAAGGTCAAAAAATTCAGAAGATGAAGAGAGTGACTCATGAAAGAATTTTAAAGACAGTAATACGATGGCCTAGTGTGGTGGCTCATGCCTGTAATCCCAGCACTTTGAGAGGCTGAGGCAGGCAGATCGCTTGAGGTCAGGAGTTCAAGACCAGCTTGGCCAACATGGTGAAACCCCGTCTCTACTAAAAATACAAAAATTAGCCGGGTGTGGTGGCGGGTACCTGTCGTTCCGGCTACTTGGGAGGCTGAGGCGGGAGGATTGCTTGAGCCTGGGAGGTTGAGGCTGCAGTAGAGTAGAGCATTGTGCTCTAGCTTGGGCGACTCTTCAAAGGGTTTTTCTCCATCTAGAAAAATCTAAGTAGCAACGTAAGGAAACAGTTTTGACAACTTGAGGCCTCACCTTTGCAAGTGATTTTCTTGGCTGTTAATTTGTTTTGTTTGAGATGGACTCTTGCTCTGTCGCCCAGCTGGAGTGCAATGGCTTGATCTCAGATCATGACAACCTCCGCCTTCCGGTTTCAAGCAATTCTCCTGCCTCAGTCTCCTGAGTAGCTGGGATTACAGGTGCGCGCCATCACGCCTGGCTAATTTTTTTGTATTTTTAGTAGAGACCGTGCTTCACCGTGTTGGTAAGGCTGGTCTCGAACTCCTGACTTTGTGATCCATCCATCTCGGCCACCCAAAGTGCTGGGATTACAGGCTTGAGCCACCACACCCAGCACAAGATGTTTTACAATCTGCGTTAATCTAACTGGTGAAAACAGGTATCACAATCTAGGTTTAATCTGCATTACCCTTCCTGTGAGTGAGATTGAGACAGAGAACACAATTTACGCTGATTTTACTCTTCAGGGTGTCTCTGGTGGTGCAAAGGCGCACAGGAATCACTGATTGCATGCTGTTTGAAGAGTTACTAAGGGAATGCTAAAGACACACTACTTACATGTTCTAAATTGTCAGGCCTTGAAAAAGAGAAAAAAGTCAAAAGCAAAATTCGTTGTAGATGGAAGAAAATATACAAATTAACAGCCAAGAAAGTCATTTGCAAAAGGTGAGGCCTCAAGTTGTCACAATTATGTTTCCTTGTGTCGCTACTTAGATTTTTCTAGATGGAGGAAAACCCTTCAGAGTGGAGATTCCACCGGGGGAGGCTTGAGAATTAGCTGCCAGGCTGCCACCTTAGACAAATCTTTGACAAATTCTTGCTTGGAGGATCCTGGGAAAAGACCTCACTTTTCTTCAAAAGGGTCTCAGGATCACTTTAAAGTCCGCAGTAAATCCCAATTGCTCCTAATTAGGCCTTCTGTTTTGTTAATTGCTCTGGGAGCTCCCTGGGAGAGGGTGGAAAGCCTTGGACCTGCAGTGTTTTGGCTTCTAGTGTGCACGATGGCCCGTGGAGAGCGAGCAGGACCCACGTAGCTGCTCTGATGGCCAGGCTCCAGCGCTGCACGGGGACTCCTGGAGAGGCAGAGGTAAGCAGCTAGCGGGGCCGGCAAACAGTTTATTTAAGCAGTGTGCCCTTCTTCCTCCTTCCTTATGAAGAAATCTGCAGAAGGTTACCTTTTAATCACAGCCTTGTAAAATATATATATTTTTTTACAAAGCCCACCTCAGCTTATTGGACTTTAGCACAAGCCAAGGAAAAGTTGCAATGTACCCAGTCCTTTAAACATATCTGAATACGGCCGGGCTTGGTGCCTCACGCCTGTAATCCCAGCAGTTTGGGAGGCTGAGGGGAACAGATTACAAGGTCAAGAGATGGAGACCATCTTGGCCAACATGGTGAAATCCTATCTCTACTAAACATACAAAATTTAGCTGGGAGTGGTGGCAGACAGAATTGCTTGAACCCGAGAGGCGGAGGTTGCAGTCAGCCGAGATTGCAACACTGCACTCCAGCCTGGGCAACAAAAGCAAAACTCCATCTCAAATAATAATAATAAGCAAAAAGGTATGTATGTTCATTGGTGATTTATCATGCAGTTTTAATCATCCAAACCACTTCCCTTTTGAGTGTGAAAGAGGGAATTATTAATAATTCCTCTAGGCCAACAGTGTAAAGTAGGACTGCCCTGAGCAAAAGTGAACATCTGGTCACCCTAGGTATGAAGAAAAAGCTAATAAGGTCGCAGAGATTATGGTGACACAGAAACTAGAGCCAGGAGACCTGACTTCTTAATCTGAACTGTTTTTGGAATTCCCGTATTGCTATTGGCTAGTCACCTCAATGTTTGTGAGCCAGGTTTCTTCAACCAGGAAGTAGTTATCAGCAATTTGCCACCTGTATCACTTGGGGAACTTCGAGTTGTATCTGCAAAGTACATTGATCGTCTCTATGGAGGAATGATGAGTACATTGTCTCTATTGAGGAACGAATGAGGCACCATCTAGAAGCCTGGGTTCTACTTCTGTCTCTTCCAGAAAGCAGCTGTGTGTTGTTAGGGAGGCTGTCCTTGCATTGAGTTTCATTCTTTCCATTCTTTACTCTTTTATTCAGCATTTACTGAGCAACTGCTGTATGTTCTCAGCAAGAATGCATTTCCTCATTTGTGTAGAATGAGAAAAATAACGTCTCTACCTGTCTTGTCCAGTTATTGGGGATGCAAATCACAGCTCTTAATAGTTTCCTTGCATTTTACGAAATGAGGTCATAAAGGCCTGGGGTTACACAGCCAGTGAGCAAGAGGAGCACACACCTCTGACTAGCAGAGCTGAGCTTTGCCAGCTATTCCATGCAGTTTGCAAAGTGAGGTGCAGTTGGAAGAACGCTTTGCCGAGTGCAGGGCCTCTCGTAAATGAAGTTATGTGTCTTACTCTCTTCTCCCAGAGTTTAGCGCTGTTTTTCCGATTTGTAATAGACTGAGATAGCCATCAATTCTTAAATGTAAACACCTCAAACAGTGGGGGAAGATGTTTTGCTTTTTCCTGGTTATGTCTATCAGCTGCCTCTTTTTTTTTTAAACATGAAAGCCATATGAGTTCTACCTTCCGGTATATCTACCCTCAAATTCCAGAAGCTCCTGGATCACCACAAAGTAAACGCAAAAGCAAAAGGGCATTTTCACAGCAGGAAAGGGCCACATGCAAATGGGCATGGGGCCAGAAGGTGCCCGCATGAGTGTATGCTTGCACCGCTCTCCAGGCTGAGGGCAAGCTTGCTGACCCAGCCTCCCCCCAGGTCCTGTCTTCCCAACACATTCTTTTTCTCAGTTCTTGGGAGGTGATAATGTGTTCCACATATGAAATTCATATCATTTATGTTTGGCCTCCTTTGCCATTCTAAGAGTTACGAGGGGCACCATTTTAAAATTAATTTTCTCGGTGTTCTGTCTATCTGTTAGGAACAGGAGGTAGCAAGCCCAGTCCGAGTATTTATCAGACACATGCCGCCCATCTGCCAGAGCTAGGTTGGGGAGGATTTGCTGTTAATCCTTCAGACCCATCTGTAGGGGGTTCAAAATGCTGACCAGGAAGCTAGACAAGATGAGGTTTATTTAATTAGAAGCACGGCTCTGGAGGTTACTAGAAATCACTCTGAAGAAGGAAGGGCTTTTGACCGCATCACTCCTGAGGGGATGAGAGTGGGCTGGAAGTGGGGAGAGCCCAGAGATTGTTTTGTGTTGGGCTTGGGGAGGTTTGTTTTGATTTTAAAGCACTGTGGCCTGGTTAGGGGAGAATGCATCCTCCTTGGTTATGCCCGAGCCAGAACTAGTCTTAGCTCAGACAATTCCACAGGAAGTTGGTGTGTGGGTTGTGATCCTGAGAGACAAAAGTCTGCATTTGATTTGCTAGTTTGGATACAGACTGAAAATGACTAAGGAGCCTGATGAGGCCAGAGCAGAACAAGGTGGGCAGCTGAATTCCTGGCACTCATGCTAACCCGCCAGAAGCTGAAAGCAGCTTGGGGCAAACACTGCTACCTACACTTTCGTCCTCGAATTCACTAGAAGATTCTTGCAACTGGGGCCTATTACCATTTGAGATCCATTTTCGAGCAAAGGAAAATAACGAAATTGCATTTAAATTTTCCCCAATGGAAAAAAAAAAATAACATCCGTCCAAAACAAAATCTCCAGCAATGGCACCATTCCTTTTTAGTATGAAAATATTATGAGCATCATTGGTTTCTGCAGGGCTGCCATTTTGGACAACTGGGTAGGGGAAAGTGTGTGCCTTGCCCAGCTTCTGATTGTTATTTCATGGCAATAGAAAGCATGACAATTTTCATTGAAGTGCGTCGAGATAAACGGTCCCCTTTTTGCCTAAGGCTTTCTGAAAGGGTGACCCTGTTGCTACATAGATTCCTGGACACTAGTCACCCAGAGATCACATTTTCGAGGCTTTTTTTTTTTTTAAGATTATTGTCCAGGGACCAAAAGCTCACCTGGGAGTAAAGTGTAATAAAAGCAGTTGTTTGCTAGAAAGAGCAAAACATTTATTTTAGGAATTGCCAACCATTTAGAGAAGCATGAAGTGCTTGCCTGAGCGCCATGCACCCTCCGCTTCTCCCTTACATGGGGGGCCACGTGGTTTGGAGTAGCAGGGTCTCCCTGTAGCATCCATCTTTCCAATTTACCTCTACCTTAGAATTTTCCAGGAATCCCTTCTCCTTCCGCATTGGGAACTCTGGCTGATAAAGGATGCCTGAATCCGAGGAACATCAGGGAGCAAACTCCCCTAAGCTGTTCAAACTCTACAATATAAAGATGTCCGGAGCATGACTGAGAGCAAAAGAGAGTCAAGCAGGCCACACTGGTGGGGGGTTTCAGAGCGCACGTTTCTGTTATAGACAGAGCTGTTGGATGCAGCTGCACCAAGGGCATGTCAGCATTTTCACAGTGTGGACTAACCAGTCGTGTCGGTGGAAAGATAAGCAGTCAATGAAGATTTTGGGGGTCATCTAGAGCACATGACCACTCATTTGCGTACGTTTCCCACTTCCCACCACCTGAAGGATTACAGTAGAATGTAAAAGCAAACAAACAAAAGTAGCAAAAACCCAAAGGCTCTTCTGGTTGTTGAAAATAAAATTTAATTCTGTAAAAGAGAAACTTTGTTTTTTCAGTTATGGGTTTTCTGCTTTTCCTATTGAGATATACTTCATTTCCCTTCAGAGCTATAGGAAGGAATAGTATATTGGTGAACAACAACAAAAAAATTGTTTTATCCCTAATTGTGGCTGACTTGTTTTATATTTTAAACAAGAGACCAAATGCCTTTAAATGTCTGGTTATAGGAAATGTGAGATTTAGTAGCAGACAAATATTGGAAACTTATTTGGAAACATGGCTTCAAATTAATTTTTTAGATTAAGCATCAATCTTCTTTCATATAAGTTGAACAAAGCAATACTTGGGTGTGTAAAATACTTAGCATGGGCAGTTCCTTTCAGTAGTAGAAACTGTATGACTTGCATTATATACTTTTTCACTCAGAATTTTTCACTGAGTTCTTGGAATAGATTTCTGCCGAATTCTGGAGTAATTCTTTGTTCTCCTATTTTCTGGGGCTGTTTTTAAATTTCCCTATGATTGTAACCAGGTTGAGGATATCTGTAGTAAGCAAATATCAACTGAAACATTTCTTGTGGTACTGATTTTAGATGCTATTTTTTTTCCACTTTGTCGCCCAGGCTGGAGTGCAGTGGTGTGATCCCAGCTCACTGCAGCCTCAGATTCCTAAGCTCAAGCAATCCTCCCACGTCAGCCTTCCCAGTAGCTGGGACTAAAAGCATACACCACTAAATTTGGCTAATGTTGCCCAGGCTGGTCTTGAACTCCTGGGCTCAAGCAATCTTCCCGCCTCAGCCTCCCAAAGTGCTGGGATTACAGGCGTGAGCCACTGCACCTGGCCAGATACTCTTTTTAAAATGCTAGATTAATTATGAGTCTTGCAAACTCACAAAAAAATCATCATCTTATCACCTGAGAATGCTGTCCCTGAGGTGACCTCCCTTTTTACTTCCATATCTGCAGGGCTTCACGCTGAGTTCTCTTTACCTTATGAAACCCTGGGGCTGGGCCAGGCATGGTGGCTCACGCCTGGAATCCCAGCACTTTGGGAGGCTGAAGTGGGTGGAATACTTGAACTCAGGAGTTCAAGATCGGCCTGGGCAACATGGCAAAACCCCGTATCTACAAAATATATATATATATATATATTAGCCGGGCATGGTGGCATTAGCCTGTGGTCCCAGCTACTCAGAGTGACACAAGCCTGTCATCCTAGCTACTCTGGAGGCTGAGGGGGGAAAATACCTGGAGCCCAGGAGGTCGAGGCTACAGTGAGCTGTGATCAAGCCACTGTACTCCAGTCTGGGCAATAGAGTGAGACCCCATCTCGAAAGAAAGAAAGAAATAGAGAAAGAGAGAGGGAGAGAGAGAGAGAAAGAGAGAGAGAGAGAGAGAGAAAAGAGAGAGAAAGAACAAACGAACAAACAAACGAAAGAATGAAAGAAAGAAAGAAAGCCAGCCTGGGGCTTAAGGACAACACATTCTAATCCACCTGGCAAAAACGGGATTTTCAACCCAGAACTACCAGCTTGCTTCTCTTCCCCTGGGAACGCCATAGCCTTGGCTCACTGCGGGGTAGTCTGGCTGTCAGGAAATACTCATAGGCAGGAGGGCTCCTCTTGGCTTCTATCCCTCGGATATCAGCTAGCAAGCTTAGTGGGTGCCCTGAGTTTGCCGGTTTGGATTTAGACCCGGAGAGCCCCTAACCTGGGTCTGTGGTGGCTTCAGGAGGCCTGGGCTCCTCTGGAGATGTTAACCCTTGGTTCATGTGTCATAGTTTTTGTTAGATTCCTGCAGCAATTCCCCCAAATTAAAACAACACATTTTAGAGCAAGAGGTGGTACTTGGCACCAGTCTCCTTATGCAGAGGAGCACAGGAGAAACCTAGGTGTGGTCTTCCCCGGGAGACCTTGTTTTATCTCAGTTCCAGGCCCTTATCAGCTGTATTCCATATTTGCTTCTAAATAAGTTCTTTGTTTCCACTATCTTGCCCCTTAAGAACCTTTTTTTTTAAACCCCAGGTAATACCTTTGCATTTCCTGCCCATGGTTATTTCTGATTCTTGCTGTTGACAATACTCAAACCCTTTATTAACTGACTGATCATTCATTCATTCTGGAGTACCAGTTAAGAGCTCTGGAATCAGGTTATTTTTTGTTCATATTGAGATCTGCCAGGTACTGGCTGTGTGCCTTGGGTAAGCTAACTTTCCTAAACCTCATCTGAAAAGCAAAGATAATAATAGTGCTTAACCGGTGGCTCACGCCTGTAATCCCAGCACTTTGGGAGGCTGGTGGGGGGGCGGGATGTGAATCACACACAACAGGTCATTAATATCTGCATAGGATAGAATGTATAAGAACCATCTCCCGGGGCCCAGCACTGTGGCTCACGCCTGTAATCCAAGCACTTTGGGAGGCCAAGGCAGGTGGATCACCTGAGGTCAGAAGTTCAAGACCAGCCTGACCAACCTGGAGAAAGCCCATCTCTACTAAAAATACAAAATTAGCCAGGTGTGATGGCACATGCCTGTAATCCCAGCTACTCAGGAGGCTGAGGCAGGAGAATCGCTCGAACCCCAGAGACGGAGGCTGTGGTGAGCCAAGATCGTACCATTACACTCAGCCGGGGCAACAAGAGGGAGACTCCATCTAAAAAAAAAAAAAAAAAGAAAAATAGTGCTTAACTTGTAGGGTTATTGTGAAGATTAAATATAATCATGCATGTAAAGTAGTTTAGTAACCAGAATATTGTACATGACTAATAAATGGTTTAAAAATATTTCCACAAATTTTTATTTAGGACATACTGGTGCCAGGCACTGTGCTGGTTGAGATTAATACTGACTGAACAGCAGAGTACTTTGTTCTAGAGTTTATAACCTTCTCAGTAAAAACCTGTTATTCTTAGCAGGACATGCTAGAGTCCATTTGCAGCATTTAATTAGTACTTCTTTGCCTCTGTCTTGCCCATTCCTTCTACCAATAAGAATAATATAGCAACAACCAATAAAAATGGCAGCAAGCAAACATACAGTATTAGGACATGGACTGGCCAGGCACAGTGGCTCATGCCTGTAATTCCAGCAATTTGGGAGGCCAAGGCGGGCAGATCACCTGAGGTTGGGAGTTCAAGACCAGCCTGACCAACATGGTGAAACCCCGTCTCTACTAAAAATACAAAATTAGCCAGACATGGTGGGACATGCCTCTAATCCCAGCTACTCAAGAGGCTGAGGCAGGAGAATCGCTTGAACCCGGGAGGCAGAGGTTGCAGTGAGCTGAGATTGTGCCATTGTACTCCAGCCTGGGCAACGAGACCAAAACTCTGCTTTTCAAAAAAAAAAGGAAAGGGACTTGGCATTCCAGGTCCAAGTACATACTAGTTTAACACTCACCATATCCCTTTGAGGTAAGTACTATTATTCTCTTCATTTTATGGATGAGGAAATTAAGACGCACAGAGGGAAAGCAGCTTGTCCACGATCACACAGGTTTGAATAGCATTGTGACTCCAGAGGCGGTGCCCTAGACTGAATCATACTAAACAAGAATCATACTGAATTTGAATACTGAATAAGAACATGACCCTTCCCTCCTTTCAGCCCTGCCTACTTTAAAACCTGTGTCAAAACTCCCCTCCTTCATAGGAGCCACACGTGGCATTATTTGAAGAATAATTTTGCAACTTCTGACCCCTTCATCATTTTTGTTCACCTCGATTTGTCCTGCTAATATGCTGTTTGTAAATGTTCAACTGTTTCTCCCTAGCTAGACTCACATTTCTCAAAAGAAGATTGTATCTTTTGCTTAACTGGACCCCTTTGTGGTGGATATTTGAGGATTGTGCTCCTTGGGGACAATTCACATATCCTTGGTGGCGGGTGCTTTGGGCCTGTAGCGTCCATTCAGAGAGTGTTTATGGAGCATCCATACCAGGAGATAGGCTGCTCCCAGCCCTGAGAATGCATCAATGGGTAAAGGCGAGCATGGCGTTCAGGAAGTTGACCAGCTGTGGGGAAGAGCAACTTGTAAACAGCCTCTGGGCAAGTGCTACAAAGGAGGGCACACTGAATTAGGGCAATCCATAATATTTGAGATTTGGTTCAGCTGAGGAGGTCAGGGAAGGCTTCCAGGAGGAAGGGATGTTTTGGCTGAGACCTGAGGGTTGAGCAGCACTCACCTAGGTGAAGGAGGGTGGGAGCAACAGGAGCAAAAGCACTGATAGGAGAGAGAAGCGGGGGTGGGGGAGTGTGTTGGTGAGGAATGGGAAGGTCAGAGTCAGGTTGACCAGAGCATGCTATGAGATGAGGTTGCAGTGGCGACCACAACCATGCAGGGCCTTGAACACCTCAGAGTGTGTGTGCAATTAAAACTATTGAAGGATTTTAGGCCAGGGTAGATGGTGGTAGCTTGGACTGGGACTGAGAGGTTAAAGGAGAGATGTGGGTGAATTTGATAGGTGTTTAAGAGATAAAATGCAATGGGACTCAGTGACTGTTTTATGAGGAGTTGGAAAGAACCATTATTTATGGAAGACTTTTATGTTCTTGGCACTAGGCAAAGTGCTTTACAGGGAGTGATTCATGTACTGCCTACAATAACGCAATGTGGTGGTAAACTTATTATCCCCAACTTATAAATGAGAAGATGGAGGCACAGGCCAATGGCAGAACTGCCAGGTAGACCCAGACAAGTTGGGTTCCAGCCCTTACTCTTGACCACTCTGCTCTGGCACTCTCCATTGTGCCTTGGTTTGTTACTAGCTTTATGAATGAATGGTGGTGTCATTCACCAAGATGGACACCGTAGTAGACAGTGGTGGGCAGAAGGACCGGAGGGTGAAATTTGGATGTGTTGAAATTGAGTTCAAGTTCGTGAAACACAAATTCATCTGACAGTTACCTAGACCTCCCTTATCTCCTCAGGAATTTGCTCAGACATTACATTCTCAACAAGGTTTACCTGACCCCTTTGTTCAAAACTGTATCCTGCCTCATCCTTCTATCAGCTGTGGCCCCAAACACCTCTTATTCTTGCTTTTCTCCCTGCAATGTTTATCACCTTTCTTTTTTTTTTGCTCTTGTTGCCCAGGCTGGAGTGCAAGATCTTGGCTCACTGTAACCTCTGCCTCCTGGGTTTAAGCAATTCTCCGAGTAGCTGGGATTACAGGGATGTGCCACCATACCCGGCTAATTTTGTATTGTTAGTAGAGACAGAGTTTCTCCGTGTTGGTCAGGCTGGTCTCGAACTCTCAACCTCCCAAAGTGCTGGGATTACAGGCGTGGCCACCATGTCCAGCTTATCACCTTTCCACATTCCATGTTTCACTTGTGTATTGTCATTGTCTCCCCTGTGAGAACGTGAGCTCCTCCAGGGCAGGGATTTTTCTTTGTTCACTGATGTACCTCCAGGACCTCAAACAGTACGTGGTACATGGTAGATATTAACACACATTTGTCGAATGAAGAAAAACAATTATGTTTTAGCAAGACTGTTTATAGACTCCCAAATGTGCAAAAACGTTTGGAATATATGCCTACATTTCCAATTTTTTCTGCAATAATTAACTAGAATAACTTCATGAATAGCTTTTACTGATTCATGTGTTATCTTAGAGGCTACTATTGAGTTAGTGATTAGATTCATTTCCCCTTTTGCTTTTTGGTTAAAAACTTTGCTTTTCTTTTACAAAATAGAGACGAGGTCTCATTTTGTTGCCCAGGCTGGTCTTGAACTCCTGGAACCAAGGGATTCTCTTGCCTCAACTTCCCAAAGTGCTGGGATTATAGGCATATACCACTGTGCCCAGCCTGCTTTTTGGTTTTATAAGGAATGGCTACTGTTTCATGATGGGTGTTATTTGTTGAGCTTGTTAAAATAAATTATGCTTATGTTTTCTCTTTTGTTCCCTATTTGCTTTACCCACGTGATACTGATGTGCTAGCATCTTTAACATATTTGGCTAGATAAGTAAAGCATAGCTGGGTCAGTAAGATGTTTTCTTACTGCCCTCACGTTTGTTAACTAAAATTAATGGCTCATAGTTTAACTACTACCCTCAAATATTGTCACCGTAGGCACTTACTAGAAATTTCTGCCATGAATCTACAGTACCAGCCAGAGAATTTTAGAGGCATACCGAAAGAACATGTTCGTTATCCATTCTGCTAGATCCTTCACATTCTCTCACCTTGTTGAGTAAATCAGGAGAGAGCAAAATATCTAATACTACATTATTTCAGTTGCTACTGCCCTCCCCTCCAAGCTGTAATTTAGCTATAGGCAGTATGACCTCACAGTGCATAAGGGTGGGTAGAAGGAGCCTCTTTGAGTATCTGAGCCATGATAGAAAGCATTATCTTGTTATTCAGTGTACTATATTCAATAATTCACATCATAAATTTCTCCTGAAAATTAGCTTTCAGGGAAGAATTTCTCTATAGTTGTGTGTGTGTATGTGTGTGTGTGTGTGTGTGTGTGTAAGGACACTATGCAACCCAACATACTTTCCTCCTTGCCTTAGTTACCTAGAGATTTAAAGCCAAAATCAATCCTCAGCAACACTAATTAACTCCTCTTAGAGAGTTCCTGGAAGAACAGCTTCCTCTGCTTCCCCAGATGGTTTCTGTCCTGTTTTTACCTTTAATGGTTCCATTGATATTGTTTTTCACATTGTAAGTCACCTGGAATTCTTTTTGGAACATGTGAGATATAGTCTGAGTGGCCAAATGCAATCAGTTCTTCTTATCTGGTCCCACAACGTTTTGGACAGGAATCTGGGAATCTCTGGAAGTCATAATAACAGTAACAGTGGACATTTACTTCCTGGTACAGGAAAGTAAAGTGCTAAGCTCTTTATAGATGTCATCTTCTTCAGTTCCCCACAGTAGCACTCATTTTCTGCACAGAATTTTCTCCTCATAGCTAATAAGTGGTGAAATCAGGATTTCAACAACACACTGCCACATTCCAAAGGCTGTGTACCTTAGAATGGGACAATGGAGAAGAGAAGCCCTCATTTTCCTGGCTGTACTGTCTCTGGAAGGAGGAGAGCCCCAGACTGTGGGCGCAGCTGGCCCTTCAGAGCATCCTCCCATGTCATCAGTGGCTGTGCCTCACTGGGCTGAGGCCTGGGTAATGGGAAAGGTGACCTGGGCTCTGAGGCAAGGGCTCAGCATGGCAGCCTCCACTGGACCCCTGCTCTCTGGCTCCCTCCACAGCCCTGTGAAAGGGAAATAACCCTCTTTCCTTCAGGTTAAGGGTAAAAAGACCTCTCCAACAAAAATTGCCCCGTAGGCTGAGGATAGCATGGGAATTCTCTCTCTTCTCGCTCTAGACTTTGCTGGATTCTACGGAAGATGGCAGCTGCTATAACCATGGCTGTTGGGTGGGTAGGGCTGGGGTTTCACTTTGAGATTCTCTGTCCCCCATGTGTAAATGCTCTCCTTGTCATTTATGAATGACAAAAAGCAGACTTCCAGTGGAGCCGACCATTGAACGGGCATGCACCCTCCTGCCCCGACCTCCTTCTCCCACAATCATCCCACCTCCCTACTTGGTTTGAACCTTCCCTCTGCTGGGCTTTCAGTCCCCAGCTCCAGCTCTTCCCTAGCCCCTTCATTTTTCTGTTCCTCTTTCCATTTCCCTGAATACTGTGGTATCATGCCAGGCCTTCCATCCCATACTGTAGCTGTTAAGTTGTTGGCTATATTACACAGTGGGTTTTGATTCGGATCAGTTAGAGCCAATAGCAATTTTCAGTAAAATATTAACCAAACACACACAAAAGTCGCTCGTGTGTCTCGATCTTCTCCTTCAGTAGGATTAATCAAGTCAGCTATTTACTCTTTCCACCACTCCAGTGTTTTCCCACCTTCCACTCCAAACAAGAAAATGACACTAAATTCATTTAATACAAATTTATATTATTGTCTGAGGCATTTTAAACAATGCTTAATTTAATTTTCTTGTTTGGAGTGTGGTATTGGAGAACAGGACCACAGTGTAATGTAAAAATAGGATTCACACATCCACCAGGCACCCAGTTATATTCTCCAGTGACTCACAAGTGCTCTGTTTACCTTCAATTGCAATTCAAATGTGCCAGATCATCTCCATCCTGCAGTGAAAGGAGAGTCAGCCTCTGAAAGCAGTTCATTCCACCCCAGGCTGACAGATCCGCAGGGCATGACCTTCAGGATGTGGTACGAGGCCTCTTACTTGATTAGATTTCTGATTCCTGGCAAAGACAAGCCAAATATGTTGACTGTTGATGTTCTCTTGGCCTAGTCATCAGTTAGCTACAGTTCAAGTCCTTGAGGGGATGGAAATAACCTTTATTGAGCACCTACACTACAGGCATTTAAGAGAAGTATCAGTTTTGGACCAAGTCTGGTGGCTGACGCCTGTAATCCCAACACTTAGGGAGGCCAAGGTGGGTGGATCACGAGGTCAAGCAATTGAGACCATCCTGGCCAACATGGGGAAACCTCGTCTCTACTAAAAATATAAAAATTAGCTGTGTGTGGTGGTATGCACCTGTAGTCACAGCTACTTGGAAGGCTGAGGAAGGAGAATTGCTTGAACCTGAGAGATGGAGGTTGCAGTGAGCCGAGATCACGCCACTGCACTCCAGTCTGATGACAGAGTGAATCATGGTCTAAAAATAAAAAAAATAAAATACATAAGTCTCAGTTTTTGTTTTTTTTTTTTTTTT
>NW_016107385.1:7192986-7200515 GCF_001604975.1 Cebus imitator
CTATGGGTAATGGGGTAATCTACATTCCAGGCCACATGGCCAGGAGGTGGTGGTTGTGCCTACAACCATGAGCCTCCTGGGACGGGCGCTTGGTGTTCTCTCTCAAGCTTCAGTGCACGGGGCCGTCCGTTGTGGGCAGTGTCTTAGCCAGGGGTTACTGATGATGAGCTTCAGCAGGGCTGAGCATGAAGTCCCTGAAATGGTACACAACACTTGGATGTCTGTGCACCTTTTCCAGGAGGAAGCCCACAGCTTTCTTCAGTTTCTGAAAAGGTTTCCTGATTTAAATAATAATAAGCACAGCTGCCTTGAGCTTTCTGTGAGGACCAGCAACTGCTGTGGGGCCTCGGAGACTCATGCTGCTCATTCTGCACTTGGACTTGGCCAAATACTTGAATGCCAATAACACATCAATAACCACCATTGGTTGAGGAGGACCTACCACACACCAGTTCTGCTGGGCACTCTCACGCGCCGCAGGAGTAGGGGCAAGGACTGAGGAAGGTACAGTGACATTCCTTTCACAGGCTCTCAATCCTGCCTGGGTGGTAAGAACAGAGATTCTACAGCTGCTGAGCATGGAAAGTCTCCAGGCAGCTTGTTTTTTGATGTGGGTATTACTGAAGAGTATGAAGCTAATGAGGCCCCAATCATTTAATGCAATTCAAATCAATTTTATTGTTACTTATGTTTTTAAGAGAGGATCTTGGCTGGGCACATTGGCTCATGCCTATAATCCCAGCACTTTGGGAGGCCAAGGTAGGTGGATCACTTGAAGTCAGGAGTTTAAGACCAGCCTGGCCAACATAGCGAAACCCTGTCTCTACAAAAAAATACCAACAAATTAACCAGGCATGATGGTGGGTACCTGTAATCACAGCTACTTGGGAAGCTGAGGTGGGAGAATCACTTGAACCCAGGAGGGGGAGGTTGCAGTGAACTGAGATCCAGCCATTGCACTCCAGCCTGGGTGACAGAGGGAGACTCCATCTCACAACAACAACAACAACAACAACAACAAAAAAAAAAGACAGGGTTTCTCTCACCCAGGCTAGAGTGCAATGGCACAACTGTGGCTCACTGCACTCTCAACCTCTTGGGTTCAAGCAATCCTCCTACCTCAGCCTCCTAGCTGGGACTACAGGTACATGCCAACTCATCTGCCTAATTTTTTTCTATTTTTTTATAGAGACAGAGTCCCACTTCCTTGCCCAGCGTTGTCTCAGACTCCAGGACTCAAGCAATCCTCCCACCTCAGCCTCCCAAGTGCTGGGGTTATAGGCATGCCTGGCCTAGATTAATTCATTTCATTGACATCCTGGAATACTTGCTTCTAAGACATCATGCTGGGGGAGATAAGATAATGAAGACACAACCCCTGGCCTCAAGGAGATTAAGAAAGACAGGTGTATAAAATCACTGTAACATAGGACAGAATAGAGTAAACGTTATAAGAAAGTTAGCAATTACTCAGTATAGGGGAGATCAGAAGAGGTAAAAAGATCTTGGTTGGTGGGAGTGAGATCAGGGAAAGCATCATTAGGAGATGGCACCTAAAACCTTGAAAGTTTTGCAACAGGGAAAGGATGGTTTCGAAGGTAGGAATAGCATCTGTGAGGGTGTGGGAAATCTGGGACACATTTAGACACTCATAAGTAGCTAAGGTTGAGTGGAAGGTTGGGCTCCTGTAGGCTAGCATGGAAGGCAGACTGCTAGGCTGGGGTAGGGCCAGATAAATTTACATGTTATCCCTAGAGAGTCTGATTTAAAGGTCTCAGTTGCAGTTTGGGCATTGGAATTTTTTTTTTTTTTTTTAGACCGAGTTTTGCTCTTGTTGCCCAGGCTGGAGTACAATGGCGCAATCTCAGCTTACGGAAACCTCTGCAGCCTGGGTTCGAGTGATTCTCGTGCCTCAGCCTCCCAAGTAGCCGGGATTACAGGCATGCACCACCACGCCTGGCTAATTTTTGTAATATTAGTAGAGACGAGTTTCTCCACATTGGTCAGGCTGGTCTGGAACTCCTGACCTCAGATGGTTTGCCCACCTTGGCCTCCCAAAGTGCTAGGATTACAGGCGTCAGCCATGGTGCCCAGCTGGGCATTGGAATGTTTTAAATCCCCCTGGGTTATTTCTAATGTGCAATCAGGGCTAGGGACCACTGGACTAGATGGTCTTCAAAGCCCTTTCTGGACACCGATAAGAGAATTTTGTCCTTTTTGACAAAAGGTACTGGGTTTGAAAATATGGGTGGCTTTTCATAATTTATGACAGTAGCCAAAAAACTGATTTTAAATCCTTTGTCTGTAGGCAGTGGGTTCCTGCATTCTGGAGAACTATTCTAAGAGCAGAATCCAAAGCCCAAGCACATAAATAATGTAAACATTACACGAGCCTGCTGGGGACTGGCAACCTAGGAGTCCTGCCCCATCCATCAGGGGCAGCCTCCAGTCAACTCCCACCAATTGCTGCCAAGTGGGAATGAGGGTCCAGGACTTCTAAAGCTTTAGACTTTTTTTTCTTTGCAGCCTCCACCTCCACCTCCGCCTCCTCCTTCTTCTTCTTCCTTTTATTTTCTTCCTTTCTTTTTTTAATACAGACAAGGTCTCACCATTTTGCCTAGGCTGGTCTTGAACTCCTGAGCTCAAAAGATCCTCCTGTATTGGGCTCCCAAAGTGCTGATAAAACAGGCATGAGCCACCTCATCTTTTGACTTTTCAAGAGAAGCCAGAAATCTGGCAAAAGATCCTGATTTGATTGTTAGTAAGAAATTTAAATGTTTGATAAAACTCTAGGCAAGCCAAACAGAACACAATGGTAAGCCAGATTCAACTTGCAGGTCTCTGATTGGATCGCTGTGGTTTAGGGTTTTGACTATTAAAAAGAATTGGCTTTCATTTTGTATTTTATTTTTAAAAAATTGTTTATGTATTTATTTATTTATTTATTTTTATTTATTTATTTTTTTTTTGAGACGGAGTTTCGCTCTTGTTACCCAGGCTGGAGTGCAATGGCGCGACCTTGGCTCACCGCAACCTCCGCCTCCTGGGTTCAGGCAATTCTCCTGCCTCAGCCTCCTGAGTAGCTGGGATTACAGGCATGCACCACCATGCCCAGCTAATGTTTTGTAGTTTTAGTAGAGATGGGGTTTCACCTTGTTGACCAGGATGGTCTTGATCTCTTGACCTCGTGATCCACCCGCCTCGGCCTCCCAAAGTGTTGGGATTACAGGTGTGAGCCACCACGCCCGGCCCGTATTTATTTATTTTTGAGACAGGGTCTCACTCTGTCACCCAAGCTGGAATACAGTAGTGTGATCTTGGCTCGCTGCAACTTCCATCTCCCGGTTTCAAGCAATTCTCATGCCCCAGCCTCCTGAGTAGCTGGGATCACAGGCGCGTACCATCACACCCAGCTAATTTTTGTATTTTTTGTAAAGATGGGGTTTCACCATGTTGCCCAGATTGGTCTTGAACTCCTGACTCAAGGTCCTCAAGTAATCCACCTGCCTTGGCCTCCCAAAGTGCTAGGATTACAGGCCTGAGCCACTGCACCCAGCCAGCTCTTATTTTTATTAAGAAGTTGCTACCTGACAAATCATCTTCAGAAAGACATTCTGGTGTTAACTTTATGTGTTTGTTTTACATTTTTGTTTACATGTGGCAGAAGAGACCAAAACTCCCATCTGCATTTATCAACTAATGGCCAATATTGTTTTATCTAAACCCTCACCTACTCCTTCCCATATTATGTTGAAGCATATCTTAGATATCATCTCACCCATAATATTTAAACATACATAACCACAATACAATTATAGCACTTCAAATTATTTTTAATATGAAATATCCAGTCATCGTTCAAGTTCCAGTTATCTTAAGAATGTCATCATGTTTTTGAAAAAATTGTTTGAATCGGAATCCAGATAAAGTCCACATGGTTGATATGCTTATGTTTGCTTTTGATATTGTTTTTCTGCACATTGATTTTGCTGAAATGGCTATGATTAATCTGTTTGTATGTAACCTTTCACTAAAAGATTTGTAAAAATGTAATGAAGGTTTGCAAGGCCAAGCTCTGTGGTTATATTAGAAGTTAGTTTGATATCATCTTATAAACAGCTAAATTCTGTCAAAGAAAAATCCAATTTTAATGCATGATTGAATATTGATAATTAATGGGAACTATGAGGAAGTCATATGCAAAGATTAATTACCCACTGAGCTCTGAGAACATTTTTCTTCCTTTGTAATCTTACCTCCTGAGAGAAATAGTCTATATTGGTCCTAGAGTGAATTGACAGATATGTCCAGAAGGAAAAGTCACTGACTTTAATCTTTATTGGTCATGCTTAATTGGATGTACTATTATTTTTTATTCACAGAGACAATATTTTTCAGTTAATTCTTTGTGTAATGCTGGAATTGGAAGGTGGAGATCCTGAGGTCTTTCTTACTGTACTGGTTGTATGAGGCCATGTGTCCTGGCACTTCTTTCTAAATATTTCTTTCTGTTGGAAGTGCTTGAAATCAATCCTTGCTGGTGAAAAATGTAATTCACTCAGGGTCATCCTTTACAGGCCAACTGTCTTCACTGCCGTAGCTAAACTGATGTAAAGAGATGTCCTGAACTTCCTGCTTCAGATAGTAACTTGAGCAAAACTGACGCCTAAAATTCAAGTGCATTAAAACGAGGAAAAATATTGTGAGTTCATGAAATAAAAAGCCAGCGAGGTGTAGCTGTTTGCCCCTGCTGGTGCACGTTGAATTTGCACATCCGCCTAAACTTCTGCTCAAAATTGTTACCAGCCAAGAGGCATCCGCAGATCAGTCTCTGACTGGCAGCAGCAAAGATTTGGTTTGCAAAGGTGGCTGGTGGCTGGTGGCTAATTACATGTTTGAGGAACTTGTTGTTAAGACAATGCCGCATGTGTCCTTCCCCGGCTGCAAATTGCCAGATTACTGGAGAGTTTCCTGTATGGATACTAATTATGCCTAATTTGGTCCTGAAATTTCCGCATTTGTCTTTCTGTCACAAAGTTTGTGATTACAAATCGCTCCTGTTGATTGGGAGTGAGGCTACATTTCTGATGGTTCACATGTGTAATAAAGCTATTCATGAAGCCAGCAGTGTTTAGCCGTCTTTACAAAACACAGACATCCACGGTTATTTGCATCCCTGAGAAAAGTTTGCTCTCTCTAGATATTTGTTTCCACAACAAATTAATTACCTGAAAAACAGGAACAAAGCTTCCAAATGTGACACTGTGTGGAAAGGACAACCATGTGCTACCTGGGAAGGGGCTGCCGCTTCATGACTGAGGGATGTGAGTTTAGCCCTACACAGGCAGGCAGGGAGAAGGCTTTGCTGTAATACAGGCAATGGCAGGCAGACCCTGGATTGCCAACCTCATTAACCAATGAGCTCAGGGGTTCTTCTGCAGAGAAGGATTCCTGTGTTCCTATCTGTAGGTGATGGAGCCCAGGCTAGAGCTAAGGTTTCTTATTCCTTTTCATATTTGCTGAAAAGTTCTTCTTTTTTTTTTTTAGTTGGAGTCTCACTCTGTCACCCAGGCTGGAGTGCAATGGCGCAATCTCGGCTTTGCCACTTCTACCTCGCGGGTTCAAGCGATTCTCCTGCCTCAGCCTCCTGAGTAGCTAGAATTACAGGTATGCGCCACCACGCCAGGCTACTTTTTGTATTTTTAGTAGAGACGGGGTTTTACCATGTTGGTCAGGCTGGTCTCAAACTCCTAACCTCAGGTGATCTGCCCACCTTGGCCTTCCTAAGTGCTGGGATTATAGGCTTGAGCTACCATGCCCAGCTTGCTGAAGAGTTTTTGCAAGTGATTAGGGCACTGGCTCGCAAATGTTTTTGTTCTAAGGCAATTCTAATACTTCCTCTCCCAAGCAAAGAGCCTGTTAAGGTATCTCTGCTGCTGCGGAGTGAAAACGGAAGGCCCTGGCTCCAATGCTGGGACTAAGGGTGGTGTGTGGTGGAGGAGGGCAGGGAAAGGAGATGTGGAAGAATCCCTGGAGAGCAGAGGCCAAAACGAATGTCAAGGCTGGTGTGGGACCAAGGGGACAGGGTAGGGATGGGGAACAGAGGTGAAATCGAGGTGACAGGAGCTGACCCAGCTGGAGGAAGTGTGCCAGTATCAAGCAGGTACTGCAAGGCATCATCCCACCCAGGGAGACTATGGGAAATCAAGGAGTACACCCACCCAGGCCCAGTGGCCAGATCGGACTCTTTGTCCTTGCCCAGGTCTTTGAGCTGAGCCTTGCCATCTTTGACTATTTTTAATGAACTAGTAACATCCAAAAACTGAGCTACGCACTGGAAATCTACCTTTGAGAAGAGACTTGTGTATTATCTTGCTGTCAACTAAATGCCTAGGTGTTTTAGAAGACATTTTGAGTCAGTAAAGCACTCACTGTTAAATTGCTCAGAAGTGATTTCGTCTGGACTTTCGAGGTGGTCTGTTTACCCAGGAGATGGAGGCTACCTTTGCTGTTCTATGGCAAAAAAAGTCTTCCATGTGACCACAAAAATCAGAAGTCAGAGAGGTTTAAGGTTTCCCCAGCTGCCAGCGTTAACATAACCAGAAAAAGTGTGTATGCTCTACATAGGGGCTGTCTGTTCTAATAGGTGGTCACAGATCCCTACAAAGTGATTAAGCATCCATATTATCTCAGGAATAAGAAAACCAATCCTGTTAACTAGTAACACACATAAGGTCAATATCCCTGGCCATCAAGATTAACCAACCGGCCACTCCCAAGATTGTTTGTAGAAAAAGCTCAGATAGCTTGTTTTCCCTTAGGAGTAGCAAGGACCAGGTGACTTTAAGTTCCATAATTGTGTTCCTCTCAGGTCTATGTGACTGCACTAGGGTTAAGTATAGGTCAGGATCACTTTATGACCTTGAGCAAGTTCAAGCCACAATGGCTCCATGGTAACACGTGTTTTCTTGAGGTTAATTTCGGTGAGGACCACCAGCTGTATTGGAGTTGGAATTGAGGCAGTCAGAGGAAGCGTGGTACAGGGCTGCCTGATGGTCTAGAGTTGGAAACGGGGTTATAACATTGGGAGAAACCTACACGGAGGCAATGCATCGCTCAGCAAGGCTAGTTTGCTTCCTGCAGGAAGGGGGCAACTCGCCAGCCATCTTGCCACGAGAACACACCTGAACAAAGGAGACAGGGACATTTATAACTTTCATAACCTCATGCAATCGCCCTACTGCAGTGTCCAGTTTCCACTGGCCAGAACGGGACCTCACATTCTATTCTTGACCCGATTGCCTAAAACTTGGAAATTTTCTAAAGAGGTAAAGGCATAGGGAACAAAAGAAAAGAGGAAGTAGCTTGAGGGATGCATACAGAAGTGATAAGATTTCCAAACAAGGAAGGAGAATAAGCTATGACCTAAGACTTGCCTAGGTTTGTCCAGGTGTGTCAGGGCAAATATCTAGGTTAAAATGTAAGAACTAAGAACACGGGATGCATTTATTTCTTTATTATGACTAATA
>NW_016107385.1:7200900-7210354 GCF_001604975.1 Cebus imitator
AAACCCCTACCAAGTCTATCGTGTTTCCTTATCTGCTGGACAGAGAGAGAAAAACCTATTTACAACACAGAAAATGGGTTTGGGCTCAAATTTGGCATCATGTTTGGAATCTGGGATCATCCAGCACTTACTATGAGCTGTTTGGACAAGGACCTGAAAGTCTCCATGCATTTGTTGTTCTCATCCATGTAAAGGCCAATTCTTGCCTCAGAGATTTGTTGTGTAGATTAAATGATAATGGGTATAAAACTGTTAGTATTGGCCGAGCACGGTGGCTCATGCCTGTAATCCCAGCACTTTGGGAGGCTGAGGCGGGCGGATCGCCTGAGGTCTGGAGTTCAAGACGAGCCTGCCCAACATGGAGAAACCCTGTCTCTACTAAAAATACAAAAAATTAGGCAGGCATGGTGGCACATGTCTGTAATCCCAGCGACTCAGGAGGCTGAGGCAGGAGAATCGCTTGAACCTGGGAGGCAGGGGTTGCAGTCAGCCGAGATGGCGCCATTGCACTCCAGCCTGGGCAATAAGAACAAAACTCCATCTCAAAAAACGAACAAACAAAAACTGTTAGTTATTAAGCTGATAGCACTCCATCCCCCGCAAAACCATGGCTACCAGAACGCTGTCAGTGAAGGGACCAAGCACTGTGCTCTTCAGGCAGCCAGAGTGGTTCTGCCATTGCAAAGCTTCGTCTCCACCCAAGGCTCTCAGGGTGCCACGGCTCCTGCCCTAACTAAGGAAGAAGAGAAACTCAAACCCACTGCCTGTGAAACTGTGGGCTCCTCAAAGATAATATTACCATGATTCCACCCCACCCCTTCCGGCCCCGTCCCACAGGAACACTTCCGTTTCCAGGCTCCTTTAGTTTTCCTGAGATGTAGGAGGCCATGCCAGCAGCCGCAGACACCCTGGGAAAATGGGTAACTGCTTTTCCTGGAAAGCCTGGCCTGGGGTAGAGCTGACTGGAAGCATGAGAAGGGAGGGCAGGGGTGCATGAGGGGCTGGAACAAGGACAGTCTGGGTGGGCACTGTTTCTGGATGGGGCCCGCGCCAGCCGCCTCCCCATTGAAGCTGTGTTTCTATTACCCTTCCACAGGCTGTCATCTTCCAAAGCCCAGCCTTTTACTCGTTGTTTCCTAGCTTTGCCATGAAAATTTGCTGCAGGCAGAAATCTGACATGGGATGTCTTAAGCCAAGAAGCAGCTTTTTATTTTAGTTTTTCTCTTTTTGACAGATTTTGAATTCGTCATTTAGTCCATTTTAACCCAGAAAAGTCTTTTCAAAGTAGACCTCACCCCACCTCTCCGAATCTTCTGGTGGTGAGTTCTAGCAGCAGCAGCAGCTGCTCCAGGTGTCCTCGACCCTCCCTTCTGGACCTAAGCCTAAAGGAGCTTCTCCCACAGCCTCTCCTGAGCATGCTGGTATTCCCTTATTGATGGCAAACATCACAACCTTGCTCTTGGCAACTTCTCCTCTTATTAATTCTGTGCCCAGAACTTGCTTGGGCACTAGTGGGAATCTTGCAGCTAGAGAGAAACACCTCTGTACAATATAGAAGCACATACACACAAAGGACAGGGGAGAATGGGGGATGTTTGAAGTGCTTATATTTCATACATAACTACTAATAAATTAAACTTTTTGCTGAAAAAATTAAAGACATTTAGAATCAAATATAAAATATTTTCAATCCAGAAATGTAAATTTTGCCTTTTAGTATTTACTTCAAAGAAAGCCTACTGACAAAATGAGAGCTCTTGAAAATACAGTATAGGCTGGGTATGGTGGCCCACGCTAGTCCCAGCACTTTGAGGCAGGTGGATCACCTGAGGTCAGGAGTTCGAGCCCAGCCTGGGCAACATGGTGAAACCCCATCTCTACTAAAATACAAAAATTAACCAGGCATGGTGGCAGGTACCTATAATCCCAGCTACTTGGGAGGCTGAAACAGGAGAATTGCTTGAACCTGGAGGCAGAAGTTGCAGTGAGCTGAGATTGCGCCACTGCACTCCAGCCTGGGCAACAATGAGAGATTCCGTCTCAGTAAGAAAAAAAAAAAATACGGTATAGGCTACTTTGACAAAAATAAAATTTAGGCTGGTTGCACAGTGGCTCATGCCTATAATCCCAGCACTTGGGAGGTTGAGGCAGGAGTTAGAGACCAGCCTGTACGACAAAGCAATACCCTAGCTCCATAAAAAAAACATGTAGTGATAATCAAGAGCAAGATTTAGTAAAGCCTTTGCTTTTAGGTTGAATTTTTTTTTATCTCACTGTCCATTTACTCATTCATCTAATATTGTTGAATGTCTATTAGGTACAAAGTTGTCATTTAGAAAATGTTATATGATTATTTTCTGAGATTATCCCTTCATACATGTTATTATTTTATATTGTTAAAGTACTTTATCTTATTTTTTGAGACAGGGTCTTGCTCTGTCACCCAGGATGGAGTGCAGTGGCACCACCACAGCTCACTGCAGAGCCTCCACCTCCTAGGCTCAAGCAACCCTCCTTCAGCCTCCTGAGTCGCTGGGGACTACAGGTGCCCACCACATCAACCAGTTAATTTTTAAATTTTTTGTAGAGATGCGGTCTGACCATGTTGCCCAGGCTGGTCTTGAACTCCTTGGCTCAAGGGATTCCCCTATCACAGCCTCCCAAAGAGCTGGGATTATAGGTGTGAGCCACCACGTATGGCCTAAAGTACTTTATAAAATGCAGTTCTTACCATGAAAACTCCCTCTCTGCCACTTAAAACTTTTTTACTTCATAGAAAGCTAGAAAAGGTAGAGAGAACCCACGATGCATCACTAAAACCAGAATTGAATGATCTGTCTTGATTCTCTTTGGATGGAAGTTGGGGGCATGGAAGAAGAAAAGTTTCCTTATGTACCCATTACAGACCAGATGCTTTACAGGAACAATCTCCTTTCATTCTCAAAACCCACTGAGGTAGATATGCTGTTCATTTTATAGTTCAAATAACTGAAGCTGGGAAAGAGGATGAAACTTCTCCAAAGTCACATAACTTGTTGGTGTTGGCATTACAACCCTCAATATCTTGCATTGCACTGTCCATTTCATTCAATACATAAGTTTTTTCTTTTCTTTTTTTTTCATTTGAGACAGAGTCTTGCTCTGTCATTCAGGCTGGAGTGCAATGGCATGATCTCGGCTCACTGCAACCTCTGTCTCCTGGGTTCAAGTGATTATCCCGCCTCAGCCTCCCAAGTAGTTGGGATTACAGGCGCGTACCACCACATCCAGCTAATCTTTGTAATTTTAGTGGGGGCGGGGTTTCCCTATATACTGGTCTTGAACTCCTCATCTCATGATCCGCCCGCCACAGCCTCCCAAAGTGCTGGGATTACAGGCATAAGCCACTGCGTGAAATCCATTTAAGTCCACTGTGTTATTGAACACCTGCTATGTATTAATACTAGGCACAGTCCCAGAAACGAAGGATACATTAGTGAACAAAATAAAGTCTCTGCCTCCGTGGAGTTCCCGTTCGATGGTAGAGAAGGCAGTAAACACATCCATGATGAAATGTTGGCCGGTGGTGAGGAGATGAAGAAAAGTGAAGCAGGGTGAGGGGATGGAGAATGAAAAGGGGTGGGGTGGCTTCGTTGGTCTCCAGCATCTGTCCACTCGGCAGGAGGCCTCTTTCCGCAGACTGCGCCATGTTACCAACCTGTTTCCTGGGTGTGAAGGGAGGGAAAGTATGGGAGAGCACGTGGGTATGCATGTGTGTACCTGCAATGCGTGGGCGTGAGGAGTGAAGGCAGTGCAATAGAGAAGGACGAGGAGGAACAAGGAGACCAAGTTGAATTTGCAAGGCAGATGTTGTTCCGTGGGCTTTGGTCTACTCTGCTCTTCAAGCTGTTTTTCAGCAGTTGGGTGACCTCCCAGCACACCCGGGGCTTCCCTGTCTGCGTCCTTGGCTGTTGCTACAACCTCTGCCTTCTGGAGTGGGCCTGCTCTGAAGATGACAGATACCACTCCTTCCTCCTTCGTTCCCTTAAATGTCAGCCAATCCTCGTGACCTTGCTGGGTGTCCTTCCAAAGGCATGTGTTCTATGTTTCCATCCTCTAGGGCCTATTAAGCGACCAGTTTGTTTTCATACAAAATTAACTGATTTTGCATTGTATTTACATGTCGATAGGCTGCAAGTATGTCTCAATGTTGCAGTGCTTCAGGGCCTCTTCTTATCTTTACTTTCACCCCAGTGGTGATCTCATCCAGTTTCAAGGCTTTGAATACACCTGTGAATAGATGACTCTGAAAGTTATATTCCTTTTTTTTTGTTTTGTTTTGAGGAATCTTGCTCCGACGTCCAGGCTAGAGCACAGTGGTGTGATCTCAGCTCACTGCAACCTCTACCTCCTGAGTTCAAGCAGTTCTCCTGCCTCAGCCTCCCAGGTAGCTGGGACTACGGGCATGTATCACTATGCCCAGCTAATTTTTGTATTTTTAGTGGAGACGCGGTTTCACCATGCTGGCCATGCTGGTCTCGAACTCCTGACCTTGTGATCCACCCACCTCAGCCTCCCAAAGTGCTGGGATTACAGGTGTGAGCCACTGTGCCTAGCCCAAAATTAAATTCCATTGCAGACTCCCCTCTCTGCCTATTTGATTTTTCAGTGGGCAGTCTAATAGACATCCCAGAATGAGCGCCATATGTCCAAATCCTGGTTTCCGTCTGCAGCCTTCTTCATCTAAGTAGACAGCAACTTCATATCTAAGGAAACAGCTCAGGACAACCAATTTGGGGTCCTCTTTTACTCCTCCTTGATTCTCACACCCAGAAGGGGTTGGCTCACCTTGAAATACAACCAGAATTCAATCCTTTCTGGCTCTTTTCTCTGCTACCACTCTAGTTCAAGCCACACTCATCTCTTGGCTCAGTGATTCCCACATCTTCTCACCCTTCCTGTGGTCTGCTTCTACCTCTGTGGCCAGAGCGATCTTGTTCGTTAGTAAATCAGATCATCTCACGCCTCAGTCTACGCCCTCCTGTGGCTCCCCCCTTATTTAGACGAGAGCTTGAAACTCTGCTTTCCTCTCCTCTGAAAAGAAATAAATAAATAAAACTAAAAGAAACCAACAAACAAAGCAAGCCCTACCTTCCCGAGGCTTCTCCTTTTGTTCCCCTCCCTCTCGAGTGGGCGTGCCCTGGTCTCCGATGTCTTCAGGGCCACACTCAGGCTGCAGCTGGCGCTATCCTCCCATGATCGAGCTATCCTCGCATGAGCGATCATTAGTTGGTCATTTTAAAGTTGGTCAAGGTGAGATTTGCTAAGAAATGTATTTCTCAGTTCTGAGAACTCTCCCTGGTATCCCTGGGAGATAAGAACTTCAAGTGACTTTAAGAAGAGGCCGTCCCTTCTGTCCCCACACGTATAGGAATTAACATTCTGTCTCCATACAGCAGCTCAAAGCTCCCACCTGTGGGAAATGCCTGTTTGTTTCAACACTGAACCTAGCAGCTTTCTTCTACTTGGCTCTTCCACTACTTTTTCTTTTTTCTTTTTTTTCCCCCTTTTTAAGAAAACGAAGTCCATTTTAATTTTGTGGGCTTGACAGAACTAGGACAATAGGACAGTGTTTGCTGGGATCACATTTTTGTGTATGGATTTCTTTGGCAGAATCAGTGTTTGCAAGAAGCAGATAAAACTTGACTGTTGGAGAACCTCGCTGGAGCAAGCAGCTGCCTGCCAGCAAATCTGCAGTTAACAACAGAGCCGGAATCATTGTTAGCCAGGTAGGAGAGAGGAGGGGAAGAGGGAATTGGAGAGCATCCTTGTTACTCTCTAAATGAATCTGTTGTTTAGCAATTACTGTAAGATAGCAGATCGGGGTGCATGAGCTCTGATGATAACATCTCAACTTGGTTTGCTGTCCTTACATGACACGTGTGTATATATGTGAAGGAAGTCCCACAGCCCCAAAATATTTTATTCATCTCACACTCAGAGGAGTTCACTGACTGGAATTCAATAGAAACTGTTCTCTGTGTGAAAGTAATTTCAGAAAGTAATCTAGTTTATGGAAATGAAAGGCATCAAAACACAAAAAAACACTGTTTCTCTACAAGTGCTTTGCCTCAAATATTTGACATGGAAATTTGTATAATCCCTCTGGGGGCACATGGGTTTCACCAGTGTTAACATCTTTTGAAATGAATTTCACAAATGTTTATTTGCTATGCCAGGATGACAAATAATTTAGAATATTGAGGCATCTTTCCAGAATCAAACTTAATGATATGAATCTCAAATGATTGTGGAGGATAAAAGGTGTGAATTTTAACTGGGGGCTGACATTACTCTCAAATACTGCCCCAGGGAGCACAGGTGTCACTTAGCTGTTCTGAGCCCCCAAACCGTGCTAGGTAGGCAGTGCGCCTCCGAAATCACAGTGGATCATCCACTGCTGCTTTCTGCTTCATTCCCCATACAGGAAATAAGTCTTCTTGCACCAGCCTGGAGGACGGGGGGAGGGAAGGGATGAAGCAATGGGCAGGGTGGGCTCAGGTCCAACGTGACAACGAGTAAAACAGGGTGGGCTGCTTCCTACCAGTCCTTAGGAGAAGAGTGGGCACGAGATGAGCCCTTTAGAGGATAGGCCTTAGGTTAGAACAGGATGAAGGAAGAGCGAGAAAGGGACGCTTATGTTTTCCATCATCTGCTGAATCGGAATGCCCATGAATCCCTTCCTGTCTTTCTTTGAAGGAGCACTAGCTTGTCATTTTAGAAGATACCATGTGGTCCTGTGAGAACCCCCTCCCCAATGTGCAGTGTCCCTCAGGCCTGGTGACAAGGGCCCTTCCCTAGGGCCATCATTCATTCCTAGGCAGAGATTTGAGTTGGCACAGTCCTTATGGCTCATTAAGTGATGAAACATCCCTGTTTCACAGAAGGGCCAGCAGTTTTCCTGTGTCCGCATGGTGGGTGAGAAGCAGAGTCTGAGGCCACCAGGGTGACCAGGGTTCCCTGCCCCATGGTGACCCTTCTCAGCCCTGATGGTTACTGTACTCAGCTTAGCGGAGAATCTGCTGGAGCAGGGGCATAAACCTTCTACGAGATCGAAGCAGAGGGGGATACAGATCCCCAGCCAAACTTTTGAGACCCCTCCCACCAGGAACTGGGTCTGTGTCCCCTCTTTTTGAGCCCGGGGAAGACTCTGTGACTTTGCTAGTTCTGGGCCCAGCCTTTAAGATGACTGGCAGCTTCTGCTTCCTTCCTTTAAACTTTTGAGCCACATGGAGCCACCACTCCTTTTCTGGGGAGAACACACGGAGAAGCAGCAGCCATGCAGCCTCCCGACTGCCTGTGCAGACCACGTCAGTCACTTTAAATTTTTCAGTCTTCAAAATCCAGTGTTATTACGTATACTGCATGTTTCAATTCTGCACAGCCATGTTTCAAGTGCTCAATAGCACATGTGGGGCCAGGTGCAGTGGATCATGCCTGTAATCCCAGCACTTTGGGAGGCTGAGGCAGGCAGATCGCTTGAGCTCAGGAGTGCAATACCAGCCTAGGCAACATGATGAAACCCCCGTCTCTGCAGAAAATACAAAAATTAGCTGGGTGGGGTGGTGCACACCTCTGTAGTCCTAGCTACTTGGCAGGCTGAGGTGGGAAGGTCACTTGAGCGTGGGAGGTGGAGGCTGCAGTGAGCTGTGATCATGATCACACCACTGCACTCGAGTTTGGGCAACAAAGCAAGACCCTGTCTAAAAAAAAAAAAAAAAAAATTAGGCTGGGTATGGTGGCTCACACCTGTAATCCCAGCATGTTGGGAGGCCGAGGAGAGAGGATCACCTGAGGTCGGGAGTTCAAGACCAGCCTGACCAAAATGGAGAAACCCTGTCTCTACTAAAAATAAAAAATTAGCTGGGCATAGTGGCCGCATGCCTGTCATCACAGCTACTCGGGAGGCTGAGGCAGAAGACTCGCTTGAACCCAGGAGGCAGAGGTTGCAGTGAGCCAAAATCACGCTGTTGCACTCCAGCCTGGGCAATAAGAGCGAGACTCCATCTCAAAAATTAAAAAAAAAAAACAGGGAAGAAAAAGAAAAAAGCATATGTGGCTCACAGCTACCAAATCAGACAGTGCATATGTAAAGCTGTCACTGTTATTTGCTTCTGCTGCCCACGCTCACACCACCACAAGGAAAAAATCTTCTACAAGGGGATACATGCTGAAATAAACACTCAGGTATTCTTGAAGGGAAGATGTTACCCTAGGATGTACCAATGAAGGAGAAATCCTCTCTTCCACTTAGGCCGGGGTGGGCTAGATTAAGGCCTATTGATACATTGTTCTATCAGGGGCAGAGTGACCACCTTCTTCCTCCGTGGTTGCATTTACAAGTTGGAGCCTCAGTCTATCTCACTTAAGCAAAGCACTCTATATAAAAATTCATATTTGTGAAGGAGCTAAGTGGCTATTCAATTTAAATAAGAGTCTGCTTTACAAAAGGATTCGCTTTGGGATTGCCCAAGCGAGCGCATTTCTCTTGTGTGTTTAAAATAAATCCATTTATTTTTAAAAGATTTAATCAGATTGCACCAACATCTATTGAATGAAATAAATTATCCCTACATGTGAAGGCTTCCTGGAAGTTGATTTGGGGGGATGAATTTGGGCATAGAGAGGCAATACGCATAGAATGGTAGGGCTGTGAGAGAACACTGTGCTCCCGGCATCTGGTCCAGGGATGGCAGATGCAGGCAGCTGGACCATCGCCTCTCATGGACAGCGAGGTGGCCTGCCCTACCAACAGCGTAGCGTGGCCCCAGGCATAGGCTGTATCCATTCCTGGAGGCAGTTGCTACCAACAGATCTGTAACAGCCGTGAGAGGAAATCAGACATCCGTGTTCTTGTAACAGGTAGACACCTATCAGGATTATTTGCCAGTCTCCCCCCACCATTATTCTGAAGCTCTTTGGGGCCGCCCTCCATGGTTGCTTGGTCTAGGGTAGGCACCTGAGCTAATCTGAAGAGTGACCCTTCCCAGGTTTTTTTCATTTAGGAGACCAAGAGAGTGTCAATGAGTCTCTCTGGTGGCTGAAGCTTAAAATGGAACACTCAGGAGTTGCCTAGGCTGCTCAATCCTCAGGGTACATCCAAAGGCAGAGGACAGAGCTGCTCCTCTGAGAAGAGCAGAGGTGAAAGATGGGGACTGGGGGCTCATCCCAGTTGAGTCTGAGCATAGGCCAGACCCCCTCCCTTGATCACCTCTCCCTCAGATTTCACACACTTCAGAAACCGTTCTGTAAAGTTTCTTTTTCACTTCTCTCATTTGTAAATCCAGAATCTTAGTTAATATAGAGGCTCAGCTTCGGACACATACAACCCTGTATTTACAAGTGGCCCCATGCTTAGGGCACTGTGCTTGGCTTAATGGTCTCCTATCATCCTCTTGAAATTCTTAACCTTTTT
>NW_016107385.1:7211246-7219818 GCF_001604975.1 Cebus imitator
AAAAAAAAAAAAAAGAAAAAGAAAAAGGCATAAACAGGTGAAAAAGGTTAAGATTGGTGGGGAGAGAAGAATCCTTTTGTTTCTCTTTCTTCTTCCATGACATGGAAATTCCCTAACCCCAAGCCTTAATGGCTGTTGTTTTGCTTCTCAATTCTCATAAAAATAAGCCGAAGAAAGGGTAGGTAGGAAAAGGCTGGCTGGTGTCACAGACCAATTGTTCTGAGGGAAGGAAACATTTGCCATTTTGCCAAAGCCAACCTCATTTCCCAATTTCCCGAAGACCCAATTTCCCCGGCTGCTTTGTTGACATAGCAACAGTGAATTCTGAAAGGGTTGTTATAATATTAATATGTATTTCATGGTGGGTTTGCCCTGTGTTCTTCCCTGACCTTGTGATCCAGGTCTGAAAAAGAGGTGCTTTTGACTTCCGGCCACGGTAGTCAAGGCCCAGTTCTCCGTGGGATAACTAAGGAGCAGGTGCCTGTCAGCACATCCACCAATTGGGTGGAATTCCCCCACCAGATCCTCCCACCCCCAAGGCTTCTCTGCCTTCCCCAGAGTGGAGAGGCTGACTCTGTAGATACTTTTCGTAATAGCTGCACCTTGGGATATGTTTCCATCCTCTTACTACTCTGGGTGTTAAATGCAGCACCTGTGAGGCATTGTGTAGAAAATCAATTATACCTTGGGCCCAGTGATAAGAATTCATCCCCTTGAGCTCAATTTTTAAAAGGCTTCAAAAGGCCTCCCACCTCTTTCCCTTTTTCCAATGCAAATGAGCAACTCTCAGGATATTTGCATGCCAAATTCCAGCAAGGGTTTCAAGCGAGTAAATGGTCATATTTATTAGTAATAGCGGTGGTAGATGAGTAAGAGAGATTTAATAAATGTATGTTGAATGTGTTTGTGTTTCTATAGCACTTAACACTTTTCAAAGCCTTTTTCCCCCTGAACATCAGTTATTTGATTCTTAAACAAGCAAATAAACAAACCCAAAGGCCATGGGATGAGGACAAAGAGGAATTATCCTTGTTTTACTGATGAGAATAAGGCTAGAGAAAGATTGTATCTTGCCCAGTGTCATGTAACTGATTCACAGGTGTCAGAGTGATGATTAGAACTTGAGTGTCTTCCAGCTAGCGCTGCTTTTTCTCTGTGTTGTGTTGCTTCACAGTATTTCAGAAGGGACAGAGGGACAGAACAGGAGTTATATTAACTGAATGGAGGAACATGCAATCAATAATGGCTAAAACCTGTTAAAGGCTTACTATGTGTCTGCCGTGAATATTATGTCATTTAATTTTGTGGTTTTTTTGAGGGGGGAGGGCAGGGATGGAGTCTCGCTCTGTTGCTCTTAAAATATCTAGAGTCAGGGCTGGGCAGGGTGGCTAATGCCTGTAATCCCAGCACTTTGGGAGGCCTAGGTGGGCAGATCACAAGGTCAGGAGATCAGACCATCCTGGCCAACATGGTGAAAGCCCGTCTCTACTAACAATGCAAAAATTAGCCAGGTGTGGTGGTGGACGCCTGTAATCCCAGCTATTCAGGAGGCTGAGGCAGGAGAATTGCTTGAACCTGGGAGGCGGAAGTTGCAGTGAGCTGAGATTGCACCACTGCCCTCCAGCCTGGTGACAGAGCAAGACTCCATCTCAAAAAAAAAAAAAATCTACGGAGTCAGCCCCTTCACTCTGGGGAGTGGTGTGAGTGCAGTGGCATGATCTAGGCTCACTGCAACCTCTGCCTCCTGGGTTCAAGCGATTCTCCTGCCTCCCCCTCCCCAGTAGCTGGTATTACAGGCACACGCCACCACGCCTGGCTAATTTTTGTATTTTTATTAGAGATGGAGTTTCACCATATTTTCAGGCTGGTCTCGAACCCCTGACCTCAGGTGATCCACCCACCTAGGCCTCCCAAAGTGCTGGGATTACAGGTGTGAGCCATCGTGCTCAGCCTCATTTAATTTTTTAATTCAACTTTTTAGTTTGAGATAATTGTAGACTCACATGCAATTGTAGGAAATGAAAAGATCCTATGTATCCTTCGCCTGGTTTCCCCCAATAGTAATATGTTGCAGGACTATAGAACAAAGTCAGAACAAGGATGCTGATATTGACACAGTCAAGATACACAATATTTTCATCACCAAGGGATCCCTTAGAAAAGAAGTCCCCAACCCAGTACTGGTGCGTGGCCTGTTAGGAATGGGGCCACACTGCAGGAGGTGAGCAGAGGGCAAGGGAGCATAGCTTCATCTGTATTTACAGCTGCTCCCCATCACTCGAATCACTGCCTCCTGTCAGTTCACTGGTGGCATTAGATTCTCACAGGAGTGCAAACGGCATTGTGAACCACACTTGAGGGATCTAGGCTGCATGCTCCTTATGAGAATCTGATCAATGTTACGCACTTGAATCATCCTGAAATCATCCCCCTGCACTCCGTGGAAAAATTATCTTCATTAGACAGGTCCCTGGTGCCAAAAAGGTCGGGGACCACTGTCTTATATTGTCTTATTATAGCCATACCTACTTCCCTGTCACCCCATACCTCCTAAACCTTTGGCAACCACTAGTCTGTTCTCCATTTCTACAAATTTGGGTGTTTCTGTGGTGGTGGTTGTTGTTTGAGACGGAGTTTTGCTCTTGTTGCCCAGGCTGGAGTGCAGTGGTGCGATGTCAGCTCACCACAACCTCCGCCTCCCGGGTTCACGCAATTCTCCTGCCTCAGCCTCCCGAGTAGCTAGGATTACAGGCATGTACCACCATGCCTGGCTACTTTTGTATTTTTAGTAGAGACAAATTTTCTCCAGGCTGGTCTCGAACTCCCGACCTCAGGTGATCCGCCCGCTTCAGCCTCCCAAAGTGCTGGGATCACAGGCGTGAGCCACCCCGCCTGGCCATTGAATTTGATGTTGTATGAGTGGAAATATGCAGCATGCGCTGTGTGATTCCCCCAATCCCCGCCCCACTCAGCATAACTGTCTGGAGATCCATCAAGATTGCTATATGTATCAACAGTTCATTCCTCCTTATTGCTGAGTAGCATTCCGTGGTCCGGAAGTACCACAGTTTAACCATCCACCTGTTCCAACGTTTGACTATATGAATAAAGCTTCTGTAAACATTGGTGTACAGGTTTGTGTGTAGATGTAAGTATTCACTTCCTGGGGATTTATCCCCGGGAAGTGAATACTTACATCTACACACAAACAGGAATACAATTACTGGGTTGTGTCATTGTTGCATGTTTAGGTTCCTGAGCAATTGCCGAACTGCTTTGCGTGCCCAGCAGCAATGTCTCATCTGTCCAGTTTCTCCACATCCTTATCAGCATTTGGTGTTGTCACTGTTTTTTATTTCAGTCATCCTGATAGGTATATACTGGTATTTCACTGTGATTGTATTTTACATTTCCCTAATGGCTGATGTTGAATATGGTTTCATGTGCTTGTTTATCATTTGTGTATCCTGTAGGATGAAATGTTTCTTCATGTCTTTTGCCCATTTTCTATTGTAATGCTGCTCTTCGTTTTGGTGAAGAAAATGGTTTGGTTGGTTGTTTGCTTTTACTGTGGAGTTTTGAAAGTTCTTTTTCTATTCTAGATACTGGGATATTACTTATCTCTGTAGGATAAGTGATTTTCAATAGTTTCTCCCACTCTGTAGCTTGTTTTTTCATCTTCTTAATAGTGTCTTTCATAGAAGAAAATTTAAATTTTTACTAAGTACAATGTATCTTTTTTTTTTTTTTAAGAGATCGTGTTTTTGGTGTCAAGTATAAGAATTATTTGCCTAGTCCTAGAGCCTAAAGATTTTCTCCTGTATTTTTCTAGAAGTTTTATAGTTTTCCCATTTATTAAGTTTGTGATCCATTTTGAATTAATCTTTGTATCAGGAACAGCCAGCCTATGGATGTCTAATTGCTCCAGCACCATTTGTTGAAGGCTTTCTTTCTTCTATTGAATTTCTTTTGCATCTGTGTCAAAATTTGATTGGATATATGTGTATGCGGGTCTATGTCCAGGTAATCTGTTCTGTCTTGTTTTCTTTTTTGAGACAGAGTTTTGGTCTTGTCACCTAGGCTGGAGTGCAGTGGCGTGTTCTCAGCTCACTGCAACCTCTGCCTCCTAAGTTCAAGGGATTCTCCTGCCTCAGCCTCCTGAGTAGCAGGGATTACAGGCACCCACCACCATGCCTGGCCAATTTTTGTATTTTTAGTAGAGATGGGGTATCACCATGTTGGCCAGGCTGGTATCAAACACCTGACTTCGGGCGATCCGCCTGCCTCAGCCTCCCGAAGTGCTGGGATTATGGGTGTAAGCCACTGTGCCCGGCCTGTCTTGTTTAATTTTTAACAATCCCTTATAATAATAGATGTCATTATTGTCTCTACTTGACAGATGAATAAACTGACATACAGAGAATAGAAGCAAGTTTTTTATCGCTAAATGTTTGCTACTGTAAAAGGCAAGCAAGAATACTGGCAACCACTTTCATTTATAAAGAGAAAAAGCTATAGTACTGGTGGGCTCAGTTACATTAAAATTCATTCTACACAAAGTCAAACCAGAGAGAAGGATCTATTTTTCCTTCAGAAACACCCACATCCGACTCATCCGAATAGTGTCAAGAAACAAACAACTAGACTTGCACACAATAAAGTGACCAGCCAACTGGATTTATTATTCTATTAGGCTCAACAAAGATCACTCTGTTGCCCTAACAACCTAATGAGAACCACGACTTGTTAGATAAACTAACCATCAGGTGAAGAAAATAACTGTCAATAAGAGACCCTTTGGCTGTTGACAGACAGCTGGGATGTAAAACCAGAAGCACATCATGATCATTTGAGAAGCTTTTTAAAAGTGCAGGTTCCTGAACCACATACTAGAGCCACTCAAGCAGAATCTCTAGGTTCCAGTTTCTTCCACTTATATTTATTTATTTACTCTGTGTGTGTGTGTGTGTCTGTATGATGGTGAAGAAGGGAGGTTTAAAATTCTCTAGGGATTTTTGATGCAGCTGGTCACTGAATGGCCAAGACCAAAAAAAGCGTTTTTCAAATGTGGCAGAGGCTACCTTTTAGAGAAGAAGCAGCCAGGTTTCATTTTGAGAAATTGAGAGGCCATGAGAAACGTCCCCCTCCCCCGCTTTTAAGTGTCCTGCATTAGTTTTGTAGGAAAAGAGTTTCCAAAAATTGCCCATTAATCTCTTCCTCATATTTGAGACTGAATTTGATTGCTAGAGATTGAATAGAGTTTTACTTTAATAAAGATTGTTCTGCAGGATCAAAAACCATTTTATGAACCCTCAAATGTTAAACTGTGATGTGCAAATAAAATGAACCCTGATATTGTATGGAACATCTGTGTCTCCAAAGTCAAATTGTTTAGGCAGAAGGAACTTTTCAGGTGGTGAGTGGTAGTGTGTTTAGGTAAGAGTCTAACACAGGTGACTGGATTTGTCATTCTTTTTTCTGATGATCAAATCAGAGATTGGGTAATCAATACATGGGCAATACAGAGTAAACTACTTTTTCATTTGTGTCATCTTCTAAGATCTAAAAGGCTTATATTTGTTTTCTTAATTGTCAGACCACCTGGAGTGAATTTATGATTTATTCCTCAACATTCATCCCACCTTAGAAGAGTAGCCTAATCTTATTCCACTCCCCTCCTACCGCCACCTTCTTGGGTGACTGGTCAGGATTAGGGATGGTGGTGGAGATTTTCCAGTGTCTTCCACATCTGATTCTACTGTCTTTCCTTAGGACATAGGAAGACAATATTTCTCCATGTACTTGAAATCAAATGGGGCCATATGACTCATGAACCATGAACAAAAATGACAAGTATCACTCAGGGATTCAGCACGAAACAGTTGTACGAGACCCTCCACCACTCCCCATCTGCCATAAGGATTGTGGAAGAATGGAGATGCAGGTGTCCACAAGATTTCTGAGTCAACTCACGGAGTGAGCTGCCCCAGAAAGTCTCTGGAACCACAACATACTTTGCATGAAGCAAGAAATAGACCTTTGCAATCTGAAACTGCTGATAGTTGAGGAGTATTTCTTACTAGAGCACAATTTAGCTTAAGCAATGACCTTATTCTAGATAATGAAATGTGAGATAAAATCTGATGAGGGGCCAGGCACGGTGGCTCATGCCTGTAATCCCAGCACTTTGGGAGGCCAGGGTGGGCAGATCACCTGAGGTCAGGAGTTCGAGACCAGTCTGGCCAACACGGTGAAACCCATCGCTACTAAAAATACCAAAATTAGGCGCCCCTCAGTTGTCAGGCCCCGCCGACCCACAGCCCATGACCCGCCGACCCACGAATTCCGCCCGGCCCTGCCTCGTACCATGCCTGGCTCCTGCAGCCTTGCTGCTATGAAGAAAGTGGTTTAACAGCTTCAGCTGGAGGCCAGGCTCAACCACGGGAAACTTTCCCAGGCAGCTACAGACTTGAAACAATTCTCTCTGCAGAATGCTCAACACAACCCTCTGCTGACTGGGATATCTTCAAGTACAAATCCCTTCAGACCCCAGAAAGTCTGTTGCTTTTTATAGTAAGATGAATCTTTCAAAGGTTTCCCAAACCACTTCTTAGGATCCAGTGAATATTCAAGAGAGCTACATTTGAAGCCTGTGCAAAAGTTTATCTCTCTAACACATGTGCTGTATAATATACAAACTCTGACTTTTGTCAGTCCTTAACATCTACCTCTCTGAATTTTCATGAATTTCTATTTCACAAGGGTAATTGTTTTATATACACTGGCAGCAGCATACAATAAAACTTAGCATGAAAAAAATATATAAAAATTAGCCAAGCGGGCCGGGCGCGGTGGCTCAAGCCTGTAATCCCAGCACTTTGGGAGGCCGAGGCGGGTGGATCACGAGGTCAAGAGATTGAGACCATCCTGGTCAACATGGTGAAACCCCGTCTCTACTAAAAAATGAAAAAAAAAAAAAAAAATTAGCTGGGCATGGTGGCACATGCCTGTAATCCCAGCTACTCAGGAGGCTGAGGCAGGAGAATTGCCTGAACCCAGGAGGCGGAGGTTGCGGTGAGCCGAGATCGTGCCATTGCACTCCAGCCTGGGTAACAAGAGCAAAAACTCCGTCGCAAAAAAAAAAAAAAAATTAGCCAAGCGCAGTGGCATATGCCTATAATTCCAGCTACTAGGGGAGGCTAAGGCAGGAGAATCGCTTGAACCCAGGAGGTGGAGGTTGCAGTGAGCTGAGTGAGATTGTGCCACTGTACTCCAGCCTGGGAGACAGAGAGACTCCCTCTCAAAAAACAAACAAACAAACAACAATAAAAAAACAAAACAATGTGATGAGGGAACTTTTGGGGAAAGTTTCCTCTCCTAAAAGAAACCACAGGAAGAGGTAGTTTCACGTTTCCCTCTGGATTTTAGGTCTTCAACCATCTCACTCTACACTACACCGCAGCCATCACACTCTCAGCCCCAGGGTGAGGCTACTTCAGATGGGAGAGCAGAGAGGTCTTGGATCATTGATGACATCTTTGAGCTGCTGAATCAACAGCTCTGGAACTTACCGTACCTCTTTTCTTTCTGTTATGTGATATAATAACTTTTCTTATTGTTCAGATTGATTTGCAGTTTGTTACTCTGGTGGTTAGTACTGAGTGTCAACTTCATTGAATTGAAGGATGCAAATACTGTTCTTGGGTGTGTCTGTGAGGATGCTGCCAACAGAGATTCATATTTAAGTTAGTGGACTGGGAGAGACAGACCCACCCGCAACCTGAGTAGGCACCAATTAATCAGCAGCCAGAGTGGCTGGAATGAAACAGGCAGAAGAACGTAGGTCTTTGACTTGCTGCGTCTTCCGGCCTTCATCTACCTCCTGTGCTGGATGCTTCCTGCCCTCGAACATCAGACTCCAAGTTCTTCAGCTTTTGGCCTCTTGAACTTACAGCAGTGGTTTGCCAGGGGCTCTTGGCCCTTTGGCCACAGACTGAAGGGTGCACTGTCAGCTTCCCTAGTTGTGAGGCTTTGGGGCTCAGGCTGATCTTTCACTGGCTTCCTTGCTCCTCAGTTTGCAGACTCCTTATTGTGGGACTTTACCTTGTGATTGTGTAAGTCAATTCTCCTTAATTAACTCCTGTTCATATATACATATATCCTATTAATTCTGTCCCTCTAGAGAACCCTGACGAATACAGTCACTTACAATCAAAAGCATCGTAACTCATAAATCATGGCTTTTAGCAATACAAGATTAAACTAAGTCCTCTACAACTATGACCCCTGTAGCAGTGATGTTGCTGAAAGGTCAGTTTCTCATCTAGGGTCAGGCACAGTGTCTTACTGTAACTCCAGTACTTTGGGAGGCAAAGGTGGGAGAACTGCTTGAGTCCAGGAGTTTGAGGCCAGCCTGGGCAATATAGTGAGACTTCATCTCTAGAAAAGATTTCTTAAAAATTGCCGGGCGCGGTGGCTCACGCCTGTAATCCCAGCACTTTGGGAGGCCGAGGCGGGTGGATCACGAGGTCAAGAGATCGAGACCATCCTGGTCAACATGGTGAAACCCCGT
>NW_016107385.1:7220926-7239360 GCF_001604975.1 Cebus imitator
ACTCTGGCTCCCCTCTGTGGAGACAACACTGAGGTGTGGCACCTTCTTGGTTCTGGAGGGAGCTCGGTCCCTGGAGCTGCATTCTCCCACAGGTCCTGCCTCCTGCTCGCTTGTCTCAGCATCTGGTTGTAGAAAAACTTCCCATGTGATACTGCAGTTGCATGTGATGCTCCAGAGGGCAAGGGAACCGGAACAGAGCTTCTTTTTTGTTTCTTTTAATTGCATTTTAGATGTCAAGGTACATGTGAAGAACATGTAAGATTGTTGCATAGGTACACACGTGGCAGGGTGGTTTGCTGCCTTCCTCCCCATCACCTATATCTGGCATTTCTCCCCATGTTATCCCTCTCCAACTCCCCACCCCCGACTGTCCCTCCCCTGTTTCCCCCCAATACAGACCCCAGTGTGTGATGCTGAGAATGATGGTTTCCAGGTTCATCCATGTCCCAAAAAGGACATGAACTCATAGTTTTTGTTGGCTGCATAGTATTCCGTGGTGTATATATGCCACATTTTCCCTGTCTAGTCTATCATTGATGGGCATTTGGGTTGGTTCCAAGTCTTTGCTATTGTAAACAGTGCCGCAACGAACATTCGCGTGCATGTGTCCTTATAATAGAACAATTTATAATCCTTTGGATATATACCCAGTAACGGGATTGCTGGGTCAAATGGAATTTCTATTTCTAGGTCCTTAAGGAATCGCCACACCGTCTTCCAAATTGCCACACTATCTTCCATGAACAGAGCTTCTTGACATCCCAAAACACTTTTAATAAGTTTCTCTTGGTGCCAGCTTCCCAAGATGCTTGGTCTCTTACTATGGGAAGCTAAGGTGAAACATGGACACTGTGTGCCTACTCACTCTGCATCTGAATGGTCCTAAAACCTCATAGAAAGGTTATATCCTTTCTATCTTCATGTCCATGACATAAGACTCCCAGCTGGGCACAGTGGCTCATGCCTGTAATCCTCGCATTTTATGAGGCTGAGGCGGGCAGATCCCTTGAGGTCAGGAGTTCCAGACCAGCCTGGCCAACATGGTGAAATGCCTGTCTCTAACAAAAAATAGAAAAAAGGCTGGGCATGGTGGCATGCACCTGTAGTCCTAGCTACTTGGGAGGTTGAGATGGGAAAATTGCTTGAACCCAGGAGGTGGAGGTTGCAGTGAGCCAAGATAGCGCCACTGCAATATAGCCTGGGTGACAAGAGTGAAAATCTGTCTCAAAAAAAAAAAAAAGACACCCTTACACTTCCCCTAGAGGAATCTCTGAGGGAAAATCTATGCAGATTCCTAAAGGGTCACCTGGGAAGGCAGGAAAAGGGGACCAAGGTGAGTGCAACTGCTCAGTAGCCACTGCAAGGGGCCCAACCACGATGATAATGCAGACCGCCACTGAAGCGGGCATGCAGTGGCGAAAGTTAGCGTTCTGTGTGTGTGTTGGGGGAAATATCCAGGAGACTGTGTGTCTCTTCTTTCTTCCCTTAAAATTTAACTTAATTCTGTTTTATTATTATTTTATTTATTTATTTATTTATTTTGACACAGAGTTCACTTTTGTTGCCCAGTCTGGAGTGCAGTGGCGCAATTTCAGCTCACCGCAATGTCCGCCTCCCGGGTTCAAGTGATTCTCCTGCCTCAGCCTCCTGAGTAGCCAGGATTACAGGCATGTGCCATCACACCTGGCTAATTTTATACTTTTGATAGAGATGGGGTTTCTCCATGTTGGTCAGGCTGGTCTTGAACTTCCGACCTCAGGTGATCTGCTCGCCTCAGCCTCCCAAAGTGCTGGGATTACAGGCATGAGCCACTGTGCCCGGCCTATATTATTTTTGTGTTGGATTATGTTTACATTATTTTGGGATGTAGGTGGGGTTTAAGTAAATAGCTAACTATAATATCCAGTATGGGGACAGTCATGGTTCACTTGCTTTCACCTCATTCATTCATTCATCAAAAATACTTTAAAGGATCTACTGCTTGCCAGACACTGTACTAGGCACAGGGATATAGAAAGAAGAGACACTGCCCTTGAATTCAGTATAACGGGGGAGATAAATAAGTAGGTCCTGACAATCTAGCAGAACAAAAGCCATGGGAGCTTGTGCCTTGGTAGCTTTGGGGGCTTGGAGGAAGTGCACACCCCAACACGTATCCTGCAGTATGGAAGTTCCACCCGTGAAGATATAAAGCCTTCTGAAGAACTCCTCTGTGCCTTTTGGCTCTCTGAGCAGCACCATGGCGGTCAGCAAGAACAAGCGCCTTAAGAAAGGCAGCAGAAAGGGAGCCAAGAAGAAAGTGGTTGATCCATTTTCTAAGAAAAATTGGTATGACGTGAAAGCACCCGCTATGTTCAATATAAGAAATACTAGAAAGACGCTAGTCACCAGGACCCAAGGAACCAAAATTGCATCTGATGGCCTCAAGGGTCGAGTGTTTGAAGTTAGCCTTGCTGATTTGCAGAATGATGAAGTTGCGTTTAGGAAATTCAAGCTGATTACTAAAGATGTTCAGGGCAAAAACTGCCTGACTAACTTCCATGGCATGGATCTTACCCGTGACAAAATGTGCTCCATGGTCAAAAAATGGTAGACAATGATTGAAGCTCATGTTGATGTAAAGACTACCACTGGTCACTTACTTCGTCTGTCCTGTGTTGGTTTGACTAAAAAAACGCAATCAGATAGGGAAGACCTCTTACACTCAGCACCAACAGGTCCACCAAATCCGGAAGAAGATGATGGAAATCATGACCCAGGAGGTACAGACAAATGGCTTTGAAAGAAGTGGTCAATAAACTGATTCCAGACAGCACTGGAAAATACATAGAAAGGGCTTGCCAGTCTATTTATCCTCTCATGATGTCTTTGTTAGAAAAGTAAAAATGCTGCCGAAGCCCAAGTTTGAATTGGGAAAACTCATGGAGCTTCATGGTGAAGGCAGTGGTGCTGGAAAAGCCACTGGGGACGAGACAGGTGCTAAAGTTGAATGAGTTGATGGATATGAACCACCAGTCCAAGAATCTGTTTAAAGTTCAGACTTAGAATAGTGGCAAATAAAAAGTCTTATTTGTGGGAAAAAAAAAAAAGAAGTCCTCTGTTTAAAAGAAGGCCTTACCTTGGCCTCTCCCAAAAAGGACGGTCTGAGACCAGAGCCTATGTGTCAGTGGTTTATTCTGACAACCCCTCCTATGGTTCTGATGTGAGAGAATCAAGAAGAACCAAAGGCCGAGTGCGGTGGCTCACGCCTATAAGGAGGCCGAAGACAGGAGTTCAAGACCAGCCTGGCCAACATGGTGAAACTCCATCTCTACTATTAATAAAAATTATCCAGACATGGTGGTACATGCCTGTAATCCCAGCTACTTGGGAGGCTGAGGCCTGAAAATCACATGAACCCAGAAGGCAGGGGTTGCAGTGAGCTGAGATTGTTCCACTGCACTCTAGCCCATGCACAAAAGAAAAAAAAAAAAAAAAAAAAAAAAAAAGCAGGAAGGAAAGCCAACTTAGGGGTGGATTACAGAGCTGGTTACTCCCATGGGCAAGTGGGACAAGTTCCCTAGGGAGGCTTTCTGAGGAACCACTGAGAAAAGCGTGGGAGAGGGAAGTTTTCCCATTGGCCCTCCCATCTTTTAGTCAACGTTTGCTCTGGGGTGTTGAGTCTCACATTTCTTGGGTTCTGGGTGCATGCACCAGGGCTGTGGAGAGATGGAAGTCTGGGGGTGGGAGCAGGAGCTGTCAGGCTCCAAGGAGCTGCACAGGAGGCTGCTGCAGCAACAGCCGCAGTTCACAATGGCCTGAGTCAAGGGACGAAAGGGCATCCAAGGTGCCTGGCGTAAAGGCAGTGTTATCTGAGGAGGAGTTACTGCTCCACCAGGCTAGTGCCAGTTACTGAGGATGTGTATTTAATTCTGATCAGGCATTTATTGGGCTTTCCACTCCAGTGCCAGGCTTGCTCCTTCAGGGTCCTCCCGAGGAAAGGGACCAGAGGACAGGCAAATTCCGATAAGTCAGTGGGAGAGAAACCGTTTGGGGGCAGCGAAAGTGGTGGAAGGGGGAAGACAGGGAAAGCCTGTGAGACTGACTCAGATCGCCAGCTGCCCGAGGAGCGTGTGAAGGCGGCCTAGAGGTCCTCATGGAAAGGAGAGATGCACCTGTGGCAAAGCTCTCCAGCCGTACTCAGGAGGAGTCCCTCGAGGAGAAACTCAAACGAAGATGCTTAAAGACAGCAGAGCACTACAGGCTTCACGGAGAGGGAGACTGACAAGATTTCGAGAAGTCTGAAAAGCCTTCATCCTTCGCATATTTTCTGAACTAATGCCACATTGCAAACCCAGGCCATGACACATGCTTGAAACATAAGACTCATTTCCCCAGAAGGCAAGGCCAGTTTCTATAAAGACTGGTCACAATGAATAGCCTTCTCATTGCTCCACCAAACTTGGGTTTCATTGGAATTGGATTACGCCGTTGCTGCTTTGAACATACAATCCTACTCAGCTGGGAGCTGAGACACTACCTCTGTGGCGGTAACTCTGCACTCTAATAGAATAACTGTCAGAATCACTAGCCGTCAATACTGACTTCTCTTTCCTTATTGGTATCGGAAAACACCTTAGATGTATTTAAAACTAAATGCCCAAGTGCTATCTTGCAGAAGGCCAAACATAGCCTGGAATTCGTCAAGCAACCCAGGCCCCCACATATCCCACTTGGTTTATTTTTTGCATGTGCAAACCTAGGGTTACAAAAACCCATATGCATGGGCTGCAATTTCCAAGCAAGGAGGGGAAAAAAACAGATACAATTATCCACAAAGAAACAGAGTTTCCAATCTCCAAGTCATAAATTTATTAATTAGAGCTACCATTTCTTGCATGCTTACTGTGTGCCAGAAGCAGTCTTGGACTTATATCTGTCCAAGACAGAGGTCTCTCATTCGATCCTCACAACAGTATGAAGTAGGTGCCAGTTTCCCTATTTTATAATCAAAGAAACTTGACCAAATAACATGCCTATGGCTGGGCCTGGTGGCTCACGCCTGTACTTCCAGCACTTTTGGGAAGCCGAGGTGGGTGCATCACCTGAGGTCAGGAGTTCAAGACCAGCTTGACCAACATGGTGAAACCCCATCTCTACTAAAAATACAAAATTAGCCGAGCATGGTAGTGCATGCCTGTAATCTCAGCTACTTGGAAGGCTGAAGCAAGTGAATCACTTGAACCCAGGAGGCAGAGGTTGCAGTGAGCCGAGATAGTGCCATTGTACTCCAGCCTGGCAACAAGAGCAAAGCTTCATCTCAAAAATAAATAAATAAATAAATAAAAAATACATGCCCTTGATCACACAGTTTGAAGGGTAAAAGCCAGGACTCAAATCAGGTCTGATTCTGAAGCCCTGGCTTTAGGTATTGAGTAGGGGGGAAAAATTATAAACAAGAATAAAGATATCTCCTATGAAAACATCTTCTCTTCTGGCCGGGCGTGGTGGCTCATGCCTGTAATCCAAGCACTTTGGAGGCCAAGGCGGGTGGATCACCTGAGGTCGGGAGCTCAAGACCAGCCTGACCAACATGGTGAAACCCCGTCTTTATTTAAAAAGGAAAAAACAAACAACAACAACAACAACAAAAAATCTTCTCTCCCAAAGGATGAGTTGAGATATTTCTAACAATCTGTTATCACTGCTTTGGGTTCTTGGCTTCAGGAGCAGAAATATTACCCTTGCTCCTCATTGACTTCTCTTCTGCAAAACCAGACCACTCAGTCACCCCCTCCCCCAAAGCACAACTAATTATTCCTACACACTCCTACTAATTACAATGAATTATGCAGGTCCTATTGGAGACAGAGGGAGTGATAGGGCCAGTCAGCCATAAGACATCTTCCTTCCATAAATATTCCTCACTGGGGCTGAAGGCTTTGGCTACCTAAGTCTTGCAACATAGTAGTGTCTCTGAGCAAAGAGAATTTTTTCCCCCTTTTTAACCCTGGATTGCATCCCATGGTGCTAAAAGAGAATGGACTGGGTAGATTAGGCATCAATTTTGACCCTCCTCTATAGATAGGGCATGGAAATGATGGATTCGCCTCTATTATGGAGACTTCCTCCTTCACACACATGGATGCCCACTGAACCCTTCTGAGGCCACTTGTCAAGTAAAATGAGGCACTTGAAAACAACTGAATGAACAATCTCCTCTTTTAAAAATTTTAATCGATTCTTTCATCTTGCCGTTGCTCTTGGTGGGTGACTTTCGCACTTGAAACACTCACCTTTTCTCCATTATGCCCTCTTACCTGCACGGGGTGGTTTCCCGCCGCCTCCTTATGGAGTGCAATCAATATTCTGTTATTCCCTGTCATTTGGATGTTACTTTGTGCAAACAGTAGTTAAAAAAAAATAACATCAGGAGCTCTGCTGTCTACACAAATCAACAACAATGAGAGACAAGAAGTGGATTACTACTGAACGAAATCCTTTTTGTTCTAAACTGTAATCAACTATATTGGATGCGAGGTTTGTCCATTTTAAAAATTTAATAATGGGTTTTGGTCCTCTTGTTTCTATAAAAAGGGCATTTATAAATATTAATATGGAATACCAGGGAAAGAACAATACATAACAATAATGAGAATCACAAAATCCCATCACATTTGACACTGTCATATCACCAGCTTAGGGATTAGCAGGTTAACCTTAGAGTTAAAAATATTGCTTTACGATTAAAAAAAAAAAAATCTCAAAATAAAAAAAAAGCTCCTTGTTGCATTATATATTCATTGTGGCTTCCTTATTTTCCTTCAGGTGATGGGATCACTGCTTCGATGAACATTTTTGGGGAGAGTAGGCTCATACGAAGGTGGTAGGTTGACTTATCTGCGTTCTTTCTTGTCCAAGTCATGCTGAGCTTGGCTTTTGTCTAATTCTAACCCCTGACATTACTGGAGTCAAAGGCCTGGCAGCTAATACCCCCATTTTAGCTGGGGTTTTTTATCCACCCGGAGCTCCGTTTTAAATGATGAAGTTACCCAAGGTGTCAGTTTTCACCAGTATTTCTAAATACATCTAGTAAAAATGCAGCAATTTCATAGAAATCCAAGCTATTGAGATCTAATCACTGCTTAAGCTGTGGCTTTATTCAAATCTGGATCACCAAAATATGGCTTAAGATGTAAATGAAGTGCAGAGAGAAAAAAAGCAAGAAAATCTCCGATGGCCTTTCTCTCTGCTATTCGATGCCCAGGCCCTTATCAGTCAATTAATGCAGCGAAACTTCAGTGGCACCATCACTGTAACGGCAGCAATGGCTGCTGTCCCCCTCCAGCCTCAGCCAAACAAAACACGCTTTCAGTAGCCTTAATATGAAACGGGAAAAGGTCAAAATAGACAGCTTTGCCAAATAAATCCCGAAGATCCATTCTAATTTTCACCCAAGGATCTTTTAAGTAGTCCTGGATGCTCTTTATGATACGTTGATCCACACTTAGTTTCATTAAAACTTTGTGACTTGGTATTTTTCAACCTGATAGCTCCACTAAACTAGTTATCGAAGTGTTCACTAAGCCGCTATGCATAAAACTACTTTGCTGTCATGGTGGCTTCTAATATCACCTAAATGCAGGCAGCGGCGGTTCTGGAAATGAACCTGATCTACATGCATTCCATCTGAGCTTGGGAATTACTTTCCTTTGGCTTTCACTGGATGTCTTATGAGGAAGAGGTGCTGTCCTCTGCAGCCCCCACACTAAACCCTCCTGAAACCGAATGCTGAATTATCTACCACCCTGTATTTGTTCTGGAAGCAAGCTACACAGAACACGGCTTTTATCTGCCGAGGTTTCCAGCTGGGATTAACAGATGCTGAAACATTTGGGGAGGAGGAAGGGGCCCACAGAAAAGAAAAGAATGAAAATTAAGGTCTCTTCCAACAATGGCATGGCAAATACAGAGGAGATTCAGACTAAGCTTAAAAAGCAAGAGGTTTCTCAGAGAGGCACATGGAGAACCTAGCTTTACTGATGTGAATTTTAAAATGGCAAAAAAAAAAAAAAAAAAAAAAAAAAAAAAAAAAAAAAAAAAAAAAAAAAAAAAAAAAAAAAAAAAAAAACCACCACTCTGGCCTCTTGGCTACTCTGGAATTACTCTGGAACTACTGGCTGGGTCCCTCTTAGTGATTAGCAGCCCCTCAGCTTCCTTCCACCCTGAGATCAGACAGAAATCTTTATTTCTTTATCAATTGCTGTGGTCAGTATACATTACTACAGTCAACAGAACTACTGGCAAAGGGTTTCAAAAGAGGTGGAGATCATTTTTCTAGGGGAAAAGGGGATTAAACATAAAATAAATAAATCAGCCAGGCTGAATAACAGACTCCTACACCCAGCTGAGTCTGCACTTGTCGTGTTTTCAGGGAATATGGTATCCTTCCCCCAAATTCTACCCAACGTAGCAGCTGTGGACAGCCCTACTCAGACTCCACTTGCTGGGGTGCAGAGTGGAAAACCAGTCCTCACTTTAGCTGTCCCTACCTTCCTCGACAAGCTGCGTCTCAGGATGCAGTGAATATAGGCCAAGATTTGACACCAGGCCTGCGTTTTATAAACTCCCAGACTTGCAATCACATCAACCTGGATTGGAAATCTGCCTCTCTTGGCAACTGGCTGTGTGACCTTGGATAACTTCTCTGAGTCTAAATTTCTATTTTTTTTTTTTTTTCTTTTGAGACAGGTCTTGCTCTGCCACCCAGGCTGGAGTGCAGTAGCGCAACCACGGCTCACTGCAGCCTCGACCTCCAGGGCTCAGGCAATCCTCCTGCCCCAAAGGTGGCTGGGCTTACCAAGTCTCAAAATGTTGGGACCACAGGTGTGAGCCACCATGCCTGGCCTCAATCTCTTATCTATAAAATGGAGAGGATAACACTACCTCCTTCTAGAGTAGACTGGATGCAGTAATTTACATGAAACACCAATCCTGATGCCTGGTCTATGTTTGATGCCTAACACTTAATGCATGCCGGATAATATAGTGATACTTGTTGTTCTAGGACTCTGCACATACTGTGAACAGGTTAAGTGTGACTCTTCACTAGGTCTAGTGAACAACAAAACACATGCTGAAACTTAAACCTCCACCTTGGTTGTTAAACCTCTACGTTTGCAGTGGGTGGTGTTGCTAGTGCTACCTCCATAACCAACCTGCTCCAGACTCTCCCCCATTACTTGGGAATTGAGGATATTTAATTCTACAGCTCCGCCCATTCTGCACCCCATCGTTTGACTGTATGTTGTAGAAAAATACGACAACCACAGGTAGGCTTGAGTCTCCAGGAATATTAGGGAAAAGTGAGAAGGCCATTAGGAGAACTCTCAGAATAGCCCAGTGGGTTCTCCTAGGGCCATAACTCAACCTGCTTCAACCTCTTGACTCTTCCCAAGGCATTTTCCAAGATTATGAAGCCTGCGCAATTCTGCTTTTTTCATTGAAAACCGGATTCAGAAAAGTGAAGCCTTGTGATGAAGAACGGGTGGCTATAAAGACCAGGGAGGAGGAATCAGCCACGTTTCCTGTAATGTGGAAGAATCTGGGTTTGAGGTATGGCTTCAGGTTTTGAGAACATGGGGAATGGGTTAGTCACCTCTCTGCTGATGGCATCAAAAAGCTCCTAATGGCCTGAGGTGCTAGGAGAGGCCTCTTGCACAGAGGACGGGGTGGAAAGAGCACTGGGCGAAGGAGTCAGGACCCCTGCCCTTGCTCTGCCACAGAATGACTGACTGCACCTCTCAGAAGCCTAGTATCCACATCTTTAAATGAGGTAGTTGACCCCATTACCAGGGATTATCTCCAAAGGATGACATTCACTCCTCACCTTAAACCCCTCTACTTGTTTAAAACATTTTTTAAATGTCCCCACCCTTATATTTTACAATATAAGCCTTTCATTGAAATGGAAACTAAGGGTGGGGGCGGTGGCTCATGCCTGTAATCCCAGCACTTTGGGAGGTTGAGGCGGGTGGATCACGAGGTCAGGAGTTCGAGACCAGCCTGGGCAAGATGGTGAAACCTCGTCTCTACTAAAAATGCAAAAATTAGCAGGGCACGGTGGTGGGTGCCTGTAATTCCAACTACTTGGGAAGCTGAGGCAGGAGAACCACTTGAAGCCAGGAGGTGGAGGTTGCAGTGAGCCAAGATTGCGCCACTGCACTCTAGTCTGAGCAATAGAGCAAGACTCCATCTCAAAGAAAAAAGAAAAAAGAAGTGGAAACTAAGGGCCTACGGCTAGATCTCCTATAAAATCCAGAGAACATGGTGGGTAAGGATTGCATAGGTGGCCAAGTAAAGACCAACTGGGAACAACTGAGGAAAATGTGTCCCAGTGCTTAACATGACTAAGACAAGATAGGCTCCAGAATATTCTCACATAGATCATCAGATCACATTGGGCCTGTTAAACCCAGACTCTGCTGAGACCTACTTGTCACACATTGGATAATCATATGATCAACTAGGGCTCCTTCCGCTAAATCTGTGGGTCCTTTGGAACATTTCCTGGCACCATAAAATGGGATCCTGGGGGGAACACAGGCAATGGGGCTAGAGCTGTCATGCAGTCTCTCTCAGCTTGGGGAATGGCCCTTGTTGCTGAGCCAAGGTGCACGGGATAGTCCTTCAAGTCTTTTGATGGACTTGGTCAGCTGGTCCTGCTGCCTAGCAGCTTTAGTCTCTGTTTGGAGGCCGTGGGTCTAATGTGTTGTGACCGGCCTTTTCTGGCCTGAGTTCATCTCTTGGGTACCTTGCCTTTCTCCCCTTTTCATGTTCATGTCCTAGGTTACCAAATAATTTAGATCAGTAGTTCTGGCTGCATATCAGAAGCCCCTGGGTAGTGAGTTAATAACAGATTCCTGAGCCCTATCCCAGGAGGTCCCAGACTGGGTGGGACCCAGAAATTGCATTTATTATGAAGCAGTGCAGGTATTTTTGATGCCACCAGGCGGGGACAGTGACATCCACTGTGGCATGTTACCAGATGATCTTTTTAGGGCTTCCCAGGTGCACGGTTCAGACCTCAGAACATAGTCATGAACAAGCCATGCACACAGGTGAACCTAAACGTTAATCCCAACCCACTGCCGCACCATGCACAGGTGGGTGATTAGTGATGAGAACAAGGCTGAGGGTGTTTTGACAATACTGAGTGTGCCCCTCCCCTACTCCATCCTCAGTGCACTGCGTCCCACTCTGTCCCCAACACCGAAGGGCAAGTTAACTGCAGATGGAGCCAACCTCAGAAAACAAGAAAAGCGCTGCAGGAGGCCTTCTTGGCTTCAGGAGAATTCAGTCCAATTTGCCACCAATAACAAGACTCGCTTTTGATTATGTTGATAATAAAGACTGTAAACAAAACAGCCTTTCTCTACTAATTAATTCCCTTCGAAGAACTCCAAAGATCTTTAATTACACAGTTTGAAAAGCAGCGGTTACCCGATCAGCCTGATCGGACTCTGCGCTTCTCTCTCTGTCCACCTGAATGAAATATTTTCTTGTTTTCCCTGCTTCACACACCTAGGACGGGCTTGCAGTAAATCCTGTCAACTAAACGCCTGACAAAAGTGCTCTGATGTCAGGTATAAAGAATGCCACCTACAGCTTAATGTCTGGAAAAAAAATTCTAAGGACTGCAAACAATGAAGGTTTTTGTCTTCTTAATGCCCAGTATGCAATCAAGTGGAAATGCTACTTCCAACCATAATCTACAAATGAAATTAAAGTCGTTGAAAGATAGAGTAAACCAGAAGCCTTTGTTTCTTTGCAGAACAGGAAAAATTTAAACCACTAAATGTTTTAGCAGATTTACTAAATTTCCAATTAAATCATGAAGTCTATTAGTGCCGAGCTCTAAGAAGGCGGTCTCTTTCCCATTCCTTTCTCCACCTGTCTCTCTCTGCCTCCTCCTATCCACTTATGAACACATGCATGATATGATATAAGCAAGCTGAACTCCCAAGTCCCCTAACGCATATACAGCCTCTGTTCAATCTGGGGAAAATTGGGGTACAGAGAGGGAGAGAGGGGCACACGAGTCTCAAGGTAAATGAAACCAGCTCAGCAGTGGTTTTGGGGAGAGACGTGGCCAGGCTTTAGGGAAAAACAGCAATTTTCCTCCCCTCTGTGCTTGGAGGGTTTCTGGGCCCCCAGCAGTTTGAGACAGCAGGCAAGAGCAGAAAGGCATCAGAAGCTCAGGCGTGGGGAGGGAGTCAGATCTGCTATACAAGAGCACCCTCTGCCAGTTGGCACAGAGGGCTGGCTGGAGAGGCCTGTGGCCCAGAGTCAGGGGAAAGGGCATGGGACCCTGCATCCAAAGCTTGCAGGGCTGTGAGCCAGGCAGGAGAGAGATTCTATCTTCAAAATAGAACACTCACCTCTGGAACAATAGCCGGGGCAGGCAGGAGCAATGCTGATTTTCCAAGGGCTCTCCACGTTAATCCTCCCCACCAAATCCAGCCACTAGGAGCCTGAATGGTCCTCCAGACACCCATTCAGTAGAAAATGACGGGTGATTTTTGCCCTTGTCTCCCGAGATCTCCGGTGAGCACCGCTGCTCTGGCTGACATGTGTTTGTAAAGATAAAGCACTAGGCCACTTTGGGGGCCCTCCCAGGCTATTACAAAGAGCAAGTGGTGCCAACCATGGCTTTTTAGAATTGAGCTGTTAAATTTTTTTTTATATGCACCTCTTTCTGAAAAGAATTTGAAGTAACTTACAATAAAGGCAAACAATAAAGTCATTCAACTAAAATTAGAAAAGCAAAGCCATGGAAAGGAGGAAGAAGCAAGCATTGACTAGGAAATGTAATAGAATTACTGTGATTTAGCATCAGATTAGGCTCTGAGCTTCCTGGCAGCCAGAGCAAGAAAGGATACTCAATTAGACAGTGCATACAACCTATTAGAAGGAAGCAGGACAATTCTCTAAGAGAGGTTTTTGTTTTTGTTTTTTTTCCTTCTGTCATTAACGTGTATGTGTGTGTGTGTGTGTGTGTGTGTGTGTGTGTGTGTGTGTGTGTTTTGAGACAGAGTTCCACTCTTCTTGCCCAGGTTGGAGTGCAATGGCATAATCTCAGCTCACTGCAACCTCCATCTCCCAGGTTCAAGTGATTCTCCCACCTCAGCCTCCGGAATAGCTGAGATTATAGGTGCTCACCACCACATCTGGCTAATTTTTGTATTTTTGGTAGAGATGGGGTTTGGCCATGTTGGCCAGGCTGGTCTCAAACTCCTGACCTCAGGTGATCTACCTGCCTTGCCCTCCCAAAGTGCTGGGATTACAGAGGTAAACTACCACCCAGTGCATTTGTATAGGAAACTTTCAAAGCATTATACAGTATGTCTATCAATCTTGTTATACAGTAGATGCAGAGGCTTTTCTGATATTACTTTTTCTTGCTATAATCTTTGGCATTTGCAGAGGGCATATATCAATCACAACTCACTAATGGTAAATCTTTTTTTTTTTTTTTTTGAGACAGAGCCTCACTGTGTCGCCCAGGCTGGAGTGTAGTGAAGCAATGTTCAAGCAATTGTCCTGCTTCAGCCTCCCCAGTAGCTGGGACTACGGGTGTGTACCACCATGCCTGGCTAATTTTTTGTATTTTTAATACAGACAGGGTTTCACCATGCTGGCCAGGCTGGTCCCAAACTCCTGACCTTGTGATCTGCCTGCTTCAGCCTCCCAAAGTGCTGAGATTACGGGCATGAGCCACCGTGCCCGGCTAGACATAAATCGTACACCTTTTGCAAAATTAATTCAAAATGGATCATTGGCCTAAAGTAAAATGCAAAACTATAAAACTTCTAGAGATAATATATGAGAAAACCTAGTAACATTGGATTGTGTGATGACTTTTTAGATACAATACACACACACACAAATAATTCATGAAAGAAAAGAATCATTAAGTTGAACTTTATTAGAATTTAAAACTTCTGCTCTGCATAAGACGCTGTTAAGAGAATGAAGAGACAAGCCTTAGACTGGAAGATAATATTTACAAAACACCTATCTGATAAAGCACTTGTATCTTTAATACCCAAAGAATTCTTAAATTTAACAGTAAGAAAACAAACAATCTTAAAAATGGGTGAATGCTCTGAACTGATAACAAAAAACATACAGAGATAGCAAATAAGCACATGAAAAAATGCTCAACATTAGGGAATTGCAAATGAAAACAACAGTGAGATTCCATTACATATCTATTAGAATGGATAAAATCCAAAACACTGACATCATCAAATCCTGGTGAGGATGTAGGGCCACAGGAACTTCCATTAATTGCTGGTGGGCACACGAAATGGTATAGCCACTATTAAAGACAGCTTGGCAGTTTCTTACAAAGCTAAACATGATCTTACCCTATGACCATATTCTTTGGTGTTTTACAGTCACACTCCTTGGTGTTTTACACAAATGAGTTGAAAATTTATGCCCACACAAAAACCTGACATTTACCATTGCCAAAAACTTGAAAACAATCAAGATATTCTTCAATAAGCAAATGGATAAACAAACTCAAGTACATCCATATAATGGAATATTACTCTGTAAGACGGAATGAGCTATCCAGCCACAAACAGCGTTAGAGTAGCCTTAGATGCTCATTGCCAAGTAAAATAAGCCAGTCTGGGCCAAGCACAGTGTGACTCACACGTATAATCCCAGTACCTTGAGAGGATGAGATGGGAAAATTGCTTGAGGCCAGGAGTTTAAGACCATCCTGGACAATGTAGTGAGGCCCTGTTTCTACAAAATAAAAATATTAGCCAAGTATGGTAACCAGCGTCTATAGTCCGAACAACTAGGAAGCAGAGGTCGGGGGAGTTCAAGGCTGCAGTGAGCTGTGATCATGCCACTGCACTCCAGCCTGGGTGACAAAGCGAGACTCTGTCTCTAAAAAAAAAAATTTTTTTTTTAAAAAGAAAAAGAGTAATGCTGAGAAGATTACATTCTTGTCATATAGTTGGAATCATATAGTATGTATGCTTAAAAAGCAAAAATATAGACAGTGGAAAGATCCATGGTTGCCAAGGTTTCAGGGAAGAAGGAGGAGGATTGATGGGCAGAACACAGATTTTTAGGGCAGCGAAACTGTTTTGTGTGATTCAGACTTGTGGGTATATGACACTATGCATTTGTCAAAACCCGTAAAATTGAACAACACAAAGAGCGAACCCTAATTAAACTATAGACAATAGTTAATAATACATCAATATTGGTTCATCAGTTGTAACGAATGTATCATACTAATGTAAGATATTAATGGGGCAAATGGGGGGTCAAAGAAAAGAGGGGGTAAGAGAGGGTAGAAACTGTATTTTCTGACCAATTTTTCTTTTTTTTTTTTGAGACGGAGTTTCGCTCTTGTTGCCCAGGCTGGAGTGCAATGGCGCGATCTCGGCTCACTGCAACCTCCGCCTCCTGGGTTCAGGCAATTCTCCTGCCTCAGCCTCCTGAGTAGCTGGGATTACAGGCACGTGCCACCATGCCCAGCTAATGTTTTGTATTTTTAGTAGAGATGGGGTTTCACCATGTTGACCAGGATGGTCTCGATCTCTTGACCTCATGATCCACCCGCCTCAGCCTCCCAAAGTGCTGGGATTACAGGCTTGAGCCACCACACCCGGCCTTCTGACCAATTTTTCTATAAATTTAAAATTGTTCCAAAAAATAAAGTTTATTAATTTTTTAAAAATCTTGCTTTTCCACCTGCTCCCCCCTCCCCCTAGAAAAAATAAAAATAAAACAATTAAAATCTTTACTATGACATAAAAGACTCTTTACTGTCAAGGTAGTATCATTCACCACAAACTTAGCTCCACAAATTCTTGCCTATATCCTTTGTATGTTTGAACTTCTCATTTTTCCTAAGCATGCAGTGGTATGTTTTTGGGTCTATACCACTGCACTTTGCTTAGAATATTGCTTTCTTTATTCATTGATTGACAAACTTCTATGTATCAAAGTAAGGACTGCTTGCATGCCTACTATGTGCCAGGCCTATCAAAGTCCCTACCCTAGGGAAGCCCACAATCTATTGGAAAGAAAACAACTCAACCATCATGAATTTTTACTGCAGTAATTAATTTCACCCAGTTTTGTTGTTTATAGTTTACAGTATCAGAATTACCATCCTGTTTTAGAACAGCTTCTGGAAGCATCTGTTTCTTCAGATTGTAACTCTGCCACTATGCGATGGTGAATGAAATAGATGGAGGAGTATCAACTGTCAGATTTATTACCAAAGTATATTCCCACATAGGGAATGTGCCCATTATTCAGGGTAGCAAATGAGGCTCAGGGAAGTTCAGGAAGTTGGGTAAGGTTGCTGAACTAGAAGGTTGCACAGTTGGATTCAAACTCAGTGCTTTGCAAGAACAGAATTAACATCTGCTGCTGGCTTCACCCCACACAGCCCAGAAAGTAGCCCCAGCAGGTAACTTATTTCAGATTAGTTGTTGGTTGGCCTGAAATGCCAAGCTGAAATCTAGCTGGGTCTATCCATGAAAAGTAGGTATCCTCCAACCCTATGAAAAATGGAGGCCCTAGTCCCAGCCTCCTTCATGTGACAGAGGAGGGATCGTGATTAGTTTTTACACTACTGCATCCACTCTGCCTAGCACAGTGACTGACTCACAGCAAATGCACTTGAAGTATCAGCTAAGTAAAAATAAAATAAAGGTCCCTATATTTAACCCCCTTTTAAGGCACTTCCATTTGCCCTAAAGACCATGTAGAGCAGAAATCGTAGTCCTCATGCTGTGTGAAGAAAGGGAATGAGGACCAGCATCCAAGTTTCTTCATGTCCAGTCCAGAGCAGTTTCTCTGTGTCTCAAAGCCACCCTTAAGGAAGCAGAGGCTCAGTGAATAGGGGTGGTCAAGGCCAACACTCACTGAGCACTCACTATTGTACGATCTTTGATGCTAACAGTATTCTTGTGGGGTAGATTTCAATATTTTATTTTGAAGAAAAGAAAACAGGCTCATTGAAATTGTCACTTGCCTAAGGTCACAGAGCTTTGTTTTTTAGTTATTCGTACCGGTTTATGGGGTACATTGGAAATTTTGTTCTGTGTACATAATGCATAATGATCAAGTTGGGGTTTTCGGGCATCTAAGTACCATGCATTTGTGTTAAGTTGGTCACCCCACTCTGCTATCAAACGTTGACTCTATTCCTTCCGTTTTACTACGATATGTTGTAAGCTTTGATCTAGTTCTCTTCTTCCTCCCTTACCCCACTCATGCTTCCCAGTCTCTGTTGGCTATTTTTCCACTTCCTTCCTTCATATAATCAAATTTTCTAGCTCTCTCATATTAGTGAGAACATGAGATATTTGTCTTTTTGTGCCTGGCTTATTTCACTTTAGATAATGACCTCCAGCTCCATCCATGTTGCTGCAAATGACAGGATTTCATTCTTTTTATGGCAGAATAGTATTCCATTGTGTATATATGCCATATTTTCTTTATCCATTTATCTGCTGATTCCGTATCTTTGCTATTGCTATTGCTTTGCTATTGTGAATAGTGCTGCAATAAATATGTGACTGCAGGTATTTCTCTGATATATTAATTTCCTTTTCTTTGGGTAGATACCCAGTAGTGGATTGCTGAATCAAATGGTAATTCTATTTTTAGTTTTGTTAGAAATCTCCTGGCCGGACGTGGTGGCTCACGCCTGTAATCCAAGCACTTTGGAGGCCAAGGCGGGCAGATCACCTGACCTCAGGAGTTCAAGACCAGCCTGACCAACATGGTGAAACCCTGTCTTAAAAAAATAAAAAATAAAAAATAAAGAAATCTCCATACAGTCTTCCATAGTGGCTGTACTAGTTTACATTCCCACCAACAGTGTGTAAGAGTTCCATTTTCTCCACATCCTCACCAATACCTGTTAATTTTTGTCTTTTTAGTAATAGCTACTCTGATGGGGTTAAGATGATACTTCATTGTGGTTTTGACTTGCACTTCTTTGAGGATTAGTTATATTGAGCATTCAAAAAATATGCCTCATATGCCTGTTGGCCATTTGTATGTCTTCTATTGAGAACTATCTATTCATTTCCTTTGCCCACTTTTTAATAGGACCCTTTTTCCTGTTGATTTGCTTGAGTTCCTCATGTATTCTGGATATTAGTTTCTTTCAGATAAATAGTTTGCAAATATTTTCTCCCATTCAACAGGTTGTGTCTTCACTCTGCTGATTGCCTCCTTTGCTGTATAGAAGATTTTAGTTTAGTCTCATGTATCTATCTTTGTTTCTGTTGCCTGTATTTTTGAGGACTTAGTCACACATTATTTGCCTAGACCAATATCCAGGAGAATTTTTTTAGGTTTTCTTCTAGTATTTCTATAGTTTGGGGTCTTATGTTTAAGCC
>NW_016107385.1:7241415-7246780 GCF_001604975.1 Cebus imitator
CGCCTCCTGGGTTCAGGCAATTCTCCTGCCTCAGCCTCCTGAGTAGCTGGGATGACAGGCACACGCCACCATGCCCAGCTAATTTTTTTTTTGTATTTTTAGTAGAGATGGGGTTTCACCGTGTTGACCAGGATGGTCTCGATCTCTTGACCTCATGATCCACCCACCTCGGCCTCCCAAAGTGCTGGGATTACAGGCTTGAGCCACCGCGCCCGGCCGGCTATGCTACTTTCACAGTGAGTGCCTAGATTCAAATCCAATTTCACTGGACTCCAAAACTCATGAATTTTCTTTCTATGATGACAAGGTGCTATCCAGTTTTCTAGATTAGGAAACTTTGAAAGGATGTTATGTAATACATGTTATTATTATTTTTGAAAACGGGCTCCCCTCTGCTGTTAATAAGAATGAGGTATCTTTGGGCAGTAGCAAATAGGTCTGAGTACCTCATAAATAGGAGTGAAGGCTTCAGTGACGGGAAAAGTGTGGGATGGCTGATGGGGGCATCTACAGAAGGGCATTATAGCCATGCTCAGGGCTTTGAGCTTTGTAAGAGAGTGGAAGCAACATGAGGTCAGGGGAGTATATGGGTTTGGGGTATTCAGGGTTACCTATGGTGTATTCAGCCCTCCGAATAGCAGCCAGATGCCAAATAAATCATGAGAACCTGTTCCATCAACAGCCTGCTTCTTCTATCGGGATACCTCGCCCAAACCCGAAAGAGTGATCTTTGAGATGACTTTGCAGTTTCCCTTTCCCAGGCAATCGTTCGCTTCTCTCTCCTAACCAGCTCCCAGGATATGAACAGTGTCCTCTCTATGCTGGGATAGGGCTGCATTCACATGCATGTCAGTTGCTCAGCTCCTCTCTTCACATCCTCATTTTCACTCATTCTTCCAGACTGAGATTGGACTCTCCACAGTCATCCTAGGAAACCACCCTCATTTCTCTGTTCTTAGACTGCTTCCTCATAGTGGCTTGGATTTTGGATCACCCCCTCTCTGAAATGCCCTTTCCCCTGTGTCTTTTGGTATCACACAGGCTGCTTCCTTCTTTCTTTTGGGGATACCACTTTCTCTGCCCTTTTCTCTCTCTTCTTTTTTTTTTTTTTTTTGAGATGCAGTCTTGCTCTCTTGCCCTGACTGGAATGCAGTGGCATGATCTCAGCTCACTGCAACCCCCGCCTCCCGACCTGCCTCCGCCTCCTGAGTAGCTGGGATTACAGGTGCCCACCACCATGCCCAGCTAATTTTTGTATTTTAGTAGAGACGGGGTTTCACCATGTTGGCCAGGCTAGTCTCAAACTTCTGACCTCAAGTGATTCACCCGCCTCAGCCTCCCAAAGTGCTGGGATTACAGGCGTGAGCCATCGTGCCTGGCCTCATCTCTGCCCTTCTCTTAAAGACTGATGCTTCTCAGGGCCCTTTCCTTGCCCCTCATTTAGTCCTACTCTATGTCCTTCCCACAGGAGGTCACATCCACTGCAGGGACTTCATGTAACATCTTTCTGTTGGTGGCCTCCAGTCCTCATTTCTAGACCAGAAGGCACTACTGAGTGCCAGATTCATAATTCGGATTCCTACTGGAATATCATCTAACGATAGCACATATATTTTGCTGACCACTCCTGTCTGCCAGGCACTTGTTGTAGGTGCTGGATGTACAAGTGGTGAACAAAACAGACACAAATTCCATCCTCATGAAGCACAGAGGTCACTAGAACGGGGAGGTCAGACAATAAATAAGATGTTAGCACTATCAGGGGATGGTCATTAGTGGGGGATGTCATCTGCTTTTATTTTTAAAGGCTCATTCTGGCTATTGTGTTGCAAATAGACTGGGGGTGGGGAAGGTAGGAGTGAGAGCAGAGAAAGGCAGGAACAGGGATACCAGCTACTGCACATCTATTTCTGAATACCCCATGGGCACCTGAGCCTCAAAACTCCAAAACTGAGCTCATTAGCCTTCTTTCCTTCCAAACTTGCTCTTCCTTTTGTGCTCAGGACATCCAAATCCAGCAAGGACTCCAGTCAGGACTTGGAATTTCTGCCCTCTGCAGCCGCTTCCCCTCATATCAAACCAGTCACAAGTCCTGTCACTCCAGCTTCTGAATATCCCATTCATTCACTCATTCATTCACTCACTATTTCACTAGTTTGTCAAACATTTACTGGATAGTGACTATGCTTGAGGCCATTACTAGAGAGAGATAATAACGGTCTCTGCCCTCTGGGAGCTTACAGTTTAGTGTATGAAACAGATAACAAAATCAAAAATGAAACAATACATATATGACTTCCTCTTATGCTAACAGCTATAAAGAAAATAAACTAGTTTCAAAAAAAGAGAAAAATAGGAGCGATACTCTTAGGTAAGGTAGGCAGGGAAGGACCTCCTTAGGAAGAGATGCCTGGGAAGGGATGTGTCAGTCACATATGGTGTGTTAATTTCCTACCCTGCAGTAACAAATCCCCTCAAACTGTTACAGTTTCACCAATGTACCACAATGTAGCAGTTCCTCAGGTATCACCCAGAATTCTTTGTCTCAGGACTGCAGACACAATGGGTGAGGTTGGAACGCAAGTTTAATAAGTGAAAGTGGAAGCTCTCTCCTGCAGAGAGGGGACCCGGAAGAGGGCTGCCGTTTTTACACTTGCAGGCAAAGGGTTTTATAGGAAATCCGTGAAGCCTGGGTGTCTCATTTGCATAAGGCACTCATTTTTGGTAGCTCCACCCCGTCTTCCTAATGCGCCTGTGGGCCCTTAGCTGGAGTTACTCCATATTGCTTTGTTCGCCTTACTGCACATGTGTCAGGGGACGGACTTTTCCATTGCGGGCATGTCTGGGCAAGTCACCTGTGTCTTTTCTTATCTGTACAGCTGTGGCAGGTTTCAGGCAAGCTCTCCAGTGCAAGTTCCCTTATCTGTGCCTGCAGGCTGTGCTTTTGTTTCAAAGGATTCAACAGAGGAGCTGCCCTGTCTGCCTGACCTCTTTTTATCTTTTTCTCCTTTGTCCTCTCTCAAAACTGGCACTTGTTGTCATTCCTTGGCTTATGGACACATCACTCCAGTTTCCATCTTCAAATGGTCACATTCCCTCCATGTCTCTATCTCTGTGTGTCCTCTCCCGTTATAAGGATACTAGTCATTGGATTTAAGATTCACCCTAATCCAGTGTGATTTCACCTTTACAAATGGACATCTACAGAGATTCTATTTTCTTTCTTTCTTTCTTTTTTTTTTTAAATAGAGACGGGGTTTCACCGTGTTGACCTGGATGGTCTCGATCTCTTGACCTCGTGATCCACCCGCCTCGGCCTCCCAAAGTGCTGGGTTTACAGGCGTGAGCCACCGCGCCCGGCCCGGAGATCCTATTTTCAAATAAGGCCAGAATTTTGGGGAAACATTTTCAACCCAGCACAGAGAAACTCTCTTCTTCAGGTACACGGGGTAGTTTTTACACAAACCCTCAGGTGAAAGGACTTGGAGAGTTTGGAGCCAGTGTGGCTGAAGCGCAGGCGCACGGAGTAGAATGAACCCAGGTGAGCTGGGAGAGAGGCAGAGCCAGGGTGTGAAGGATTTTAACAGGGAAAAGCTGAAGTGACAGCCAAAGCGTCTTTCCAGGTGGAGGACACCGGAGTGCCTGATACGCAGAGAGAGCGAGAAAGAGCAAGCAAGAGAAAAGCACAGAAGAGGAGAGACCCAAAGGAACAGAGGGTCCCCGAGAAGGCGGCGGTCCAGGCGTGGGGGAGCGGAAGACACACACAGAAGCAGACAGGTATGATGCAAGGAAAAGGAAAATCCTATCTAAAGCCTTCTGTTTTCTCAACTACATTGGATAGCCTGGAGGTGGAGGAGCGGCAGCTGAAGTGTGGAGAAAAGAAAGCTTGGGATGTTTGTCTTGGAGAGTGAGAAGTCACGCTTGCCCTGATGGCTGGGCAGTGTTAAGAGCCTGTTCAGGGTTTCGTTGTTAGGATATGTTTGTTTTTCTTTCTCCCGCTGTTACCGACCTAGTTCAGACCATATTATCACTCTGTGTAACTGCAGCCATCTCTGATGGGGTTCTCTCCTTCCCATTGTGCCCCACCCCTCCCAGTCTGTTCCCCACGCTGCTGTCACCACGGTCATTCAATGTTTATGTGGCATCACTCTCCAGCTTCAAATCTTTCCCCTAGTTTCCCACTGCCCTCCAGATAAAACCCAACTTCTTACTGTAGCTTTCAAGATCGTTATCAGCTGGTTTATGCCTCACTAGCCTCATTTCTTACCACTTCCACTCAAATTCTGCACTTTTTTTTTTTTTTTTTTTTTTTTTTGAGGCAGGGTTTTGCTCCGTCACCCAGGCTGGAGTGCGGTGGTGCGATCATAGCTCACTTCGGCCTCAAACTCCTGGGCTTAAGCAACCTTTCCACCGTAGCCTTTGGAGTAGCTGGGACTACAGGCTTGCACCACCACACCCAAATAGTATTTTTCTTTCATTTTTCAGAGATAGGCTTGCACCACCACACCCAGCTAGTTTGTTTTTGGTTTTGTTTTCATTTTTCAGAGACAGGGAGTGGGGGCTAGGATGGGGAGGGTGGTGATGGTGGAGGTTGCACCATGTTGCTCAGGCTGGTCTTGAACTCCTGTCCTCAAGTGATCCTCCGGCCTTATCTTCCCTAGCTGCTGGGATTTACAGGTGTCAGCCACCACACCTGGCTTAGATTCTGCATTTCAACCACTCAGGATTACTTCATAAATTCTTTGAACGTGCTGTCCTCGTGCTCTCCTTCAAGGTTTTGCACCTGCTCATCGCTGTTCCTAAGTCCCCTTGCCCCTCCTACTCCACCCCTCCTCTGTCATCTGCCCTCTGCTGTTCACTCTCCTCTGGCTTCCAGCTCAGTTAGTCCCCTCTGCCAACCAGCTTGCTTTGACATCCTGCTCTCTGAGTCTAGATAGGTTTCCCACACAACCCTCTATGTTTCCCTTATTAGAGCAAGTATATCTTATAACGCAATTGCTCCTTTACCTATCTTAGGTCCTCATAAAAGTATAAACCCCTTAAAGTATCCTGTTTTTCATATTACCTTGACACATGCCAGATACTTTAAAAAACATGAAATAGGGCCGGGCGCGGAGGCTCAAGCCTGTAATCCCAGCACTTTGGGAGGCCGATGCGGGTGGATCACGAGGTCAAGAGATCGAGACCATCCTGGTCATCAGGGTGAAACCCTGTCTCTACTAAAAATACAAAACATTAGCTGGGCATGGCGGTGCGTGCCTGTAATCCCAGCTACTCAGGAGGCTGAGGCAGGAGAATTGCCTGAACCCAGGAGGCGGAGGTTGTGGTGAGCCGAGATGGCACCATTGCACTCCAGCCTGGGTAA
>NW_016107385.1:7247364-7250189 GCF_001604975.1 Cebus imitator
GCCCGGCTAGGAATGCTTTTCTTTATGAGTGCTCATCCAGCTTCTGAGAGCCTTGGAAGAGTGTGTCTTAGAGTCTCCTAGATCATTTCATTTTGAATTCCCAGAAATTGTTATCATAAGCTACTCTTTTCTTGTAGCATAAATAACTGTCCCAGTTCTCATACTTCCTACTCTGCCTTCTGGCAGTGTCCCAAGGACGTGCTTACACTCACACCCAAGTAGTATTAGGATGGCTTCTCAAATGGCAGAAAAGAAACAGAAGATGCTGTGGTATCTGTTTTGCATGACTTTCCTCCATGAAGGCCCTCTGATCGTTCTGGAAGCATGCTGATTCCAACTGCTCATGCATGCAGATCCAATTCCTGCAGACTGGCAAGATGACTCTGCGTCTTTAACACATTTCATTGATGATGTAATAGTTTCCCTTCTCACTTCTCATCTTCAGAGAAGTCCCCACCTAGCTTTGGGTAAAACAGGCTATCTTTTGCCCTTCCTGATGTTCTAACCAATGTCCTGATTAATGTGCTTTGGATGTCACGTAAATAGATACAACTGCACTGACCCATGTGTTGCTGGGATACAGGAAATAGATACTTTGTTTTTGAGACAGTTTTGCTTGTTGCCCAGGCTGGAGTGCAATGGCATGATCTTGGCTCACTGCAACCTCTGCCTCCCGGGTTCAAGCGATTCTCCTGTGTTAGCCTCCCAGGTAGCTGGGATTACAGGCATGTGCCACCACATATGGCTTGCTTATTTATTTTTTGAGATCCAGTTTTGCTCTTGTTGTTTGGAGTGCAATGGCGCAATCTCGGCTCATCACAACCTCCGCCTCCCAGGTTCAGGCAATTCTCCTGCCTCAGCCTCCCTAGTAGCTGGGATTACAGTCATGCTCCACCATGCCCGCTAATTTTGTATTTTTAGTAGAGACAGAGTTTCTCCGTTTTGGTCAGGCTGGTCTCAAACTCTCAACCTCAGGTGATGCACCCGCCTCAGCCTCCCAAAGTGCTGGGATTACACATGAGCCACCGTGCCCAGCCTAATTTTTGTATTTTTAGTAGAGACGGGGTTTTACCCTGTTGGGCAAGCTGGTCTTGAACCCCTGACCTCAGGTGATAAGCCCGCTGCGTCAGCCTCCCAAAGGGCTGGGATTACAGGCCTGAACCAACACTCCTGGCCAGAAATATGTAATTCTTAACCCCCGTTATTTTGGGTTGATCTCAGTACCCATAAACCCTTGTTGAAAAATTCTGCATTACTAATTTATCCATTTCTGAATGTGCATTTGTTTTTAGTTAAAAAAACTATTTACTCTCGTGTACTGTCTGCAAATTTGTTTTAAAAAGAAAAAAAAACCCATGTTTTCATTTTTGTAATTGTTAAAGTAGCAGATACGGTGTATAGATATTCAACATTTAATGCAACTGCCTTCTAAAATGCCTTGTTTACTGCAGAGGCTGAACAATGAAAACTTGCCTCCCAAACGCCCTTGTGGGGAGGGTTCTGGACATGAGCGTAGTTTGACCATCAGATACACTTGTGGGATTCAGAAGGTGGCAGTGAGACACAGCCTACGTTTTCTATTCTTTTTGCGGGCAAGCCTACTCGGAGATACTTAGTTTCCCTGGGTCTAATCACCACTAGCTTTGTGTGTGTTGAAAGGCACAGTTGGGTAGGCCAATTTATTTGTGTGGATTCCAGCGGCCACAGGGGTGGCTCTGGTTGTAGCGGGTGCAGTAATGCAGTAACTTCTTGACCATGGTGGCTTCTGAGAGTGGGAGGGGTGTCATGGTTCTGGAGTTGGGGACAGAAGCAGTAGCTTCCCATCTTGTTAGGGAGCTTCCCAGTTGTGAAAGGCTGCAGTTCCATTGGTGGCCAGGCTCTGCAGAGAAGCTTGGAGTCATCTTTGGGAAGGTTAAATCAGGAGCCTGTCTCTTCACCCTCCTTGTCATTCTGTCAGCCATGTAATGCTTAAACTAGCTGGAATGAATTCTGTGCTTGGCATTAAATCCATGACCTATATACCACGGGGGTAGTTTGCAATATTAAATACAGCTTCTAGATGGAAAAATTGTTAGATAAGAAAAGTAGCTATCTGAGAAGACAGGAAAGATCTAGACTTTTTCCTGATAAATGCAGCGATGTAGAAGCCAAATCTTGGCTCTTGCCACTTGGGGTGCATGTACAGCTTTCTGTGACAGTAATAGCAATGGGATTTTGAGGGGTGCATGAAAGGCAGAACTCGGGGCCCTAACTTTCACACTGAACTTGAACTCACCCTGAGACCTAAAATTATAATCCTGAGGGTTTAATTCTTCTGTCACAACCTTTCTAATGGTGAACAGCCTCTCTCCATTCTCTGCCTGTTTTTCCCCGTCCCAAAGGAGTAAGGACTCCCACCCCACTCCCTCATACACACGTGTGGGCCGGAGAAGGCCATTTGTAAAGAAACAGTAGTCATATAAACAACAAACTCAAGCTTCAAAGGAGAAAAGATAACGAGATCTGCCACGAGAAAGGACAATTACTCCTTTATGACAAGCACAAGAGGGGGAAATTCATTCACATGGCAGGAGAGGCTGACCTTGAGAACCAGTCTAGGAATTGGCTCATTGCTCCTTTAGGCCACGTCCTGTTTCTCCACAATTTTTTTTTTAGATTCCTTTCTCTCCCCTTCTCTCCCTTCTCTCCCTTCTCTCCCCTCCTCTCCCCTCCTCTCCCCTCCTCTCCCTTCCTCTCCCATCTCTCCCTTCCTCTCCCTTCTCTCCCTTCCTCTCCCCTTCCTCTCCCCTTCTCTCCCCTTCCTCTCCCCTTCCCTCCCCTTCCTC
>NW_016107385.1:7255181-7260109 GCF_001604975.1 Cebus imitator
TCCCCTCCCTCTCCCCTCCCTCTCCCCTCCCTCTCCCCTTCGTCTCCCTTCCTTTTCCTTCCTCTCCCCTTCTCTCCCTTCCTCTCCCTTCCTTCCCTCCTTCCTTTCCTTTCCTCTCTCTTTTTCTTTCTTTAACCAACTACCTGTCTATCTACCCATTTTAAGATTGGGTAACACTTGCTCATGTTTCAAAGCTAAAAAGGGCACAGAGTGAAAAGCAAGTCTCCTCCACCGCCCCCACCCCTCCCACCGAGGGCATTCCCAGAAACAGGCTCTGTGACTGGGCTCCTCTCACCTCAGATCCTATGGAGGCATCCAACGTTCCAAAGGAGAGGTGGAGTCTAAGAGGAGAGGGTGGCGACCGCCAGGATTCCACACCCACCAGGCGGTGGCTGGCCCAGGGCTGAATCCTCCAGCGTGGACCCGACAGCCTGTGGTTGCCCTCTGCAGCCACCTGACACCTGATACGTGGGCAGTAGTGGGAGGGAGGCTGGTGCCTTTTTCTTTAGCATGATTGTCTGTTTGGTTTTCTTATGTTGTGTCCTCACTCCCCCTCCAACTTCTCCTTCGGCTGCAAATCAGAGTGCCTATGGATGAATGTTTGTTTATATATGTCATGTTGCTGTCCCTTCAGAACAAATGTGTGTTTTTGAGGCAGGACACTGTGTTTGGTTTTTAAACTAAGTGGAACTGTCAAACGCTCTCCGCCCAGCTTGTGGACAGGTGCACTATTACGAGTTTACATAAGAAAAATCTGTGCCAGTTATAACAGGGAGGGAGGGAGAGAGAATGAGAGAAGGAGAACCTGAATAATCCCTTGGCAATTCTTACTGTGACACAAGATTCGCTTCCTTCTTAGCAGTTCTGTGCCTCGTTCCTGATAATTTTAGGGTCTGCTATGTCTTTTGCTATGAGAATTAGCATCGGCGGCTTTCAAAATGACTTACCAGTTAGCCCCTCCAGAAATCTTAGGACATTATTCTTTTCTTCTCCAAATTTCCCTTCTCTAAGCCTTCTAATTCTCCTTCAAATTTCCATCTGTAAAGTTAATACAATCCAATAAGAAAATAATGTGCTCTTGAGACGCTGACATGCTCAGAGCCATTTTATCCTGCCCTTAAGCCTGGAAAGTTTGAATTTTCCTTGGGATAAAAAGTAAGAAATAATAGAATAATTCACTGTACTGTAACAATTAAATCCAGCAATTTAACATTGCGCATTGGTAAATACAATGCTCGTAACAACTAAAAGTCTCCCATGTATTGACAGACAAAACCAAAGTTATAAATCTAAACCTCCTATTCCGAAACACATTCCTAAATGTAAATAAGCATCCAAGCATGCTGCTACATATCTTTGCAGAAGCAATTACACACAGACCTTATCAGTTGGTGCTGTCACCAGCGCACACAATGCTCATCTGCTATGCCCTCTAGTGGATGCAGTACACAAGGCAAGTCGCATTATTTCCAATTCATTTTTGGCATCATCACTCTGCATCTGCTTTAAGAATGCAAGGCGTGAAATTTATAGTAGCAGGTTTAATATTCCATCCAGCCAAAATCATTTCGCTACAAGGACTTACCTTTGGTGAGATATTTTGGGTTGGTGTTTTTTAAGTACATAGATCGCCTCTCCCCTTCTTACAACCCACTGTTCAAACTCTCAAGCTGTCACAAAACTCAGTACGTGGCAGGAATAATTTCATGCTGAGTAAAAATGTGTTTAATTTCACATCTTGTAAGAATAATTACTTAGCATAATGCCACTTAAAATGTATTTTTATCTGCAAATGCTAATGAAGCTACAAAAACCTGAATCATCTTTTGAAAGAAATAGGGTATTAAGGGTGCTTCGCCTTCACTCCCTCTTCTCCGCAGTGGCTGCCTGAAGAGAGAAACCCGGACTGGAGGAATAATCCCTGACTAGATCCTGCTGTCTTCAAGCTGGGTGTGAGCCTGGTGGCTTTGAGGGGAATTTAATCCCATCGGCCTCTCCGGAGCCTCCCAAGGTGCTGAAAACAGAGCTTCAGGCTCCCTGCGGCTGCCCAGTTCTCACCCAGGTCCACCTAGACAGCCATTAGGAGAAGGCTCAGGCCCGGGGCTAGAGCTACCTACCCTAACTACTGGGCTGGTGGCAGGCCTGTGGCCTTTGGCCTTAGGGATTGTGTCCCTTTGATCATTGGTGCACCCAAGTTATAAAGACCACTGTTCTATCTTTTGTTTTTCTCAAGGCCTAAAGCAGTGGTTAACAGAATGACAAGGAGTAAGGGGGAAAAGGAGTACCTTGCTTTTAAAACTTCAAAACAAAACAAAACAAAACCTCTTTTATTCCTAGTTTTAGAATTACAGAAAAGTTGCAACAATAGTTCAGAAAGTTCCTGTCTACCCTTCACCCAACTTCACTTGCCTTAATATCTTACGTGATGATCAGAACCAAGAAACTAACATTAAGGAAAATACTGTTAACCACACTATAGATTGAAATTGAGATTTCACCACTCTTTCTAACAATAGGGTTTTTCTGTCCTAGGATCCAGGCCAGGATCCCACACTGCACGGAGCTGTCCTGTCTCTAGTCTCCTTAAATTCATAACACGCTGTCTTTCATAACCTTAACATGTTTGAAGAGTACTGGTCAGGTATTCTGTAGACTGTCTCTCAATTTGGATTTGTGAGATGTTTTCTCATGATTAAATCGAGACCGGCTTTGGTGGCTCATGCTTGTAATCTCAGCACTTTGGAAAGCTGAGACAGGCAGTCAGGAGTTTGAGAACAGCCTAGTTAACATGGTAAAATTCTGTTTCTATCAAAAATACAAAATTAACCAGGTATAGTGGGGGGCACTGTAATCCCAGCTACTCAGGAGGCTGAGGCACAAGAATCACTTGAACCTGGGAAGTGGAGTCTGCATTGAGCCGAGATTGCCCCATTGTACTCCAGCCTGGGCAGCAGAGCAAGACTCTGTCTCAGAAACAAACAAGCTAAACTGAGGTTCTATACTTTTGGCAAGAATGCTGCAGAAGCAATGATTCTCTTCATTGCTTTGTGGAAGCGGGCCTGCTTTCCTAGCCGTGAAGCTGAGCAGGGGCATGGGATGAAGTCCTGAATGAGAGCAGCCTCCCCCTAGAAATTTGAGTGGTAGCTTTAAGGAGAGTTAGGCACCAAGCTTAAGGGCAGGTGACACACTTTTATTACCTCTTGCCTCTTTTCTCTGTTACCAGGGTGGCAATGGATAAGGTGGGAATATTTCTTTGCAACAGGTAGACAGCACAATTTTTTTTTTTTTTTTGGAGACAGAGTCTTGCTCTGTTGCCCAGGCTGGAGTACAGTGGTGCAATCTTGGCTCACTGCAACCTCCACTTACCGGGTTCAAGCGCTTCTCCTGCCTCAGCCTCCCATGTAGCTGGGACTACAGATGTGCTCCACCCTGCCCAGCTGACTTTTGTATTTTTAGTAGAGATGGGGTTTCACCATATTGACCAGGCTGGTCTTGAACTCCTGACCTCATGATCTGCCCACCTCAGCCTTCCAAAATGCTGGGATTACAGGCGTGAGCCACTGCATCTGGCCAGAAATGTTTTTTTAATCCAATGTTGCCAAGACCAGCAGAAAGATAAAGGATAGCCAAGGGAAGCAGAGAATCATGCATGTTGGTGTGGGAAAGGAGGTGGGGAGAGATGTGCCAAAACGAAATGTGGTCTAATGACCATTTCAGGGTCCGGCGAAGCCCTTTGTGGATTCAGCAGGGCTCCAGATAGCCCAAGAATGAGATGCAGACATCTCAACAGGTGGGAAACTCGTTAGCTTGTGTTTGAGCCAGTGGTGGTAAACATTTCGGAAGCGTCACTTTTAACAATGAGAAAGCAAGTTTGAGTTTGATTCCCTGGTTGGGTAGAATGTAGCAGTGGTGGAAAAAGATCCTTGGGCAGATTTTCAGACTTGGATTTTGGCTTTCTCCCACTCTGGAATGGAAGCTCTGTAGGGGATAGGGCCCTTGTCTGGCTCTCTTCTGAAAACCTTGTATTCAAGCCTGGCACATTGTAGAAACTCAAAAAATGTTTATTGATTAAACGTACTAAAAATAAGTGAATGGGCTGGGCATGGTGGCTCATGTCTGTAATGACAGCACTTTGGGAGGCTGAGGTGAGAGATCGCTTGAGCCCAGGAGTTCATGACAAGCCTGGGCAACAGAGCAAGACTTCACCTCTGTTTTAAAAATAATAATAAATGAATAAATGGGGTGCTCATTTACAAAACATGCTCTTGGCTTCTCCACTCACCCCAGCTCAGTGATCTGCGACCCTATCCCCCAGGATGTTTTTGAAGGTCTGGCAGGGGCCCTGTGCTCTGAAGTTCAAGCTTCCTGCCCCATGTCAGTCCTCTAAGCCCCTGCAGCAGCTGTGCTGGTGGGAGACTGTTCTCTGAGAAGTCCCTGGGACGGACAAAGTCCACACTTTGTTGTAGCAGAAGGGGAAGGTAGACTGAGATCCAATAAATAGATGGTGAAATCTAAGTTTGGGAAGAGGAGGAGATAATGTAGATGCCTCCTTCCAGAGGGGCCATGGTTTGGGGAAGCCAGTAGAAAGAGGGAAGGACAGTCATGGTAATGAGGTCTCATGAAAATGAGTTGTGAGCACATGATTTTTACTTTGTGTGTGTGCATGCGTGTGCACACATTGAGATGCGTTTTTCATTTCTTCAACTGCTTAGTGCTTTTTGGTTACTCTCTTCTAATTCCCAGGTACTCATATAATTTAAATAATTTATAAGTTTCATTGTAATTTGAATTATTTAAAATTTCCAGATGCATATTTCATAAAGACGTTTTTAAACATACAAGAGAGAAACAAAGTACCAGCAGGCTTTGAACATTTATTTTACTAAGAAGTGGAAAGTAGATAAGAACTGTTTTTTGTTTTTTGTGGG
>NW_016107385.1:7261169-7288055 GCF_001604975.1 Cebus imitator
GATTATAGTCGTGAGCCACCGCGCCCAGCCTATGGGAGCTTTTAAGAGATGAGATGAAGGTGTTAAGGTGTTGACCTCATCCAGGTGCATGATAATAAAAAAGGAAAATAGAATATCTATTGTATCCAAATTACAAGCAGGTCACATGTTTCACATGACAATATAAGCACAATTACGGGATATTATGCGATCTCATAAAGTTCTTTTCTTGTATAGTTTCACACATTTTCTTGGTAGAAGTGAGCTCATGTATTTACCAGGTTTAGGCTCTTTAAATCAACTATTCAGCAAGGGACGAGTGAAAGAGGAAAAGTTCTGTGAAATAGGTCATCTATATATCTATATATCTTTATCAAATGCGCAAAGGGCATGTAGCATGGTTTGTGTGGTCACATCAGAAGGGGATTTTCATTTCATGAAAGGTGCCAAACTTAGTTGCCTCCTAAATATGAAGGGCCAAACTACTTCTAATTCTGAGAGGAAATGAAGGAAATTTTGGTGCAGCAATTCAGTGGATAACAAATGTCACCTCACCAAGATTGTTATAATAGCTGTTATTATTACTCTTTTTACTACGGTATATATTTTCACAAATCATACATAAGAACCAAGCATCAAATTTGGGAGAACTCACTGTCACCTACACATTCAATATGTAAGGTTCACATTTAGAAAATCAGACACTTAAGTCTTCAAAGAGGTTTCTGCCCTGTGGACATTAGCATTTTAAATAAAGTGGCTAGACCAAAGGGAGGAATCATGAATACCAGCGCTGGGTGGGCTCCGTTTCTGGAAGGTAAAGTTTAATTTTAGTGGAGCTGGGGCATATTTCTTTCTCCAAAATATAAAAATATGATTGTGTTTTGATGTCTACTTAAGTGGGGGAAGAAATACATAAACTAGTGCAACATTTTTCAAATTGAGCTTCTAGCAGCTGATTCAGCGGGAATGTAATCTATGCTAATAAGTTCCTGGATTTCAAAGCGACTTTTTTCTTGTCACACTAAAACCTTTTAATTTGGGTATATATTCCTAAGTCCAGAATGGGTAGAGAAATTCTCAGTCAAAAAGCCAGGGATACAACTATCCCTGTCTAAAAGTAAAGGGGGAAAAATTATATTCTGGAGGGTTGAAGGAGAGGGGACAGTTCAATGTATGGTTTTTCAACAATTTCCTGCAACATAGTTAACTTCACACGTCATTTACCTCTAGACAAGTTTATCCTAATTTTAAAATGGCTGCATTACTTGAGGACTTTAATGTGCCAGAGAGTTGATGGAGGAATGTGGCTGTTTTCATATAACTGGGACTGAAGTGGGAAAACTACCAAGTTGAGCCAAGAAGCTTATGTCCTAGTCTCAGTGCTGTTACTACCTAGCTTTGTGACATTAATCCAGTCACTTGTTTAGTATACACCTGTTTTTTTGTTTCTTAAACTAGATTAGTTGTGACAGTTAACACTGGATGATTCCTTACTGACCTTTTTGGTGTTTTCTTTTTTCTTTCTGACACAGAGTCTCGCTCTGTCACCCAGGCTGAAGTGCAGTGGCGTGATCTTGGCTCACTTGCAACCTCAGCTTCCTAGGTTCAAGCAATTCTTGAGCCTCAGACTCCTGAGTGACTCGGATTAAAGGTGTGTGCCACCATACCTAATTTTTGTATTTTTAGTATAGATGGGGCTTTGCTGTGTTGCCCAGCTGGTCTTGAACTCCTGACCTCAAGTGATCCACCTGCCTTGGCCTCCCAAAGTGCTGGGATTATAGGTGTGAGCCACCACACCCAGGCTGGTGTTAAATTCTTCTAAACCAGTGACTTTCAAATTTGTTTTTTACTATGATCTACAATGAGTAAATTTTATATTGTGACTCAGTATACACATTTATCAATGTCTTTACATACACAAATATGACATGTTATACACACATGCATATGTGCATACACACACATATGAAATGAAACTGAAGGTTCCATGAAACAATACTTACCTTTGTTACCTTGAACGCATTGTTTTTTTTCTTTTTCTTCTGAGATGGAGTCTCGCTCTGTTGCCTAGGCTAAAGTGGCATGATCTTGGCTCACTGCAACCTCCACCTCTGGGTTCAAACAATTCTCTCTGCCTCAGCCTCCTGAGTAGCTGGGATTACAGGCGCCCACCACCACACCTAATTTTTGTGTTTTTTAGTAGAGACGGGGTTTTGCCATGTTGGCCAGGCTGGTCTTGAACTCTTGACCTCAGGTGATCGGCCTCTCAAAGTGCTCAAATTATAGGTGTGAGCCATGGCACCCAGTCCATTGTGGTATTTTAAATTCTATTTCGTTAAGAAAAAGATGGTCAAATCCCATTCAACTGACTTCATGACCCATGGTTTGACAATCAGTCTAAATAAAGCACAATCCCGCAAGTGGAGGAAGGGCCTCCACGTGGATACAGGCAACTGCATAGGTTAATGGCTAAAATTCTAATCACTGACAGAGAAACTTAACTGTGTAGATACAATCCACATGTTGAATGAATATGCTATAATTTTAGTGGAAAATTACGACATTCTAAATAAAAACAGTATGAATATTCTCTATCAGTGAATGTGCTTGTTTTAAGCTCTGCATAAATTGAACTCTAGTTTTTTATGTTTCTAAGAATGAGCTTTTTTGAAAACTCTTTCACCTGTTAGACTGGCTTTTAACAATCAAAAGAACCCTAGCTTTTTGATAAATAGATCATTTTCCATTTATAAACAATCCTCTTTAAAGTTTCTGCAGCTTTTGCAAGGGTACTTTTTAAAAGCACTTGATTTTTTTTTATAACTTTTATTTATTTATTTTTTTGAGACAGTCTGTCACCGAGGCTGGAGTGCAGTGATGCAATCACAGCTCACTTCAATCTCTGCCTCCTAGGCTCAAGGGATCCTCCTGCCTCAGCCTCCTGAGTAGCTAGAACTGCAGGTGCATGCCACCTTGCCCGGCTAATTTTCGTATTTTTTTTGTTGAGATGAGGTTTCACCATGTTGCCCTGGATGGTCTTAACCTCTTGGACTCAAGTGATCCACCTGCCTCAGTCTCCAAAAGTGCTGGGATTCCAGGCATGTGTCACCCCGCAGGCCTATAATAACTTTTAAAGGCATGGTTAAAAATAAAACAATTGTGTGTTTCCCTTCTACTTTCAAAATCTATTTTAAGGGAAGACACTATAAGTAGATTCTACTCTTTCCATCTTTTACCCTAGCCTCAAAATCCTCAGTGGACACATTATTACAGTTTTTTAGTTCAAGTTCTGGCATGCCAGGGCATCATGGGGAATGCTTTCTTTTTTGAATTCTTTTTTTTGTTTGTTTTGAGACAAAGTCTCACTCTGTTGCCCAGACAGGGCCAGTGGCATGATCTCAGCTCACTACAATATCCACCTCCCAGATTCAAGTGATTCTCATGCCTCAGCCTCCTGAGTAGCTGTGATTACATATGTGTGCCACTATACTCGGCTAATTTTTGTATTTTTAGTAGGTACAGGGTTTGGCCATGTTATCCAGGCTGGTCTTGAATTCCTGGCCTCAAGTGACCTGTCTGCCTTGGCCTCCCAAATTGCTGGGATTACAGGCATGAGCCATCACTCCTGGCCTTGAATTCTTGTGCCTTAGATAGTATGCAAGCATCCAGGGTAATGGGTGATTCATTTAGGTCCCATAACACCATAGTCCAAGGATGAGAAAACTGGGTCTGACTTTCTGAGCAGTATTCCCCTTTCATTTTAATCACAAACACCTTTATATGTGAACAACTACTGGTATTAAAGATACCTTCAACAGTTCAACTACCTAAGGGAGTATTTCACTTAGCTGAGAAAAATATCAAGTACCTTCTTTAAAACGTTACATTCCAACAAATACTTTCAGGTAACATTTCTAAATAGATGATTATGACTGTTATTTTAAAAACAGGACATAATCTCCATTTACTCGTTTGCAATGTTTATTATACAATGAACTTAATAATAAAAAGATTTTATGCCATTTCTGGCCAGGCATGATGGCTCACACCTGTAATCCCAGCACTTTGGGAGCCTGAGGTGGGCGGATCACAGGGTCAGCAGTTCGAGACCAGCCTGACCAATATGGTGAAACCCCGTCTCTACTAAAAATAAAAAAGTAGCTGGGCATGGTTGTGCACACCTGTAACAGGTCCCAGCAACTTGGGACGCTGAGGTAGAAGACTTGCTTGAACCCAAGAGACAGAGGTCACAGTGAGCCAAATTTATACCCCTGCAATCCAGCCTGGAAGACAGAATGAGAATACGTCTTTAAAAAAAAAAAAAAAAAAAAAGCCATTTCCATCTATTGTACATAGCCCCATGCTACTTATATGGGAATTGTAACAAATCCTAAACAAAGTTTTGAAAGGGTTAAAGCTTAGATTTGGCTTATTTCTATTTATCTTTCACTACACTTTTATCCTCATCTAAAAGCAACTCTGTGCAAGAAGACTTGCAACTCTGCAGTTGCGTTGTGATGCTGGATCTCTGGGATAGGAGTATGGCCCAATTATATGCCTTTGTGTCTTGACCTTTATCTTGTAACTTTCTCAACCTTGTCAACCCAACTTTCTTTTTTTTTTTTTGAGACAGAGTTTTGCTTCTTGTTACCCAGGCTGGAGTGCAATGGCGCGATCTCAGCTCACCGCAACCTCCGCCTCCTGGGTTCAGGCAATTCTCCTGCCTCAGCCTCCTGAGTAGCTGGGATTACAAGCACGCGCCACCATGCCCAGCTAATTTTTTTTTTGTATTTTTAGTAGAGACGGGGTTTCACCATGTTGACCAGGATGGTCTCAATCTCTTGATCTCGTGATCCACCCGCCTCGGCCTCCCAAAGTGTTGGGATTACAGGCGTGAGCCACCGTGCCCAGCCTAACCCAACTTTCTAATATTACCACAATGTCTGTATTGAAAATTAACCATTACCCCTAACTTTGGATCTGCAGCAAAGAGTCAGACAACTCCGCTTTCAGGCCAAAAATTGTTGGCTTCACATTTCCAGTGTTGGAACTGCTACTACTTGTCCTTCTCATGTGGCATCACCACTTTTTTTTTTTTTTTTTTTCCAACACGGCATAAGCTAATCTTTCTAATACATACAATTTCCATCAAATGTATGTTACATTGTTGAAGCGCAATCAGATTTGTTTCCCTGAAAAACCCCCTTTTCAGGATATATTTCTGTTTAATTTTCTATAGCTGGGTAAGCACTCTGTACTGTTCCTGGGGCTGTTTTAAAAACACTGTCTGTGCTGATCCAAATCAAACAGACCTTTAGAGGGTACTGACAATGATGTCTTCATTGAATATGATCACTGCGAAAGCTTTAGCTCCTTGTTTGCTCTGTAATGCTGTGCCAAGATCTTGGCCTTTAGATGTTCCCAGAATCCCTGGAAACATTACTTATTTGTTTGTATCAGCATTAGAATGGTTTTGCATTCACAACAAAATGTGAATCTCTTACTGGGTTGAAGTTGTTTTCTTTACCTAATCATAAGACTTGAAGCCTGTTGGAACAGAATTTTAAGTAAAACATACCAGAAGTCAGAGTAATAGGATTCCTTTGTTTTTCAAGCTTTGATAGAAAATTTCTTCCTAAATATTACAGCATTAACATTTAAAAATTCTGAGGGATACTGATGAGAACTATGATTAAAGATTCACAATATTTCACTTTTAAGACATAAAAAACTACTCTTCATATCCTAGCCTGATGACTTAAAGATATCAGCAGGGTATCATACAAATAATCCGAACACTCAAAATGGGCTTTATTTAAATATCATAAAGGCTAAAGATTATGGCTCTACCAAAATAAAACACTAAGAATATGAGCAGAAATAACATTTCACAATTTCTGTTTGGAGCTTTTAAAATAATACTGTAGTAATTGATTCCTTTCTATTTTGGCTACATTTTGAATAAGAGAACAGAAGCATTTAAAAAAGTGGGTCCTTTTAAAAAATGACAAAAAAAGGCAAGTCAATACCAAGAACCAAGCATACTCCCATTAAAGGGAACAGGGAGGCCTAGGGAGTACAGTCCGCTCAGTGGTTAGTCAGATAGCATGGGCGCCACACGTGCCCACTGGTGCGTGTCAGCCTTGGTGCCAGGGCGGCAGGGCCCTGAAACATGGAGAGGTAGACAGTTTCACTGGCTCCTCAGGCCAAAGTCCAGGCAGAAGTTGGCTTTGTGAGGTTCCTGTCGTCCTGCCAACCCATGGCACTCCTGGGACACTGCTAGGAGAACACTGGCCAAATCCTGCATGAGAAGTCACCTCCATCACAGTCTCCTCAATGTTGGGGGTCAGACTACAGGAAACCCCTTTTATCAGATTTTATGGTGTCTGTACACTAGCCAAGGAAAGTAAGGGAAAGAGAAAGAAAGCAACTTGTTTAACCTCATCTAACAGAAAGGAAAGGATTCTCCAAAGTAGCTGATCTAGGAACGAAGCCCAGCATCTCTAAATCTCAGCTCAGGGTACTAGGTTTTCATTTACCCATGGTTTTTAGAAACTTAAGTCATTAAGATCCTATCTACTCTGGGCTATCATATCATTGTTTCTCTAACAGAGAGTGGCCCAAAGCCATTGTTGGACACATAAAAAATAATCTGTGTACCATTTGACAATAATCTATACACAAAGCACATTCAGCCATACACATATCTCCACAGTACAGACACATATTTAAAAAATTTTTAAAAGCGGAGAGGTCTTCATCTGTCATTCTTAAGGCTCCTAATAGGAAATATCCCTTTTAATAAGGTTCCTCAAACACCACATGCCTATGTAGATGCAGAGATGAATATTCACATACCTGTGTGTAGATGTTCAGAAACAAACACGACCACTATACACATGCGTGCTGTCTCTTTTCTGAACCAATAAAGACAATGCTTTCCTAAGGAATGTCTGAATTTTATTGTACTTTTTTTTTTTTTAAAAGAAAAGAGAATATCATAAACAATTTCTTTCAAATGGATAAACTTAGACAATTTATCAACGCTTCCTTACATTTTTACACCACGCTGAACTCCAACAGGTTTTTGTTTTAAGGTAAACCAGGTTTTTGGTTCTTCCCTGTGGAGAAGTTACTTTCAAGTCAGTGAAAGTTCTTGGCCTATGATTAAAAGTCTTTGCCAATTAGTACTCAACAACTTCAATTCATTTTTTTCTGGTTCAAGATGAGTAGGAGCCTAATAAGGCTGTGATAAAAGGGCAAAAGGCACTGAGAGCCAAAAGCGGATTAATGAGCTCCTCCATTTATTTGTCTTCCTAACAGCTGAACTGTTACAACTATTGACACTCTTCAAAAGGTTCCGCTCTGAACCCTGTCCAGGCACTGCAGGCTCCAATGGACATCTTCAAATCCAGAGAATGGAGGGGCAAGAGCTCCCCCTGTGTGATGCCAAAACCAACAAAGCCCCATGGATCAGGTAATGAAACTTCAGCTTTTCCCCCTTTGAGATTTATTTACTGGCAGCTGACAAGGGGCAAATTCAGCTCGAATTGTGCAGTCAGGGCCCTGTCAAGCTTTTAGAGGCAGCCTTGTCTTGAAGCACCTTCATGACTGGCATTTCACTCAAAAGCCCTCGGCACTGGTCCTTAACAGCTTATGACATCACAAAGGACACTCCAGACAGATGCCTACATGGCATCCTGCAGCATTTTAAAAGAGAATTAGTGGTTTTAATTATGGTCGTAGTATGAAAGGGAACCATGCAAGCTCCACAGGAGACCTTTGATCAGACCCTTTTGCTAGTACAATGCCACGGAACTGTGACTATTCCTGGTAAGGGGCCTTTTCTTGCTGAATGACTCACCAGTGATCTTTGAATGCAGACAAGCTTCTAGCCCTCCCTCTTCATTAGTGAGCATTTCTATACAGGGGCCTATATAGTGCTTGGAGTCTAGGAGCTATACAATTGGGGGGAAAAGAAGCCCTACAGATTCTGGCCTCTACTTAGGAAGTGCTGAAGGACTCTGAGTGACTTTATTCATTAAAACAGGTTGCTATTAATTAACTGTCATAATAAAATAAAGAACTATTATTTGCATTTCTTACTATGTTCTCTTTAGTAATATGTATAAAAGATGCTTGTAACAGAAATGAATTTATTGAGCCCCTTCCCCATCCCCCCAGTCCCTGCCTTTTTTTTCCCCTTTGCATTTTGGCAGCAGGAGCCTACTAATTATTGGGCCTAGATCTCTGAGTCCAAATAGAAGTAAAACATAAATATAAAATTAAGTAAATGCAAAATCCTTTTTACTTGCCAATCAGTTTCTGCAACTGAAAGAAGCAAACATCAAATTAGTTTTTTTTTTTGATTTCAGAGATCGATCTAAGACAGTAAAACACAAACTTTTTTCAAAATATCACCCACTTGGTGTTTAGCTTGAAGTGTAAGACTAACAACTATAGCTACTTTGTACAAAATGTACTCTCACCTAAAGCCTAACAAGATTCATTTTTTTTTCCCCAGAAAACATAAAATGTCTTTGGTCTGGTATTACTATAAAAAATTTTTAACCTTTAAAACTGATCCCAATAAGCATGGCCCTTAAACAGTTCATGGTCAATATTCAGTTATATGAAAATAGTTCATTCTCTTCTAGAATCTAATAAAGCACAGTCATCTGGTGAAAGACTGGAAGTCAGAAGACTTTTCAAAAGCTTCTCACTGAAATGTTAATTTGGTAACATGGGATAAACAGAATTTTGCATAAGTGGGAGATCTGTCACTTAACACCCCATGAAACAGTCCTGCTGGACCATGTTACTTATATCTGGGAGATGACTGTATCTCAGAGATGACTTAGTTTTAAACGTTTTATGCAGTTCCTTTTCTTGAAGGAAAAACTTCTGGACTTCAGAATTTTGGAAGCTGAATGACGAGCAGGTTTTTCACATTTTGCTGTCTCAGACATTTTTCCTACTTCTCAGACTTTGCAGTTCTTTTCTTAGGTGCTTTACGGCACCTAAAATATCAGCGTGCTGTGGATCATTCCGTGCTTTCTGAGAATACAGGCGAAAATGTTTGACGGTTTCAGATAACAGGACTTCAGGGTCTGCATGTCTTGCCTGAAGGCGCAGCATCCGCTCACAGGCGATGGCATAGTTCTTGTGCCAATTCACTGGGTGCTCCTTTTGTAAATAGACAATCTCCTTATAAAGCTAGAAAACAGCAGAAATGTTGGTATTCCATTGTTAATTTTTTTTTTTTTTCAAAAACAAAAAAAACAAGAGGAATTAACAACAACAACAACAAAAAATCCAAGCAGCCTCTAGTAAAAATCTAATCATTGCTAGGCCATGCAGAAAATGCAAGGATGTTACTGTAATTATTACAGTAGAGGGAGGTAAATTTGCTGCATCTAAAACTGCTTCGGAGGTTTTCGGATGTTGCAGTGGAAACGTTAAGACACACTGTGTCAGGACAAAATGCTCTTCCTCCAGAAAGATGTTCTGGGGAAGGGATTTAATTTTAATTCATGGAAAGCTATTTACTCAACAGGTAAAAGGGTTGAAACTCTAAATTTAGCTATTGGAGGAAAAAAAAAAAAAAGCTTTCTTTAGAAGACTGCCCAGAAAATGCACTTGAAGGAATTTAAATGTTTGTCCCATATTTTTGCCAGAAATTTCTCTCTACAGTAAAAACAACACTAATAACAATAGCAAAGATAAAACAATCCAGACAAATTCATTATCATAGAGGCTGGGTGTGACGGGATTTAAGAGGCATCCATAAAGTGAGATACTGAAAAGCTTCACAGTATCCAGTAATTTACAGTTTTGATAGTTAAAAGTTTGCCCATAGGAATTTAGAATTTCATTTTTCAACATCAGAGAGAAGATTAATTGGATAGAGTTAGATTTTTTTTTTTTTTTGATAGGGAGTTTTCTAGAGAAAACACATCAAAAATTTAACCAGTGAAAAAGCAGATACAAATCTGCAAAACAGAATATTACAGTTGCTTATTTGGGAATGTCACAGCTTTCTTGGAGATTGTCAGGTTGGGGATGTATTCACAGCTGTTTACCTGTAGACTTTCTGAGAGCGCGGAAAAGCAATAGTGCTTTCTCTAAGGAACAAATGCTTTTTGAATTAGACATGACATCAGTTAGTTAAAAGAAACGCAATCATATTGTCTATTTTTCCGGTTCCCACTCCGGGGCAGACGAATGCATACCTATTTTAAAATAGCACCCTCATGAAAAATTCCACAATCCATGTTTTGATATATCTTTCAACAGTTAATAACCCTCAGTCTTCCAGCTGCCTTTTAAAGCAAATTTCCCCTTAGTTCCCTTCCTTTTACACCACATGGAAGAGGCTGGGCATGGTGGCCCATGCCTACACTCCAGGCACTTTGTGAGGCCAAGGCCAGAGGATTGCTTGAGACCAGGAGCTGGAGACCAGCTTGGCCCACAGAGTAAGACCCCATCTCTAGTTAGAAAAAATAAATAAGAAAAAAATGGGAGAGAATCACCGCGCACTTTCACATACAGCACGGTGATTGTCAGACTCCTACCCTTTATCCTCTTGGTCAAATTTTCAAAGCTTCTTTACCCTTTCCTCACCATCCTTTTTTCTCCAGTGGTTTCTCTTCATGAGCCCTCCCTGATAAGACACGGGCGTAAAGGCTGTAGCAAACTGCCCCACACTTAAAGTAGGCATTCCGGAACTGTTCAGTTTTCAAAATCCTAAGTGTTGCTTTTTAAAAAAAATTAAGTATAATACATGTTTCTTTACAAATCTATGACACTTAGATTGATGTTTGTTACTTTTCTATGTTTAATTTTTGCAGGTACACGGTATATATATTTATAAGGTGCATGAGATTTTGATTCAGCTTGCCTTGTATAATGATCACATCAGGGTAAATGGGGTATCCATCATCTCAGGCATTTATCTTTTCTTTGTGTTACAAACAATCCAATTATACTCTTTTAGTTATTTTTAAAGGTATCGTAAATTCCTGTTGACTGTAGTTACCCTGCTGTGCTATCAGATTCTAGGTCGGATTCATTCTAAATATATTTTGTACCCATTAACCATCCCCACCCCACCGCCCCACACTAAGGTGCTGAAGTCCAAACCAGATGGCAACACTTCCAGCCGCATTTCCCCAGCTACTCCAGGAAATGAGGCTCATTCATAACCCATCTACTAGTCTTCAGGCATCAGGAAAACTGTGCTACCTTTTTCTGGAACACTTTGTTACTGATGCATTATCAACTTATTTTAGATGTCCTATTAAGCTACATGTGCCATATCTTAAGAAGCTCATCATTTCTCATTATGTGGCATTATATTTCTTCCTCTATATTTATGTGTTACTGTGACATTAGTCTCAGTGGACCGTATTCTGTTAGTTGGGGACACTTTCAAATTATCCAATTTATTCCTATAACATTGGTTACTCCTTGTCCTGCTCCCCAACCACACCTAAATTATTAAGTCACCTGAACTTAATGTTCTGTATGAGCTATTCAGTAGTATAATGTACCCCGCAACAAAAATATTCTTTTTTTTTTTTTTTTTTTTTTTTTTNCACTCATGTTACCCAGACTGGAGTGCAATGGCGCGATCTCGGCTCACCGCAACCTCCGCCTCCTGGGTTCAAGCAATTCTCCTGCCTCAGCCTCCTGAGTAGCTGGGATTACAGGCGCGCACCACCATGCCCAGCTAATTTTTTTGTAAAAAATATTCTTTATACCTAACAAGAACAGTCTTGAAAAACTAGCACCGGGGGTGGTAATTAAGTAATTATCACCAAGTAATTGGCTTTACTTGTCTTGTAAACATTGTCATATATCTGGAGACTATGCAAAGGAGATACCAATAATCTGTGTTCACTGAAAAAAAATAAACCTTACTGACCCAAAGGGACAATAACAAATTCACAGACGAGCTTTAGTAGTAGCCTAACTGACCATGGGAGAGATCACTGATGAGAATATAAAACAGTAAGTCTCCTATCTCTCCCAACTAAATATTGCTTGTTTTTCACAGAATTACAAGATACTGGAGATAAACAGCATTATGCTATGAACAGGATATGAAGGACAATCTTTTAAAAAAATTTAAAGCCCCCTTTGTTTTTTCTTTTTCAGAAAAAAAAAAAATCAAGGCCTGGAAAGGTTCATTGACTCACAGTTGACAACTAATGGCAGAGTGGGCCTAGAAGCTGGGCCTCCCTACTTCCAGACAGAACTCCAGCATGCTTGCTGCATATAATCAGGTATCTTGCTGTCCTCAAGTGGGGTGCCTCGGAGGGTTCTGCCTTTGCCCCCATGGCTCGCTTCTTATGGACTGCTCTCCCCTCCCTCTCTCGCCTCCTTGCCCCACCATCTGTCTGGTTAGCTCCTTCTGATCTTTCAAGATGACACTCCAATGACGTCCCCTCTGGAAGCCTTCCCTTCCTGCCTCCCTTGCCAGCCTACTCCCCAGCTTGCTCCGGTCCAGTGCTCTGAGTTTCCATAGCACCTCTGTATGCCTCTTGCAGAACTCACAAGAATGAACTGTGACGGAGGACCTGATCTTCTGTCTCCCTCTCTAGCCTGACACCTTTTTGATAGCAGGGATAAGAGTTGATTGTCTCCAATACACTATTTGCATGGAGTGGGTGCTTAAGAAATGCCTTGTAAGTGGATGAATAAGTGAATAAACAAGGAACTAGTGATCACAGTTTAGGAATAAAAGTGGTCACGCTGATTGGACACCAGGTTATTTTGATTTAGCGCCAAACACTTGCCCTGGCTGAGTAGAACCACAGCAGTTTAGAGATAATAGCAAAAACAGCAGCTCAGACATACAGGTCCTATGCTCTGTTTTTATTGTACCTTGTCAGGATATTAGTTTCCTACACAGCAGACTATGCAAGTGTCCAAAGTGCCCAGTGCCGTAAGTCATAGAAAAGTAGAGACTCTTAAATAGTGCCACAGCAAGTCTCCTGTATCTGTTCCTGCTTCCCATCAGAGAGGACAGATTTGTGCAAGAGCTTCAGTGTGGTTGTGTCTTCCAAAGGTTCGTTTGCCTTCCTGGGGCCACAGTTAGAAGACGGAGCCAACCTCCATGACTGTTGATCTCCTCTCATGAAATCTCAACAAGCCATGGCCTTGGCATTTCAAGTGTAGCCAGATAATGACTTTTGCATAGAGAGCAACCTGCTAGACCTTGTTTTATATGAAGCTATTATATTAGTTTCCTATTGCCATTGTAACAAATTACCACATACATTTATTATGTGTGGTTTAAAGCTGTGTTTTAAAGCAACATATACTTATTATCTTGCACTTCCAGAGGTGAGAAGTCATAAAACCAGCATGACTGTGTTCCTTGAGGAGGCCTAGAGGAGAATCTGTTTCCTGACCCTTTCCAGCCTCCTCCAGAGGCGGCCTGCGCTCTTTCACTGCTGGCCCCTTCCTCCATCAGCAGTCAGCGTGTAGAATCTTCATGTGTCTGTCTCTCTCTGCCCTCTGCTTCTGCATCACGTCCACTTCTCTGACTCTGACCTGCCTGCTTCCCTTTTATGAGGACCTTGATGATTATGACGGATCCACCTGGATAATCTGGGATAACCCCCGTCTCAAGACTCCTAACTTAATCCCTCCCAAACCCCGCTTTGTTACATAGGTAACATACTCACAGGTTCTGGAGATTAGGACATAAGACATCTTTTTTGGGTGGGAGGTGTTATTCTGCCTACCACAGCCATTTACTTTGGATATTGTGATACAACTGAGCATTTGTTCATACATGCTGCTTTATAACATCCAAATTAAGATGGAAATGAAAGGATGAAAACTCTAATGTGATACAACCTCTAACCATCCTGAACAATCACCGTCACCTTCCCACCACTATATGTAAAAGTGTGACAGGGGCTTCTGCCAAGATGGCCGAATAGGAGCAGCTCCAGTGCACAGTTCCCAGCGAGGGCAACACAGACGCCGGGTGATCTCTGCGTTTCCAACTGAGGTACCAGGTTCATCTCAATGGGACTGGTTAGACAGTGGGTGCTCGCCCAAGGAGGGCAAGCTGAAGCAGGGTGGGGCATCACTTCACCTGGGAGGCCACAAGGGGTGGGAGAACTCCCTCTCCTAGCCCAGGGAAGCCATTAGGGGCTTTTCCTGACACTCTGGCTCAGATACTGTGCTTTTCCCATGGTCTACACAACCCCCAGACCAGGAGATTCCCTCTGGTGCCTGCAACACCAGTGTCCCAGGTTTCCAGTACAAAACTGGGTGGCCGTTTTAGCCACAGCAGATTTTTTTTTTTTTTTTTCCATATCCCAGTGGTGCCTGGAACACCAGTGAGACAGAACGCTCATTTCCCTGAAAAAGGGGGCTGAAGCCAGGGAGCCAAGTGATCTGGCTCTGTGGGTCCCACCCCCACAAAGGCCAGCAAGCTAAGACCCACTGGCTTGAAATTCTCACAGCCAGAACAGCAGTCTGAGCTCCACCTGGGACAGTTGAGCTTGGTGGGGGGAGGGGTGTCTGCCATTGCTGAGGTTTGAGTGGGCAGTTATAACCTTGCCTGTGTAAACAGTCACTGGGAAATTTACAGAGCAACTGGGTGGAGCCCACAGCAGCTCAGCAAGGCCTCTGGAGGCCGACTGTCACTAGACTCCTTTCTTACTGGGTAAGGCATCTCAGAAAAAAGGCAGCAGCCCATCAGGTATTTATAAATAAAGCCCCTACCTTCCTGGACAGAGCACCTGGGAAAAGAGGTGATTCTGGGTACAGCTTCGGCAGACTTAAACATTCCTGCCCAGCAGCTCTGAAGGGAGCAACAGATCTCCCAACATAGCGTTCAAGCTCTAATAAGGGACAGGCTGCCTCCTCAAGTGGCTCCCTGACCCCTGTGTATCCTGACTGAGAGACATCTCCCAGCAGGGGCTGAAAGACATCTCAAGCAGGAGAGCTCTGGCAGGTACCCTTCTGGGATGAAACTACCAGAGGAAGGAACAGGCAGCATTCTTTGCTGTTCTGCAACCCCTGCTGATGATTCCCAGGCAAACGGGTTCTGGCGTAGACCTCCAGCAAACTCCAGCAGACCTGTAGCAGAGGGGCCTGTTAGAGGGAAAACTAACAGAACAAAATAGTTTCAACATCAGCAGAAAGGAAGTCCACTCAGAGACTCCATCCAAAGGTCACCAACTTCAAAGACCAAAGGTAGATAAATCTACGAAGATGAGAAGAAACCAGTGCAAAAGGCTAAAATCTCCAAAAACCAGAACGCCTCTTTTCCTCCAAGGGATCATAACTCCTCACCACCAAGGGAACAAAACTGGATGGAGAATGAGTTTGACAAACTGACAAGAAGCAGGCTTCAGAAGATGAGTATGAACAAACTTCTCTAAGCTAAAGAAGCATGTTCTAATGTAATGCAAGGAAGCTAAGGACCTTGAAAAAAAGGTTTGATGAAATGCTAACTAGAATAACCTGCATAGACTTGATGGAGCTAAAAAACACAGCACGAGAACTTCACAAAGCATACACAAGTTTCAATATCCAAATCAATCAAGCAGAAGAAAGGATAACAGACTGAAAATCAACTCAATGAAATAAAGCGAGAAGGCAAGATTAGAGAAAAAAGTGAAAAGAAATGAACAAAGCCTCCCAGAAATATGGGATTATGTGAAAAGACCAAACCTACATTTGATTCATGTACCTGAAAGTGATGGGGAGAATGAAACTGTAAGGTTGACCTAAAGGATGGAGAGGCAGACCCAGGCTCAGGTTTAGAAAGTTTATTTCAACCTGCCAGGCCAGCTGCCTCTCCACAGGCAGCGAAGGCCGCAGCCTGGCCTACAGACTACGGGAGTTATATAGGGGGTTTGCAGGTAGCTGGTGCTATTCTAAGAAAAACCGCATCTTGGTTCTTAGGTGTTAACATTCTGCTTAATTGGGTCACCACCCTGGGCTTGAGAGCTGGGTGGGACCACATCCTGGAACCCAGGTGCCCTGTTTACAAGGCCTGAGGCTGTTTTTGTTGTGAGCTCAGCTTAGCAGGGGAGAACGGGGAGGGGGTCTATGGGCTTGCCTTGCTGTGACCCTAACATTCCAGCCTTTTGTGATATATGTAAAAGAAAGGGAGAAGGGGTGCTGTTCATTTCTAGCTGCTTCATGCTGAGTAGGGACGCTGGTTGGGGTGAGGCTGGCATGCAAGTTGTAGTCCTGGAATACCATCATGTCTTGTATTGCACTGCAGATAAAGGCTTGTAATTGATTCTGCAAAATCTGGCTGAAAAGACGTAGGAGACAAGGGCCAAAGACCAAGAGAAGGGGGAGAGTTACAGCACGGTTAAGGAGCGGAAGTAGCCAAGGGGCCCAGGAGCTGAGAGACGAGCTGAGAGACCAGCTGGGCCAGGAGGGCCAGGCAGAAGAATTGTTTTCATTTCTGGGCTCGGTCTTTGAGTCTTTTGACTGCATCTTGCACTATTCTGGATTGCTTGAGATAGAAACAACATTGTTTGTCTAGGAAGACGCAGAGACCCACCTTTTTCAAGGGTAAGTAGATTGAGGCCTCTGTGGATCTGGAGGACAACTGCAGCCAGTGAATCTATTTGTGTTTGGAGGGTAGAAATGGACTTGGTCATGTCCTCTATACTGTCTGTAAGGACTTTGGAGATGGAGCCATAGCAGGAGAGAGAGTTGGAAAGCCCAGCAGTTCCTGCTGCAGTGCCTGCAATTCCTGTAGCTACTCCTAGTCCCACAGCAGAGGTATGAGCTGCACCGCCCGACGGTGCTGGATAGGATTGCTGACTGGGATGGATAAGGATTGGTTACCTGGGGCTATACTAACTTTTAGGCTGAGGAATACTAGGGTACAGGTGCCAGTCCAATTAGTGGGGAGGCAAATATAGGTGGAGGTGCCGCATAAAAAGACACCTTAGCTTGGCAGACAGAATTGGTTGTGTATGTTGAAAAGATGTGAAAATTTGTTGTTTTTTAACGTCCCTGCAAGTGCAGCTGCAGTGAGTGGCTGCAGGGGTGCATTAGGAGGAGTATGAGTGCCCTGCGGTGCTTTATTTTCCCAGTGCAGTAAGATGCATTTGGTGTCTACCAGAATCCAGTGAGAGGAGGTGTTGGTAAAGAATGGGTGGAGGAGACAGTCTTGAGTTTTAGGTGACTTGGATTCATAGGAGGGCAGCCAGGGATGGAGACTTAAGCAGAGACAGTGTCTGCCATTGCAGAAGCCTGACTTCTTCTTAAGGAGTAGGGTGATGTTGAGTCCTAGAGGAGTTTTGAATATGTTTTGGCTGGTATGGTCGGTGGAGGGTTTGAGCTGTGAAGTTACGCTTTTCGGGGGCAGGTGGCCTATGTGGTGGCCGGTCGGGGAATGGCGCTGAACGCACAGTGGGGCCTGAGAGAGCAGAGCTGTTTGTGTGGTGATGGGGTTTAGTAGAGGCTCAGCTTGACTGACATAGGGAGTAAGGGAGGTGAGATATCGGCGTAATAACAGAACTGCTTGTCCAGTGGGAGACTGAGGTTTGTTATGTTCTGTGAAGGATTTAGAGAGTTGTATTAGTTGCTGTAAATTATATTGAAAAAGTCCCCCTAATTGAAAGTGGGGTGAAAGGTTACTCTGGCGTGGATCCAGTCTTGTGTGGGGAAGAGGACGGCAGTGTAGGCAGTGTCCGAGACAGAGGCACAGCCAACAGCTGCTTGCCAGAGCTGGGATACACTGGTTTAGTTGGAACTGAGTCGAGAGTGTGGTGAAGGTAGCATGGCAAGGGATGGGGTAGGTGTTGGCGAGAGGGGGTAGGAGTAGCAAATAAGCAAAGGGTAAGGATCAAGGTAGAAAACTGGACTTTATCTGGGGTGAAACTGCACAGGGTGCCTTGGAAGGTAAGGTCAGTTATCCAATGTAGAAATGAGAGTAGGTTCTTCAGGGAAGAACCACATAATATCCTCTGTGAGACGGCGAAGCGACAAGAACAAATACAGGACATAAAAAAGAGGGTAATTATTTACTAGTGACTGTTACTCCTGTTATTAGTGCAATGATTAGGCAAAAAATTATGGCAGTGAAGGCTCTCTGCTTGCTGTTCCACATTGAGGGGTCTACAGCACATACACCTACTGCAAACGAGAGGAAGGAAGGCCATTCCCGCGAGGAGGATGTGGTAAGCAATTTCCATTTAAGGGCATTATAACACTTGATTTGTAAAAGGAGCAGGAACAAGTGGGGTTATTTTGCCTAATTGTCTGGTGGCAGGGCCTCTGGAATGGATGTGAGATGGAGTCTGGTTGGCCCGAGGACGACACTGCAGTACTGATGAATGGCTGGCGAGGAAGGAGTAGACGGACCAGTGGGGGCCTTGGGGGCCTGTTTTAACGTGGAAAGATGATATCATGAAGTAAGTCCTGAGCGTTTGGCCGCCGTGGGGGTGGTGAGGTGAACCTGGAAGGGGCCTTCCCATTTTGGTTTAAGGCTTGTGGGATTGAGGGTTTTTAGAAAACATATTCTCTGGGGAGTAGGGCCTGGTTAGCTGGGCCTTCGAGAGGCCTTAGGCGGGTCCAGCCGGCGTGTTCTTGGAGGAGGTATCCGATGAGGGGGAGTGTTGGGAGATACTCTCCTAGTGGAGAGTTAAGAGGGGCCTGTTTTGTAAGAGGAAAGGGCATCCATACAGTAACTCAAATGGGCTCAGGAGGGTGCTTTTGGATTTCGAGAGAGTTTGGTTAGCTGAGTCTTAGGGATCCCATTTGCCCTTTCTACTTTTCCGGAGGACTGGGGTCGGTATGGGATACGCAGGCACCACTGGACGCTGAGGGGCTGAGAGGCTTGTTGGGTGATTTGGGAGATGAAGCTAGGGCCGTTGTCTGATTGTATGGAGTGCGGGAGACCAAATCTAGGGATGATTTCTGTTAAAAGAATTTGGGAGACTACTGCAGCCTTTTCTGAGGAGGTGGGGACGCTTCTACCCACCTAGAGAAGGTGTCTAGGGGATAAGAAGAAACCTAGTTTATTTTGACAGGAGGCATGTGGGTGAAGTGTACTTGCCAGTCTTCTCCTGGGAATGATCCTCTTAGTTGGTGTGTGGGGATGGGAGGAGGGTAGAGGGCCCCTTGAGAGGAAGTCAGAGCATACATCACAGTTGGAGGGTATGTCCTTTAGTGTGGTAAATAGGTGGGGAGAAGAGAAGCAAGGGCGACGGAGAAGGTACAGGGGGCGTGCACCGATATGAAGGGACTGGTGAAGAGCTGTCAGAATTTCCTTAGTTTGTTCTTGAGGGAGGATGAGTTTGTGATTTTTGACTATCCAGCTCCTCTGGAAGGAGGCTCCTTGTTGCAGTAGTGAACAATTCAGCAGGGCAATGCTGGGGTTGGATTGTGGGAGTGATGAGGAGGACAGGGGCAGGGACAGAGGAAAGGGAGGCTTCTTTTGCTGCCTTGTTGGCCTTTCTGTTCCGTCCCGAGATTTCATCTGATCCTGTCTGCTGTCCTCGGCAGTGTATAACTCCTGCTGTAGCTGGGAGGTGTGCAGCTTGGGGGCATTGGTAACTAAGGGGACCATTAGTGATGGAGGTTCCTTTGGCAGTAAGAAATCCTCTTTCCTGCCAAACAGCGGCATGGGAGTGAAGGATGTAGTAGGCATATTTGGAGTCTGTGAAAATGTTGACACATTTCCCTTTGGAAAGGGTTACAGCTCTAGTGAGAGTTTTAAGTTCTGCTTTTTGGGAGGAGGTTCCATGAGGGTAGGAATTAGTTTCAATTACTCAGTCAACAGTGACAACTGTATACTCCGTGATTTCATGGGAATTGGCTGATTTAGAAGAGGAGCTATCTATGAATAACTGATCGTCAGGATCGGGGAGAGGCTCAGGGGAGATATTAGGGAAATGAGGCTGCAAGTGATCAAGGACTTCAGTACAGGAGTGAGGAGGAGGGGAGGAAGACAGTGGAAGTAGAGATGCAGGAGTTAGGGGAGCACTTTTGGAGAGGCAGAACTCAGGTTTTTCGAGAGAGGGCACGGAGTAGTTGGATACGAGAAGGGCAAAGGGTACGTAGGGCTCGGGAGGAGAGGATAAATTATGTGAGCTGCGAACAGTGGTGTCTTGACCAAATGTTAGTTTTTTGCTTTCCAAGGCTAGGGTGGCAGCTGCTGCTAGGGCTCGGAGGCAGGTTGGCCATCCTTGAGCAGTGGTGTCTGGTTTAGAAAGGTAAGCTACGGGAGCAAAGGAGGGGGAACGTCCTTTTTGTTGGCCAAGGATGCCAAGGGCTATTCCATGTTTTTCAGCTGTGTACAGAGTGAATGACTGAGAGACGTCAGGCAGAAACAGAGCAGGAGGGATGACAAGGGCAGCCTTAAATTTGTGAAAGCTTGGGATTATGATGTGTGAAGGGGCTCATTTAGAGGGCCTTTGGCAGGTTCACAGAGTGGGCAGGCTAGGAGGGCAAAATTGGGAATCCATATTCTGAAGAAACCTGCTAGCCTTAGGAAAGAAAGGATTTCATTTTTTGAGATGGGTGGGGGCAGGCTGTCTATTAGTGCTGTCTGTGCTGAGGTCATGGCTCGGGTCCCAGGGCAGAGTTGGACTCCTAAAGTTGTCCTTTAGAGGGGGAGACCCTGTATCCCTTATTAGTGATAAAGTTCAAAAGGGTAATGGTGTGAGTTTGAGAGTCCTCTTGGTAGGGGCTACAGAGAAGGAGGTCATCCACATACTGGAGAAGCCGACTAGGAGAAAGGTCTAGAGAGGTGAGGTCTTGAGCCAGAGCTTGCCAGAAGAAATGAGGACTGTCCATGAAACCTTGGGGGAGGACGGTCCATGCGAGTTGTGACTAGAGGGAGTCAGGATCAGTTCAAGTGAAGGCAAAATGATTTTGGGAGTTAGGATGAAGGGGAATAGTAAAAAAGGCATCTTTCAGATCGATGGCGGTATAGTGGGTTGTGTTGGAAGGGAGGAGAGGGGCACGTAAGGGTTGGGAACTACTGGATAGATGGGGGGGACTGCCTGCCAGCCTGGACTAGTCAAGAACTGTCTGCCTTTTTGACAGGGAGTATGGGAGTATTTATTATATGGAGAATGGGTTCGTCTGAGATGGCTGTGTGAGAGGAGTTTATGATGGGCTGTAAGCCTTTTTGATGGCTTAATGAGATGGGACATTGAAGAATCCTAGGAAATTTGGAGGGGTCCTTTAATTGGATTTTGATGGGGGTCATGGTGTACTGCTATGGAAGGGATGGTAGTATCCCACACTATTGGATTAACAAGGGAGGCGGGGAGTGGGTACTGGTGGGAGGGGTCAAGGGCTGGTGTGGTAGCGGAGAGGAGGAGGAGAGAGTCTGGTTGTGGGGGCCAGAGGAAGGTGATGGAAGCTGTGAATTTGGCTAGGAGGACAGCAAGGCATGATAAAAAAGAAAAAAGAGTGAGAAAACAGTATTAAATAAAGAACAAGTAAGGGGCTTGGTGGCCTGTGGATATGAGGCAAGTCCATCAACTCACACAACTGAGACTGGAGAGAGATGAGTTGGTCCTGGGAATTCAGGCAAAGCTGAGTATGTGGCCCCGGTATTGATTAAAAAAGAGATAGGCTTACCTGTCACTAGTAGAGTTACACTGGGCTCTGATGCAGTGATGGCAGATAGGGCCGTGGGCCTTGGGCCTCATCAGTCTTCAGCAGCCAAGCCAAGGAGCTGCAAGGGTGCAAGTGATTCTTCACCTTTTGTCTTGGTGAAGGGGTTATGGGTTGGAGGTGCAGGCTTTTCTGTCTGCCTGCTGAGAGGACAGTCAGAGTTCCAGTGGCCTATCTGCTGGCAGATGGAGCAAGGGCTTTCTGGCACCCGTGAATTGGGACATGCCCGTGCCCAATGGCCTATGCCCCCGGAAGTGCACTGCTGTCAGGTTTTTTGTACTCCTGGGTGCCATAGCCAGGTTGGCAAATGGCTGCTGCTAGAAGCTGGTATTTAGCACCATCTCTTTGGGCCTTGTCTATTTTACTTTGTTCATCGCTATTACTGAAGACCTTGAAGCCAGGTTAAAGAGGTCTTCTTGTGGGGTTTGAGGGCCATCTTCAGGCTTTTTGAGCTCATGCTGGATGTTGGGGGCAGATTGGGAGATGAAATGGGTATTAAGGACAATAGTCCTTTCTCGGGAGGCAGGGTCAACGTGGGTATATTTCTGGAGAGCCTCTGTCAGGCAGGAGAGGAATTGGGCAGGGTTTTCATCTGCTTTCTGGGAAATTTCTTTGAGCTTTTCAAAATTTATAGCCTTATGGGCAGCTTTGTTAAGGCCTGCCATGAGGCAAGTAATCATGTAGTTACAAGATACTCAGATCTGTAGGCTGATATTCCCAGGCTGGCTTCTCTTGGGCGACAAGAGCCGCCCCTACAGGTTTAGTAGGGTCCTGCCAGTGAAGGTCATCAGCATGTGCCGGTGCTGCAAGCCACACTCTTTCCTTCTCAAGGGGAGGAGAGTAGAGGAGAGGATAATATGCAGATCACACCAGGTAAGTTCATAAGACTGGGTTAAGAGATTTAAATTATTTGATGTAAGTGTCTGGATCAGAGGAGAAAGAAAGACCTGAGGCGCTTTTTGATTTGGGAGGGATCAGATAGAGACGTGGACAATGACTTCCAACCCCACCACTTCTCCGAGGAGGAGTAAGGGAGCTGGCCGTGGGGGATGCCATGTTCGGGAGCAGGTGTGGGGTGAAGGTAGAAATTGGAGAGGGGGAGGGGACAAGAGCTGGAGCAGGGATCAAAGGCGGAGGTTCAGGGTGTTCTGGCGCCAGGGTTATGATTTCCATTCTTTTGCATTTGCTAAGGAGTGTTTTACTTCCAATTATGTGGTCAGTTTTAGAGTAAGTAAGTGTGATGTGGTGCTGAGAAGGATATAGATTCTGTGGATTTGAGATGGAGTGTTCTGTAGATAGGTCCTTCACTGGCAGGACCCTACTAAACCTGTAGGGGCGGCTCTTGTCCCCCAAGAGTATTGGATATCCTTGTTAATTACCTGTCTTGTTGATCTAATATCGACAGTGGGGTGTTAAAGTCCCCCACTATTATTGTGTGGGAGTCTAAGTCTCTTTGTAGGTCATTAACAACTTGCTTTATGTATCTGGCTGCTCTTGTACTGGTGCATATATATTCAGGACAGTTAGCTCTTCTTGTTGAATTGATCCCTTTACCATTATGTAATTGAAATTAATTTACAGATTCAAAGCTACCATTGACTTTCTTCACAGAATCGGAAAAAAAACACCTCAAATCTCATATGGAACCGAAAAAGAGCCTGTATTGCCAAGAGAATCCTAAGCAAAAAAAAAAAAACCAAAGCTGGAGGCATCATGCTGCCTGACTTCAAACTATACTACAATGCCACAGTAATAAAAAAGCATGGTACTGGTACCAAAGCAGAGATATAGACCAACAGAACAAAACAGAGGCCTCAGAAATAATGACATACCTACAACCATATGATCTTTGACAAACCTCAGAAAAGCAGGCAATGGGGGAAAGGAGTCCCTGTTTAATAAGTGGTGCTGGGAAAACTGGCTAGCAATGTGCAGAAAGCAGAAACTGGACCCCTATCTGTCACCTTACACTAAAATTAACTCCAGATGGATTAAAGATTTAAACATAAAACCTAACACCATAAAAACACTAGAAGAAAACGTAGACAAAACCATCCAGGGCATAGGCAAGGACTTCATAACTAAAACAACAAAAGCAATGGCAATACAAGCCAAAACAAGACTCTAATTAAAATTCAGAGCTTCTGTACAGCACAAGAAACCATCATTAGAGCAAACCGGCAACCAACAGAATGGGAAAAAAAATTTTGCCATCTACCCATCTGACAAAGGGCTAATATCCAGAATCTACAAAGAACTAAAACAGATTTACAAGAAAAAAACAAGCCCATTCAAAAAGTGGGTGGACAATATGAGCAGACACTTTTCAAAAGAAGACATATATGAGGCCAACAAACATATGAAAAAATGCTCATCATCACTGCTCATTAGAGAAATGCAAATCAAAACCACACTGACATACCATCTCACACCAGTTAGAATGGCGATCATTAAAAAATCTGGAGACAACAGATGCTGGAGAGGATATGGAGAAATAGGAACACTTTTACACTGTTGGTGGGAGTGTAAATTAGTTCAACCATTGTGGAAGACAGTGTGGCGATTTGTCAAGGATCTAGAAATAGAAATTCCATTTAACCCAGCAATCCCATTACTGGGTATAACCCAAAGAACTATACATTGTTCTACTATAAAGACACATGCACAGGTATGTTCAATGCAGCCCTGTGTACAATAGCAAAGACCTGGAACCAACCCAAATGCCCATCAGTAGTGGACTGGACAAAGAAAGTGTGGTACATATACACCAACGAATACTATGCAGCCATAAAAAATGTTGAGTTCGTGTCCTTTGTGGGGACTCAGATGAATTTGGAAACCATCATTCTCAGCAAACTGACACAAGATCAGAAAACCAAACACCACATGTTTTCACTCGTAGGTGGGTGTTGAACAATGAGAACATGTGGACTCAGGTACAGGAGCATCACACACTGGGGGCAGGTGTGGGGGTAGGAGAGAGACAGTGGGGGCTGGGGAGGGATAACATGGGCAGAAATGCCAGATACAGTATGCACCTAAAGTATAATTAAAAAAAAAAATAGGATTGCTGGGTCGAATGGTATTTCTATCAGTGGGTATATACCCAAAGGATTTTAAATCATTCTCAGCAAACTGACACAAGAACAGAAGACCAAAACTGCATGTTCTCACTCATAAGTGGGTGTTGAACAGTAAGAACACATGGACATAGGGAGGGGAACATTACATACCAGGGGGCCTGTCAAGGGATGGGAGGATGGGGAAACGACAGGAGAAATATCTAATGTAGGTGACAGGGTGATGGATGCAGCAAGTCACCATGGCACATGTATACCTATTTAACAAACCTGCATGTTCTGCACATGTACCCCAGAACTTAGAGTATAATAATAAAAGTATAACATACGTCATATGCATGAGTGTAGAGTTGAGCTTTCATTGCTGAAGGCATGTTAGCAGTTTCTGCGAGGTTAAAGATGAAGAACGGTGTTTTCATCCTGGGAGGGGGGATAGGAACCTTCATTAAAATCACACAGCCAATTGCACATTCAGGGCTAAATCTTTCCAGGTTCTCCACTGATAAGGGATATACAAAATCCTTTACTGTATCATTTTCAATTCTCTCATATTCATGGACATTTGCTCTGAACCAACAACAATCCCTCCAGTCACCCCCTAAGATGCTGCATTCACACTAATCCTTTAGAATGAAAGCTTATATTCTTCATCACTATTACATACCATTCTGCCTCCAAATGTACGTTATTATAATGCAAGAGAAGCCAGGAAAAGGGAAACTTGCTGAGTTTGCCAACACATCCCTGAAGGTACCCATCACGAAGCTCATGCTATGTGTGCCCAGTTCTTCAAAGGCTGCTAGACCCTTAGACCCCATGAACTGATCCAGGTTGTGTTCAGCACACCAATTAAATCAACACCTGCCCAAATAATGACCTGCTTTCTTCTTTTATGTGATTTCTTTCCAGCTTTCCCACACCCAATCACAATAAATTGTGCAAATTTGTTCCTATGACTAGACTGACAAAATATACCATTTTCTGACTCATTCAAAAATACTATTGCATAAACCATAGTGTGTGTGTATGTATGTATATATATATATATATATATATATTTGCAAAGACCTCTTTAAACTTATGTAGGCTCTTTATATCGTCACTGTTCTCAGTGCGCAATCCCTAGCTCAGACTGTGCATCAATACATTTTTGCTGAAGGAAGCACTCCATATGTACAAGATACTCCTGTCTGCATGACTTAGGACTTTTACGTTAATACTTAGGCCAAAGTTTGTTAGTGTTACTTTGATTTAAAAAAAAAACAATGACAGGAACCGAAAGAAGCAGTAGCATCACTATGAAATGTTCCATCCAGGACAGGATGACCTCTCTCCTCTCTGAACAACAGGAAAGTATAGCATCCATCAGATTAATATTTCAATCTCCTTTAACATGTGTCTGCTCATTAGACTATAAGCTTCATGAGGATAGGAACTGTGTCATTCAAATGTGTAGCTTCAATGCTGAGCACAGTGCCTGGCCTCTAGTGAGTATTAAGTGCTTAACTAATTAACAGGCACATTACAAATGGAGGCAGGTTTGTAATGATTAACTTCTACTCAATGGATTACACTCACTTTAGTTAAGGCAAGTAAGCATAGGAGATACGAGTGTTCCAGAGGCAGACAGATGTGAGGTTTGGACTTCATCACTAGCAGGTATATGTCCTTGGACAAGTAACGTTTCCACGTCCAGTTTGCTCTTTTACAAAATGGGGATCATAACTTCCTCATAGGTTATTGTGTGGATGAACTGAGATATTCCTGTATAAGGACTAGTATAGTGCCTCAAAAACATAAATGCTCATAAATGCTATTTTTATGATCACTACTCACCCCTACTGTCAAAAATGCCATAGGCTACTTCTCTGCCACATTTAAAAACAGACCACAAACACAAAAACATAGATTAGTTTACCTTGCTTGCCACATTTCTTCATTGGCCACAGATTCCCAAGAAGATGGATCAAACCTGTAGTTACAAAAAAACAGTAATATCTGTCATCCACATTTTTATTTATTTATTTATTTTTTGAGATGGAGTTTCACTCATGTTACCCAGGCTGGAGTGCAATGGCGCGACCTCGGCTCACCGCAACCTCCGCCTCCTGGGTTCAGGCAATTCTCCTGCCTCAGCCTCCTGAGTAGCTGGGATTACAGGCACGCGCCACCATGCCCAGCTAATTTTTTGTAT
>NW_016107385.1:7289829-7290984 GCF_001604975.1 Cebus imitator
TACTTCTGGAGAAGATGGAGTAACTACAGTCTACTTTGTGTCTCCCACTGTACACAACTGTAACTCCTGGACACAGAATATGTGAAGCAGCCATCTGAGGACTCAAAAGTAAAAGGTAGAAAGAAGATTGAGAAAAATGACAAGAATGAGACGTTCCACCACATCAGGGATAAGTTTACCCTTTTTCCCCCTCCATGGGGGGGGGGGGGGAAGAAGCTCTAAACTCAGAAGTATGTTTCAAATAAGGACAAAAAGAGTTCCAAGAAAAGTCCCCCTTTTTTTGTAGCCCAAGGAGTAGAAAAGGGGACTCCTAAAGTTTGGAGACAGTGGAGGAAATTCCCCAGGTCTTTTTCCTTCTCTCCTCTCCCAGGTGCCAGCCAACACCATGGCATTAGTGGAGGCAGCAGCACAGTGACTCTGAAGGACGGGAACCTTTCTTTCTAAGCAGAGGCACTGTGGTTCCAAGAGTGTGGTACTAATCTCCATTGCTTTTTGTTTCTCTCAGTCCTTCAGCCTGGCTCCAGATGCAGACATAGTCACAGGAAGTGCATGGCAGAAGAAAGAGATTAAAGCCTTAGCTTTCTGGCCAGAGAACCAAAAAGGAAGGCCCTAGCAAGCTGGAAAGTAACGGGGTGACCAGAGAAAGGAGAGCGATAAAGAGAGCATCCCATAACGTTGTATATAAGCTCCTGGCTTATCTCTGAGCTGTGCATGCATAGCTCTGACCCTAAACAGAATTTGTAAAATTAACCACAGGGCAGACCACCACCCAGGTTCCAGACTGGGTACCTGGTAGTGTTACCATAGGCATGAGCAGGGCAGAAAAGGGCTCCCCACCACCTCGCCCCAACCCCACCAGGAATTTCAGACAACCATCAGGTGATGGTCAGACAGCTGTCACACTGCTTCTCTAAAATAGTAACAGGTTGCACAGCCAGCACCAGAAAAAGGCAGTTTCCCAATACATATAAACTGGTGATCAGCAGCTTACCAAAAAGATCTCGGGAGTTGGGCGAGTGGCCTCAAGCATGTGCGCTAAAAGGCAAAATAGCAGAGTTTAACTGGTATATGACCTTGCAGGGCCATTCCACCGGTAAGGGAAGAACGCCTCAAGTGAGCATGCATACAACTCCAGTAAACACACTGCACATTCTC
>NW_016107385.1:7290998-7292535 GCF_001604975.1 Cebus imitator
TCTGTAGCCCAGGATGGAGTGCAGTGGCGTGATCTTGGCTCACTGCATCTTCCGCCTCCTGAGTTCAAGCAATCCTCTTGCCTCAGCCTCCTGAGTAACTGGGATTACGGGTGCACACCACCATGCCTGGCTAATTTTTGTAATTTTAGTAGAAACAGGGTTTCACCACGTTGGCCAGGCTGGTCTTGAACTCCTGACCTCAGGTGATCCGCTCACCTCAGCCTCCCAAAGTGATTATAGGCATAAGCCACTGCACCCAGCCCACACTGCACATTCTCATCTCCCAAGTGCCAGCAGGCTACTGTGCATCCGGGCAGGGCACCCACAGGGAAGAATCAGGGGAGACAGGACAGAAGACCCTAGAAGTAAGCCATCATATAAAACCCTGAGTCAAAGGTTAAATGGGGCATATGTCTTTCAAGTCGCCTGCTTGGCCTTCTTCTAAGTATACTTTCCTTCCTTTTGTTTCTGCTTTAGAGCTTTTAATAAACTTTTAATAAACTTTTGCTCCTAATCTAAAACTTGCCTTGGTCTCTCCTGCCTTATACCCCTCAGCTGAATTCTTTCTTCTGAGGAGGCAAGAATTGAGGGTGCTGCTGACCTGTACAGATTTGCAGCCAGTAACTTGGACACTCGCCACCGGTAACGGTAGCACACACATGGGATTGATCCAAATAAGCACTGCAATTGCTTTGGAAACAGAATTGGTATTAGAACTACAGTTCACAGAAGGCAGGCCAGAATTTGCAACCTGAGATTAACCTGGCCAAAGGCTTGGTAACAAACAAACCAAAAAGTCATCATTCTCCTTGGGATTTAAATAAAACCCAAATAATCAAAATGTCTAGGATACAACCCAAAATTACTCAGCATATGAAGAACCAGAAAAATGTCAACTCATAAGGGAAAAAACAATCAACCAATGTCAATTCTAAGATAACACAAATACTAGAATTGTCAAAGACTTTAAAACAACTATTACAACCAGGCATCAAGAAGGAAGGCAAATACTCTAGAAACAGTTGGAAAGATGGAGAAGCTCAACAAAAAAGTAAACTATACAAAGAGGATCCAAATGGCTTAACGTAAGTTTGGCGAGACAGTATGCCAGGGAATTTGAAGATAGATTTTTAAAAATGATATAGTTTAAACAAAAAAAATTGACTAAAACGTATAGAGTTTAGTCATCTGTGGGACAATACTAAAAGGTCTAAATTCATTGCATTAGAATCTTGGAAGGAGAAAAAGACTGTGAAACAGAAAAAATTATTTAAAGAAATAATTCCCAAATTTTGTGAAAGATATAATCTTATAGACTGAAGAAACTCAGTGAACTCCAAATGAATTAACTCAAACAAATTCATGCTAAAATATATCATAATCAAATTGCTAAAAACTAAAGACAAATAAAAAGTCTTGAAAATAGCCAGAGAAAAACAATACATTTCACCTAGGGGAACAATTATTTGAATAACTGTGGATTTCTAATTAGAAGCTACACAGGACAAAAAAAATATATAACTTTTTCTTTTTTTTT
>NW_016107385.1:7294090-7297656 GCF_001604975.1 Cebus imitator
ACTCTGTCTCAAAAAAAAAAAAAAGTCAATTAATCCAATAAAAAAAGATAATAGTAGTAAGACATACATCTAAACATATCAATATTTACATTAAATGCAAATGGTGTAAACAGCAATGAGAGATATTTGAGATAGTAAAATAAGGCTCAAATATATGCTGTCTATAAAACACCCATTATAAATATAAGTTGGTTAGAGACAAAAGGATGAAAAAAACCCCACAAAAACACTAATTAAATTAAAACCAATCAAAAACCCCAGAAGAATTTTTTTCTTTTGTAGAGACAGAGAAAGGTGCAAATTCAATTCAAGGAAGAAAGGAGAATCTTTGTAGTAATAGTGTGAGGACAATTTGACATCCATACCCAAAAACAAAACTATAGAACTCACAATAGAAAACATGAGAAAATCTTTGTGACCTGGCATTAGGCAAAGAGTTCTTAGATGTGATACCAAAAATATAATTCATAGAAGAAAAAAATTGGATTTGGATTTCATAAAAATAAAAAAGTTTCACTCTGGAAAAGACACTTGTAAAAGACAAGCAATTAACTGTGAGACAGTGTTTACAAATTGCATATTTGACAGAAGTTGTGTCCCTAGAATATAAAAAGAACTTTCAAAACTCAACAATAAGAAAACAACTCAATCCTAACCCTATGTAGAAAAACACACTCACACACAAACCTGTATATGACTGTTTATAGCAGCTCTATTTATAGATGCCCCAAACTGGAAACAACCCAAACAAACTATGGTACATCCTTACAATGAAATATTAGCAACAAAAAGAATGAACTATTGATATACACAGCAACTAGGATGGTTCCCAAAGGCATTACACTAAGCGAAATAGGCCAATATCAACTTTTTAAATTAAAAACTATTTAAAAAACTGATATTTATAAGTCACATTTATCCAGCAATCTTTGTTAGTCAAAAATATTAACAAAACTTTATGGGGCAGAATATTCATATCATCTTATAATAGCAAAAGTCTAGAAACAAAGAACATATCCAAAAAATAGAATATCTGTTAAATTATTATGCATCTTATGAGAATATTAGGCAAAAATGACAATAATATGCATGAGGAAATGCTTATGATATAATGGTAGGTTCAAAAAAATTAAACAGAAAATGATATCTCAGCTATATAAAATACAGTTATGTATAAGTATGTGTATGTGTTTTAAAAGTAATTTATGTTAAAGATGAGTGGAATCCAAAAATATTTGTGCAAATATTAACAGTAGCTGTCCCTGGGAGACAGATGATACTGATTGTCTTTACACTTTTCTGTGTTGTTTAGAGTTCCCCAAAGAACACAGGATATTTCCATCATATCATTCTTGGAACACTTTAGACACCCAAGTGTTATTAAATAAATACGGAATGAATGTCCCCAAGCAGAATTAATGGCTTCCTCATCCATGCTGCCAGAACACTTGGCATTTATTGTCAGTTAAATCATCTATACAGTAAATACCTATTGAGCATTTACTATGACTGACACTTTACAAGGCATTGCTAGTATACAGGTTATCCCACCAAATTATGGCTAGTCGTATTCACATCTATGTATGTATGCAACTAGATTGTGTTCTCCTTGGATTTGGAACTGAGTCTCATTCATCTTTCCACTGCCAGGGCCCAATACAAGCTGTAACATAGCAGACATTCAGTAAATGCTTGTGAGACTGAATTCTTGAAAATTCCTAAAAATGCCTATTTGGGGATGTTAATGGTTCCTAATATCTTATTCTAGAATAGAATAATTAAATGTTACTCTCCCGGCACATTTATACCATTACTTTCGTTTACTCCATGAGCCACATAAACTTCAGCTCTAAACACTCAAAATACCACATTATTATGTTCTTAGCAAGGGATAATTTAACTTTGGGATTTACAAAGACATTCTGAAGTCTTCTTTATAAGAAAAAAGAAATTGTGAACTAAGTGTTTCTTTTTCAAGCTCTGGACAATCTCAAGTACTTCATGGCAGGAAAAATTTTGAATACTATACCATTGGGGGAGTTATTTATTCTTGACCTTAACTACAAATAATTTTATGTTCTCAAGTATAGAATTCACAATTTTATCTCAGCTAGTATAAACTGTAGGTGTTTTTCTTATTTATAAAAATGTCTTATCCTTTATAAAAATCCCTAAGCTATTTTTATATAGTGATTATTCCTGAAAACATTTGCTTTATACTTAAAAGGGGGGCCATGGTGTTGATCAGGGGAAAACTGTAATTGCTTGCCATCCACCTGCAATGATTTCAAGTAGGCAGGCACATCTCCAATTTCTGTGAATTGTACTAAGATCTTATTTGCTGTTATTGCTAATCTGTCTTTATTTTTCCTTTACCCAGAACAATAACATTTATTTCTGCCTGGCCTCATTTATGCACAGATATTCAATTTAATTACAAAGATAATCTCACCAGTGACAGGGAAGTAGGTATAGAAAATTGGTCTTCTGGATGAGGCACAGCTGCTACAGAAACAATTTTAGAAAAGCTATTATATAAAAAGAATGCTTACTGTTTATTTACTTCAAGAAAATGATAAAGATTAAATGTGACCATTCCACTAGGTAATATTCCTTCCACAGGATTCCACCGGTTCCCAGGAAAGTTGACACCTGGCAAGTGCTTTGCCATCTTGGGTAAATACCACTCGTAAGTCATCATCTGCCAGAAAAGTCACACATAATATCAGCCTTTTAACATATTTCTTAATAAGAATCAAGTTTATCAAGTAATGGCAAAAACCTCAATTACTTTTGCACCAACCTAATATGTACATAACTGAAAATATAAGCACAACTGAAGATGTGGCACTGATTCTTTTAGTGATGTAAACCTTAGATTTTATTATGACGATCATCAGTCACATTAGTACCTTCTTCCAATTTACCTCCCGTTTTTGACTCCCCAGAAGGACCTTCCCCTATTCTTATACCTGAAGCAGGGGTCCCCAAACTGGGCCGCACATCAGGAGCTAGCTTTACTACCTGTGCTCCACCTCCTATCAGATCAGTGGTACCATTTGATTTTCACAGGAGCGTGAACCCAGGACCTAGGTTGCATGTTCCTTATGAGAATCTAATGCCTGATGATCTGAGGTGGAACAGTTTCATCCCAAGACGATTTCCCACCCCCACCCGCACCCCCAATCACCAGTCTGTGGAAATATTGTCCTTCATGAAACTAGTCCCTGTGTGTAAAAAAGGTTGGGGACCAGGTGGGTGTGGGGGCTCACGCCTGAAATACCAGCACTTTGGGAGGCCGAGGCAGGTAGATTACCTGAGGTCGGGAGTTCGAGACCAGCCTGACCAACAGGGAGAAACCCTGTATCTACTAAAAATACAAAATTAGCTGGGTGTGGTGGCCAGCTACTGGGGAGGCTGAGGCAGGAGAATCACTTAAACCCAGGAGGCGAAGGGCACTGTAAGCCGAGATTGCACCATTGCACTCCAGTCAGTCTGGGTAACAAGAGCGAAACTCCATCTCCGAAAAAAAAAAGAAGAAGTACATATGAGAATGCTTTCCTCAT
>NW_016107385.1:7298704-7339519 GCF_001604975.1 Cebus imitator
GGGGTTTCACCATGTTGACCAGGATGGTCTCGATCTCTTGACCTCGTGATCCACCCGCCTCGGCCTCCCATAGTGCTGGGATTACAGGCTTGAGCCACCGTGCCCGGCCTCTATTAACTTTTTTTAAAGAAGAGACTCCCATTTACATCACCAAAACTTAATAGTTTGGATCTCATCATTTGAGAAACTGTGCTTATGTTTTACTTATGCTAAAGCATAAGTCATTTAGTTAATGACGAATTTTAATCTAAGTGTAAACTGTAAATACTCAAAAATTCTTACTGAATTAGGCTTCATTACCCAATAGTTCCAGTTCTTGAGGATATTAATTACATACCCACTGTGTGCTATGATTTTATTGTTCCTCATTTCATTCTCATGATAACCCTGCTATGTGAGAATAACTGTATCAGACACTGTTGAATGCCCACTCAACAGTGAATACCTTGTTCCTTCTCACTAATACAATCTTGATTTTGATCAGCTGGCTCAGGCTGCAATGCTCTCAGGTCTAGTCATTCTCCTTTGCTAATGAGCAGCTTAGGTGTGAGTATATGACTAGGTATTCATCAGTGGGGCCTGGGTGGAGGTCTGCTGGGGGTGCTTCTGGAGCACATGTTAGTCTCAATAAGTAGAGAAAGAGTGGGAGATGCCCCAGAAGAAGCACCATGCTTTGTTTTAGGTTGTGATGTTTGGAACTGGGCATCCATCCTGTGACTGGGAGGAAAAAGTCAAGAGAATGGCAGAAAAGCTGCCCCAGAAATGGACGTCTCTGAACTACTCATATTATCAATCCTAACATCACCTATCTCCAGACTGCTTGTCGTGTGAGACTAAAAAAATAAGTAATTTAAGTTAGGTATTTCTGTGTCTTGCATTCAGATGCATCCTAATTTATTTAATAACGACTTCCATTTCATAAATAAGGAAACAGAAGCTCTGAGAGGAGAAAAATCATTAGCCCCATGACACATATCCAGGAAGTGACAGAATGAGGACTTGAGTGTAGGTCTAATTCACTTTCTAATCCATGCTTCTCAAGTACAGTAGCTGACATCCTAAACAGTATTTAAAATCACAGTGTGGAACTATGTTATTAACACATAACCTAGCTTCCGTCAGAAGCTAGACTGAAGATCAAATTAATCAATCTGGATACATGATATAAATGCAACTTCTTATAAAAACATAAAATTGTGTATTTATAAATCTATTGATAAAGTTTTCTCCAAAAATTGTAATTATTCATTAATTCAACAAAATGCATTAAGTACTATGCCTAATAATTTGTTCAACCGAATTCATATTATTCTTTTAAGATTAGAATTCCTCTTTTCTTAATGACTGCTCTAAAAACACCAGAGATAGTTTTCTTCCCTTTTATCTATCTATGGCTTAAATAATAAATCTTACAGTTTAAATAGTTCAAATAAAAAAATTTTCATAGCCCTCAAAATTTTCAAAAGTCCTCTCCTAATGTATTTTTGTCATAGCATTAACAAAGTTTACGTAAAAATTCTATAGCATAATTGTGGTTAATAATTTGTTTTGAGTGAAATGTTTACTTATCCACAGTATGATTTATTTCATACTCAATATCATTTATTTTAATCCTTGAACCAATGGGCAAGGTTAATTTGAATGGCTGAGTTAGCTGAATGTAAAATAACAATTTTAAAATAGATTTACAATACAGCAAACACTTTTATGGTTTGTCACATGAACTAGAGACCTAAAATATTATGAATCTAACATGAAAAACATTAATTCTTAAAACATTCAGTTTAGATGTTTTGAAAGGAGAAAGAGGCAACTAGTCTGACTTACGCTATCAACTAGTCTGACTTACGCTATTAAACGAAAGAATGTCATATTCTACCTAACAGTGATCATGAAAACTGTACCCATCCACTGTTTTAAAGAAGATAGTTTTTTCCAAAACATACTTTTTTAAGTAATTGCTATATTCTAAGTGTATTTTTCATATACTTACTTCCTGATCAACTAGGGAAATGTCAGGTCTCAATCCCTCACAATAATGCATGTAACGGAGAGAATTCCCGGGCAGATCTCCTCTGAGTAATATGATTGCATCATGAGGCATGGAGGTGAGAAGGTTCTTTGCAAATTTATCAATCACATAGTTGGTCCTTTGGTCACAAATGCTAAATAAAACGATCCAAAAAAAATTAAAATGGCAACACTTTGCTACAGTTTTCATAACACTGGGCTTATTTTCTATGTCATTCCTTTCCTATTATACAATCAACATTTAGTGTTTCAATATATTCTAAAAAAATATATAATTTGAAGAGCACTATCGTCTGATAAAAAAGCAGCAGCTAATTGTGCAATTGAAAAAATCAGTCTACTGCTTACTTCTGGAATTTATAGTCATTTCCACAAAAAGGGAATCAGTGTATAAGAATAGGTCCCTTTTCCCCCCAAGTGCAATCCAATCTTATCTTTAGAAAGTAAGATTTCTAATTCCACTTGGAATTTAAGGCAATTTCATGTTAATTCCATTCACTCAAAGGAACTTTCAGAAACGCAAAAGGAAATCTGCCCATTTGTGACTTGAATTTGTATGATTTTCTTGCAGGCAGAGGCTGATCCTTCCACTTCTCCCCATGAATCACAGGCCTCCTGTGTTTCTCTCTGCCTTTAGAGATCAAAAAATCGCTAAGGGGATGAGACCAATGAGAAGCAAGGGGAGGAAGAGTTTACTGGGTTGTTTACTTCTCTCCAGGCATTATTTGCTACTGCCGACAACTTCATTCTTTTCAAGAATAAAGTGAACTTTCTAACTTCAAAGAAAAACTGGCATGAATTCTGAGACCATTATATGAAAGCAGAAGATGACAAGACAGCAGTAAGTATCAAAAAATCAGACAAGCAATGTCCTTCCTGTTATGACCAGGTCCATTACATTGGATAGAGCTGAGAAACACGGCCTAAAGCTGAATCACCGGGTTAGTATCATGAAGCAAATGAGCACCTCCAGGAAAGGAATATTATCCCTGCCTTTGTAATTCATGTAAAAATTACTGTTGTCTACCTGATTCCCTAGGCTAGAGTGATGAGGCACATTGTGCCACCTACCAAAGGTGCGAGTATTCCATTCCCCTGAGGCAAATAAAAAAACCAAAACAAGATAAAAACATCTAGCTTGTGCAAACATGTCTCATGTTGAACTTGGACTGCCCTAATGGCCTGAGCCAGGAGATAACTGGGATTAAAAAAGGTTGGGACTCACCTGTGGGCTTGGTGAACCTTCTTGAGCTAGTGAAGATGTGGCCTTTCTACCACCAGCTGTTCCCCAGTATTATAAAGAACAATGTGTTTTTTTTTTTTTTTTTTTTAACTTTTATTTTAGGTTCAGGAGTATATATGTGGGTTTGTTATTTGTTATATAGGTGAACTCGTGTCACAGGGTTTGTTGTACAGATTATTTCATCACCCAGCCTGGTTCCCAATAGTTATTTTTTTTTTTCTGATCCTCTCCCTCCTCCTAGCCTCCACTCTCAAGTAGGCCCCAGTGTCTGTTGTTCCCCTCTTTGTGTCCACGAGTTCTCATCGTTTAACTCCCACTTATAAGTGAGAAGATGCAGTATTTGGTTTTCTGTTCCTGTGTTAATTTGCTAAGGATAATGGCCTCCAACTCCAACCATGTTCTGGCAAAGGACATGATCTCATTCTTTTTATGGCTGCACAGTATTCCATGGTGTACATGTGCCACATTTTTTTCCTACCTGCTATTGATGGGCATTTTGGTTGATTTCATGTCTTTGTTATTGTGAACAACGCTGTAATAAACATTTGCATGCATGTGTCTTTATGGTAGAATGATTTCTATTCCTTTGGGTATATACCCAGTAATAGGGTTACAGGGTTGAATGATAAGAACATTGGTTTTTAAAGTTAAAAGAGAAAAATTAATCCTTTAAAACAATACCAGTCAAATCTCACTACAGCAAAATTCCAAGGGACTGTCTTCCAATTCTATAATGTGTACTTGATATTGCTGGAAACAAAAACCAACTATAATCTGAGACATCTTTTATGTTAGACTGAGATTCTTATTGTAATGATTATTACATAGATTTTGAGAAATACATGTAATATTAGTAATACATGAGTTAAGAAACTTTTAGAACTTAATTTAAAAATAATTAAGGCTGGTGTGGTAGCTCACACCTGTAACTCCACCACTCTGGGAGGTTGAAGAGGGAGGCTTGCTTTAGGCCAGGAGTTCAGGACCAGCCTAGGCAACATAGTGGGACCGTGTTTCTACTAAAAAAAGAAAACAGAAAAGAAGAGTCAAGAAAAAAGGCATGATAATAGTGGCATGTGCGCATAGTTCCAGCTACTGAGGAGGCTGAGGCAGAGACCTGCTTGAGCCCAGGAGTTCGAGGCTGTAGTAAGCTATGATCACGCTACTGTACTCTAGCCTAGGGGACAGAATGGGACCTTGTCTAAAAAAAAAAATTAATATTTACTACTACAGGGTCAACTGGACATAAAGCATAAAGTCAATTATTTTAGGATATACAAAAAGACCTTAAATCATTTTACTCTTCACCTAAGTGTTATTTCAGTCATGGAATTTTACCTATACTACGGATTCTAAAAGTATCTCTAGGGTTCTTTAGAGAAAAAGAGACAAAAAGATACAAATTGTCTACATGCACCACCTAAACCCGTGTTTGCCATGGCCTGAAACCATACATCACTCATGCTGAGAGTCTGGTTCTGGAGAGTTTAACAACCCCGAAAGTTAAAGAACTACTGCATTCAACCAAGCTGTCTCACTTTGAGTCTTGAAAACCAGTAGAAGTTAAAAATGAAATAAACTGTTTGAATCTAAATATTCAGCTATCTCTGGCTTGACAGCTACTTCTCACAAAAATAACCATGTGTTTACCTGTAATTAGAATACATTTGGTAAACTACAAAAAGAGTTGCAGAAAGCCATTCCAGACACTGAAGCCGACTGTTATTCAGCACTCGGTTAGTCTCAGATACAAGTGCAGCCAAACCAGTGCCAGCGAGGACAGCCACTACTGCATTGCTCTGCATCCAGAATCGTTCCACCTGTGAAAGAGACCAGCAGGTCCAGTTGACTAGTTTATGCTATCAATCAGGTACTTATATATTTTTTAAATGTACTGCATAAACCTAGTTGCATGTGCCTGTTGTCATTCAGATTTTGTTAGCTGATTTCCCCAATCCAAGCCCAGGTCATATCGTTTTTCTATTTTCAAACATTCTTCCTTCTCAGTTTGACACGTGCATCTCCCTTTTTAGATCCACACATTCACTTCAATACTGTGGCCTTACTCTTGAACTCCAGTAATACACAGGCTGAAACAGGTAGAGAAATGCTTTTGCTTTACTCCTGATGTTTCCTTCCACAGGGAGAAGCTCCACTGTCCTGGCCTCTTTCTGACCCCTCACGTATTTCCTCCTGTGGGATGTAGGGACTGATCCAACCGGGGAGTTTGGGAGCTGGGACTCAGCTTGCAGGGCCTTCCCTTTTCGAAACTCTCACTTTTTCCTGGAACTGAGCTTACCCACAGGAAGCACTTGACCAGGGACAGAGTCTGTCTCTGTGGCACCCATGGGGTGGGGGAGACATGGGAAGAGGCCTGCCCTGCACAGTACTGCCTGTGACTAGTGGGAAAATCTGTTCATTCTGAGATGCTAAAAGAGGAAGCCTTCTTGGCCAAAGATATAAGCCACATTTTCAAGTCTCAGTATTATCAGTAATAAAGGTGATTCTCCCACCCGTTATACTGGATTACCTTCTCAATTTATTCAGAACTCAGGTGATCAAGTAGGGTATTATTTATTAGGCTTCATGAACACAGACACACACACAAAGACCAGCTGGTTTCAGCTGTCAAAAAAAAGCTATTGATATTTACAGAGATTCTATTATAAGTAGAAGAAATACTCTAATCTCAGAAACTGCTGCCAAGGAAAACAGAAACACAGTTGCTCTTTTGCGTAGGCCTGGGACAGGGGAGGTAAGAAATAAGGGAGTATGTGGTTAAGTGCCCTCAATTGCAATTCATATTTCTTTTGCTATTAAAAAATTCCAGGAGAAATGCTGTTGGGCCTATATTTGCAAGCGTGCACGTGCACACACACACACACACACACACACACACACACACGTGCGCGTGCACGCACACACACGACTGACTTAAATCTACCTTACATGTATTTTTCTATTTAACAACTGTGTTAATTAAACATTGCATTCTTTTTATCCTAAAAAGAGGCCTTAGCTGTACTGACTCAATAATTTAACTTTGATTTATAAAAATGTAAATATAATTTTAACTATTTCTCAAGTAATCTGCTCTTCTACAAGATTCATGAAATGCAAATTCGTACATTCTTCTCAAACATTCTGGTCAATGATATATCTATATCTAAGTAAAACTTACCACACCCATGAAAAGTGGTTTTGAAATATCTAAATTTGCTCTCCAAGCAAAGAACAATGAATAAATGCAAAACATTCCAGTAAAAAGCCATACTAATGATGGATTCGGCCTGTCCCTACAAAAAATAATAAAAATATATCTAAAATATTTATATACATATACAAGAATATCAATAATAATATCACAGGACTGTAAGCTATTAGATCTATAAAAACTTTCCATTTTTAACTAGGATCAAAGAGAGATGTCAGTGTTTAAAATCTGAGTTGAAACAAATAACCAAAATATAGTAATAAACTTGAACTACAACTTGGGACTATGCAGTAAAGAATATAAAGCTAACATTCACAGAAGAAATACAAACTACTAATTTTGTTAAATTTCAGAAGTAATCAAATGTATGCAAAACAAATATTTTCATGCTTGAAATAATAAAGATTTAAGAATGATAAATCTCAATGCTGGTGTGAATGCAGCAGTATGACAGTATATGTTAGTACAATCCTTCAGAAAATTTACTTTAATAACATCTATATCAGGAGCCTTAAAAATATTCATAATCATTGACTCAGTTATGTGACACGCAGGCATAAATCTTTAAGCAATGACCAGAAATGTGAATAAAGATTAATCCATAAAAATGCTTTGGTATTAGTTATAATAGCGGAAAGAGTGGAAGCAATCTAAAGACTTCTCAATAGAAGATTTAAATTAATTCTCCTGTGGTCATAGGATGTTACTTAGACATTTAAATGATTTTAAGTATTTTTATAGTATGGAAAAATGTTCATAATACCATGTTTAAGTGTTAAGTAAACAAACTACAGACACATATGCAAATATATATTTGCATACAAATACACACATTCAAAAGACTAGATAATAAATTAATTAATAGGTTTTATAGTGCTACATTTTTCAGGGTTTCTTTTCTCATCAGGGGTTACTTTTATCATCAGAGGAATTTAAATAATTGCTTCTTTTTAAGATCAGCACTAATAATCGGTTACGACAGAGTAAGAGATCAAGCCTGAAGTTTCGGACATCAAATGACTGCCTACTTAGTAATATACTGCTCAATTTCTTGAAATCATTGATTTAGAATCAGAATAAAAATAAGAAAGCAATACATATTTATCTTAATAGATAGCTAGGAGACTCACTTATTTGAAGTATAAAATAATACTAGCAATGTCCTAAAGTGACATAATGAAAACATTAATTCATTTCATGAACACAGAAAAATAAGAGAAAAAGGCATTCTATTACTCACTTTCTTGATAAACATATATTTGCACAAACTGCAAGGGCTTGGATGTTGAATGAGAGTTCGGTCCTCATATTTGTGACTTGAGAACTGCAAAAAACAACCTAACTTATTGTTGGCAGAAAACAATTTGATTAATTCCAAATAAAATATTCCTTGTAGGATACATTTGATTATATACTGAACAATCAATCATAAGGGCTATGGTCAGATTTAAAAATTTTGTCTTTTAAAGTTGGAAGACAAAGTGCAATAGAAAGAGTTAAATAGTTCCAAGATGTTTTCCAATTGTAACATGTGGTTACCAACTTACTTAATTTGGAATAGGATCAGAATGAATAATGCTTTTGTATTTTTGATATTGGATTCCTGTATAGAATATCCCTGACTGGTTTGGTAGGAAGCTCTTTGAAATGAGTTTGAATTTTTTCCTGGTGGCAGTGTAGACATGGTCAATAGTGATTTAGCAACTGATAACAAAATTAATTCGAATAGCTTTCTGGAGATCTAATATGAAGAAAACAAAGGCCATGAGAGATGATTCCCAGCTATTCTTTTGCGGGTTATCATTTTCCTTACATGGCTTCCTTGTTTTCTATATTATTTGTTTTGGTTCGAAAAACATTTAAGCAATCTCAGAGAAATGTATTTTTTTTTTCCTACAATTAAACTAAATTCTTCCATTAACACATATGCATTTTCAGATGCTGAGTTCTAAAATAGCTTCTTAGTTCTAGCTGTCTCCAATTTTTAAAAAAGAAATGACCCTACACATCATCTCAAAGAACTTTCTTCTCCCTACCAGCAATTTTGCTGGAGAAAATGTGATACCATAATTATGGACACCACACAATGTGTATTTTACTAATGAAGACTCATCTACTATGAGAAGACATCCTTACTCATTTTCAAATACACTTGAAAAATTGATTCCAGCATGAGGCCCATTTCAAACCATTCTTCAAAAGGAATAAAGTCAGTCTCAAAATTAATTCTTGGAGATCTATTGCTTAAGTGTAAGTGCAAAAAGACTGGTCACTGCCTAAGGTTAGATTCAATAATTTCCTTGTACAGGACTGCAATTTAGAGATATGCATGGGGAAAAATTTAATTTGCTTGACTGAAAAAGGGCAGATGATTAGCTTCTATCATTTTGAAGGATTTTCTCATAAGTTAATCACGAGTTGCATTTTTCAGCACTCCTGCCCACCCGAAACAAAGACTAGAAATTCCCATTCAGGGAATGCTAAAATTACACCTTCATTCTACATGATGACTTGGCCCACAAAAAAGTATGAGTGTGAGTGGTCATCACGTTTGTCAAGTCTTTTTTCTGGGTATACAACCTGCTATTATTTTAATGTAAAGGAGGCCTTTAAGTCTCCCAATAGATGACTTTTACGTGCAACTAACATATGGTCTAGGATTACTCTTGAGAGTTCTTTGGAGTTCATGTAGGGTTTGCTAAGGCAAAACTATACTAGTTATCCTTCATGTTGTAACAATCTCTGGAAAGTAGATAGAAAAGAGCACATAGAAAAGAGTCCTTCTGCATGGAGCAAAGCAGAATAAAGTAAAAGCCCAGAGACACTGACATGACTGTCTTTATCTTCATTTCATTTATTTATTTTTTGAGACAGCGTCTCACTGTGTCACTCAGGCTGGTGTACAGTGGCATGATGATGGCTCATTGGAGACTCAACCTACTGGGCTCAAGTGATCCTCTCACTTCAGCCCCTGGAGTAACTACAGGCTCATGCCACCATGCCTGGCTAATTTTTTTAAAAAAATGTTTTGTAGGCTGGGTGCGGTAGCTCACTTCTGTAATCCCAGCTTTTTGGCAGGCTGAGGCAGGTGGATGATTTGAGGTCAGGAGTTTGAGACCAGCATGGCCAACATGGCGAGACCCTGTCTCTACTAAAAATAACAAAAATTAGCTGGGTGTGGTGGCACGAACCTGTAATCCCAGATACTAAGCTGGCTCAGGTGGGAGGATCACTTGAACCCAGGAGGCAGAGGTTGCAATGAGCAGAGATCGCACCACTGTACTCCAGCCTGGGTGACACAGCAAGACTCTTTCTCAAAAAAGAAAAAGTTTTTTGCAGAGACAAGGTCTCACTAAGTTTCCCAGGCTGGTTTCAAACTCCTGGGCTCAAGCGATCCTCCTACTTTGGCTTCCCGAAGTGCTAGGATTACAGGCATGAGCCACTGTACCCAGAGCCGTCTTTATTTCTGAAAAGAAAACTGAGCTTCCTGTTCCATTCCCCCAACTAAAAGGAGAAAGCCACAAAAGTCTCACACATAAAAAGAAATATTTAAAATCAATGGTGAGAACCATCAAAAGGTTATGTGAAAGTAGCTGATGGCAGGGAGATATTTTCAAGATATGATGTAAAGTGAAAAACAGCAGGCCAATAAAACAGTAGGTTTGCTGTGATCCTACTTTTAAAAATAAACAAAAATCCTAAAAATATTAGAAAAATATAGTCTAAAGTATTAACAGATTAATAATAGTGGTTATCTCTACATGTTGGATTTATAGGTAGTTTTTACTTTCTTAATTTTGCTTACCTGTATTTTCTATAAAGATTATGTACCTTTTTTGGGAGTAGAAAAAAGAAGTTGTTTAAAAAGAAAGGAAGGAAGGATTGCTGGAAGAAAGCAAGCTAGTAAGTAAATTACACCAAAATCGTGGGAACTCATGAACTGCCTCACATATAAAGTTGAAATATTCTCCTCATAGTTTTTTTCAAACAGCCCCAAGAGTTCCAAATTAGTAATTAGTTAGGACATCACTTTAGTGTTATAGAAACCTATTTTCTTCCAAAATTTTGTATCAAGTTGGTATGGATATCTTTCCACTTGTCTTAATCTGTAGGTTTTAAAGCAAATATTAACCCACTTTTCAAAGAACACTACTGAATAATATAGATGGAAATATATTTGCTTAAGCCAGCTCTAATAAGGTTGGATGTTAAAAATATGTAAGTCAAAGATAGAGCTTATGGCAAGGATAGCCTAAACAAGTCATAGAAGACATTACATAAATTAAGCTCTGAAGAATTAAAAAACCAAAATAACAAGAAAATAATTGTTCAAATTGTGCTGAATACAATGTTATAAAATGTACATAAAATAAAGACAATGTAAAAGCCAGAACAGACAATACATTATTTATAAAACAATACTACACTGACTGGGTAATTTTATATCCAATTGAAGGTTAAAAACATTTTAGTTCTACAAATGCTCTATATAGTACCCTAATATTCTCATTCACTGTTGTGTTTATTGCTTATTTTAAGCTCTTACTGAAGGAGGTGCTAAAAATATTTGACGGTACAGTTGGCCCTCTGTATCCATGGGTCTGCCTCCGTGGATTCAACCGACCTTAAATCAAAAATATCTGGGGAAAAGAACTGTCTTTACAAACATACACAGACGCTTTTTTTTTTTCCTCTCCTCCCGCCCCCACTCCCAGATGCTTTTTCTTGTCATTATTTCCTAAACAATACAGCATAACAACTATTTGCATAGCATTTACACTGTACTAGGTATGATAATCTAGAGAAGATTTAAAGTATACAAGCGGATGTACATAGGCTGTATGCAAATATTATGTCATTTTGTATCAGGACTTGAGTACCCATGGCCCTTATATCCTCAGGAGGTCCTGTAACCAATGCTCCATGGATACTGAGGGACAACTGTAAATACAAACAACTGTTAACTGCAGAGGGAAAAACTACTTCTCAGACGTACTTTGCTACAAAGAGATAAACTCAGAAATCCCTAAAATCACTTAAAGGAACAGAGAATTTATTTTAAAATAGTTTCAAGTATTTCATACTCACAGCAGTATTTCAGACATAGTGGATCCTACTTCAGATTTAGCCTAAACACAAAAGACAAACGTTTATTTGCACAAGCATTAAACTGAAACTTTATTAGGCTACTGTACTTTACCAATCTTAAAACATACCTGTGCGGGTTTGTTACACAGTTAAATTGCATGTCAAGGGGGTTTGGTGTACAGATTATTTCACCACCCAGGTAATAAGCATAGTACCCAATTATTTTCTTGATCTGCTCCCTCCTCCTACCCTCTGCCCTCAAGTACACGTATCCATGTGTACTTAATGTTTAGCTCCCACTTACAAATTACAACATGTGGTATTTGGTTTTCTGTTTCTGCATTACTTTGCTAGGACATAAGCTCATTCTTTTTTACAGTTGTGTAGTATTCCATGGTGTTTTTGTACCACATTTTAAAAAATCCAGTCTACTATTGATAGGCATTTAGGTTGATTTTAGGTCTCTGTTATTGTGAATAGTGTTGTGATGAAGATACATGTGTATGTATCTTCAGAGTAGAACAATTTATATCCCTTTGGGTATACAGCCAAAAATGGGATTGCTGGGTTGAATGGTAATTCTGTTTCAAGTTCTTTCAGAAATTGCTGCATTATTTTCCACAGTGGCTGAACTAATTTACATTCCCACCAGCAGTGTAGTAGTATTCTTTTTTCTGAAACCTCACCAGCATGTTTCTTGACTTTTTCATATAATAAAAGCCATTCTGACTTGTGTGAGACGGTACTGCATTGCGGTTTTGATTTTCATTTCTCTAATGATTAGTGATATTTAGCACTTTTTCATATGCTTTTTGGCTGTATGTTTAAAAGATACAGGTTTTAAATGTACAAGGCAACATTTCTCTCAAAGTCTTTAATCAGAGTCTTACTGAATTTTTAAAGAAGTCAGTGAAAACTAATTGGGACATCTTTTAGGAAGAATTTCAGAAATAATAATTGGCAGGCCGGGCACGGTGGCTCACCCCTGTAATCCCAGCACTTTGGGAAGCCAAGGTGGTTGGATCATGAGGTCAGGAGTTCAAGACCAGCCTGGCCAGCATGGTGAAACCCTATCTCCACTAAAAACACAAAACAAAGGCAGAGCATGGTGGTGCGCACCTGTAATCCCAGCTACTCGGGAGGCTGAGGCAGGAGAATCACTTGAACCCAAAAGGTGGACACTGCAGTGAGCCAAGATCGCGCCACTGCACTCCTGCCTGGGTGATAGAGCAAGACTCTCTCAAAAAAAACAAACAACAATTGGCTAGAAATCAGTTAAACTATTCCAGCAAAAATGATTAACATGTTAATAAATTAATAACCTTTTTATACTTCCATTATAGACTTTTCTTAAGCTCTTTATAGCACTTCGATTAAAATTCATTACAACTTCTTCATCTACAATTTCACAATTATGTATGAATAATATAAATTTCAAATCTAGAATGGTCCTCAGACAATATTTTTATGAAATAACCAACATAAGTAAAGCAGAGTATAAATGTAAAGTATCAAATTCTCTAAGTCAAAATAATTAATAATTTTCCTTTTTATTAATCTATTTCATGTGAAAATTTCTACATATAAAAAACATAGAATACATATCTAAGGCTTAAAGTGCTTTTTAAAAAATCTATAGATCCATCATTCATTTAAGAAACAAAACCTCATCAATATCACAAGGTATCTCACAAAGCCCTCAAAGACTTTTTCCTCATCCCACAGTAGTAACTACTACCTTGAATTTGGTGTTATTTCCCTCTTTTTTATAAATATATCGTCCTACCACTTTTGTATGTACCTTGATCAATAGATTGTTTAGTTTTCGCATGGTTTAGAGTTTTGTGTAAGTGGTGTTATATGCTATGTACTCTTCTGAGATTTGCTTTCTTAAACAGGACACAAAAGTACAAACCAAGAAAGAAAAACCTGATATAACTGTCTACAAGAAAATAAAAAACCTGCTTATCCTTTCATTTTTCAGATAAGCTTTACTGTGACTACATTTCAGGTGTTCCCCTAACATGTCTTAGGAAAAGCAAGGCCTTTTGCACTTCTTTGGAGCACACTGTTTCCATTTAGTGAACTTGTCTCTTATGAGGCATTGACAGATATGTCTTCAGTTTTAATAACTAGATACTAACATGAACACTGTTCATCAAATATGTAAAAAAAAAAAAAAAAAAAAAAAAAAAAAAAAAAAAAAAAAAAAAAAAAAAAAGAAAAGAAAAAGAAGAAGAAGAAGAAGTGGTTTGGTCAAGGTAAATTTTAAAATTTGAGGATTTTTTTTTCCTTCAATCTTTTCCAGATAGTTTTATTCACAGATCAAGTGCCCATAGCGACTCAGTGCTAACAAGACTGAAATGCTTCAAATGTAGGTGGAAGACTTTTTAATGATTGCTATCCTAAAAAATATATTCAGGATATAAAACTATATGATGTCAAATTAAGTGATTCTGACTTTCCTCTAACTTACATCAAAGGTTATATTCCGAAGGGCAAGTTTGTTATATAAATAACCAAAATAAAAATTCGATCCACTGTCATTGATAAATATTGTTTTTGCAATCAAGGCCCAGGCAGAGCACCAAAGTTTTGCTACTTGTTTCCTTAGAAGGGCTTTAAATATGAATTTACCAGGCTGAAGGTTCCATATTCTTCCCTGAGAAAATGTGTCAAAAATCCTTGCAGTGTTGTCTGGTCTCCCCAGGTCCACCGGGCATGATTAAGGTAAGATGAGATGGGAAGGTGGACATAGGGCAGCAAACCAGCAGAGAAATACAGGCTCAACTTCAACAAAGAGCCCAGGGAGAGTTCCTGCATCAGAGCACATTGGGTGGTATAACAATGTTTATTTTAGTAGATTCATCCTGGAACTTCAAGAACATATCAAGGAAAACATCAAATATGTTTACTCAGAGCTGATCTCCCAATTTATATTAAGTTACCACAGAATACTATGTTAAACCTTCTGATTACTATGGATTACTAGAAAATTGCATCAGCCTGAACTCCTTTGCATGGCAGGTGAAAGCTGAGTGAAGCAAATAATATTAGCAAAGGCTCATGAGTATCATGTTTATTGCATCGCTTACATTTAAAACCATGTCATGACAAGCAGCATTGCACAGCTAAGATAACCTGCTTGGAAGTGACTATGTGCTGTTTGGCTGATTTTGAATATGCCCAAAATACTATTCTAAGACCAATTCACTTCATCATCATCATTAGGAGTAGACTTCAACCGTATATATTATTATCATTATGCGTTGACTATTCTTTCAACAATGATTGTGAACATTTCACAGAAATGTTTGGCATAAATGAAACTAGCTTTTATATATACTCCAAGCTCAACCAAATGCTTTTTTTCCCTTCAATTTACATACAGGATGGTCTATTAAAGAAAATTACTTGTTATATTTAACAATGCTGCTTCATATACCATATTTAGGAAAATGTATTTCTCATTTGTATAATACTTTTCTTAAACAAAGGACAATATCGACAATGTTTTATAAAGATTAAATCCAAAATAATACGAATTCTGGTATATTCAATCAATTCTTGCATGTTACAGCAAGATTCAAATACTAGCTAGTTAACTGGAAAAGATGGTCTCCTACAAATATCATATTTGGAAATTGCCAATTTTTCCTTTACAAAAAAGAGAAATTCATATGTGAGAATGAATACAAGAATCAAGGTTCACACTCACCAGAAGTAGAACAAGCAGTTGATTTATATTAGCATTTTCAAATAAACATTCTTAATTGAAAATGAAGTGTTTTATTATAGCACTGATTTCATTTGAGATTTCTATAGCAGTAATGAGATGCATAAAAAATGATGGCATAAAAGGAGTGTGAGAAATAATCTCACAACATGCCTTTGCTATTCTTAAAAGTGGTTTTAAAGAAAGTACATGCTTACTTTTGCACAGCTTCTGCATATTATAAAGTTGAATTTAGAATGGTAAGATGCAGTTGCTGCAGAATTTTCCTTTTGTGTGAGAAATAAAACAGGAGACAATGACATGAGAGCTATTGCAGACAGTTGGGGAATAAGTAGTTTACAGTCCTGATTGCACATTAAAATCACCTGGGAGCTTCTTAAAAATACTGATGTCTGGGCCTAACTCCAGATCACTTATATCAGAATTTTTTGGGGTAGAATCAAGTTTTAGCATAAATATGTGTATATATATATACATCTATGTATGTATGTGCATACAAACACATATATACATATATACCTACATTACTATATACATATGTACATCACATTACTATATACATATGTACATCTATGTATAAATACACACAAACAAACACTAACTTTTTTTTTTTTTTTTTTTTGAGATGGAGTCTCGCTCTGTTACCCAGGCTGGGGTGCAATGGCATGATCTCGGCTTACTGCAATCTCCGCTCCCTGGGTTCAAGCGATTCTCCTGCCTCAGACTCCTGAGTAGCTGGGATTACAGGTGCCTGACACCACGGCCAGCCAATTTTTGTATTTTTAGTAGGGATGGGGTTTCACCATGTTGGTCAGGCTGGCCTTGAACTCCTGACCTCGTGATCCGCCCGCCTCCGCCTCCCAAAGTGCTGGGATTACTGGTGTGAGCCACTGCACCCTGCCCAAACACAGACTTTTTAAAAGCTTCTCAGGTAAGTAAGCATCCAGGGTTGAAACCAACTGACTCAGGACTTTGTGTTCTGTCTGACATCACCTCACAGTGAAATCCAACTGCCCTGTTACTTCATTGGTAGGCCTTATTTTCTAGCCTCTGCTTTTTAACTAATGGGAAATAAGCAGTCACAGGTCTCAAAATTTCAGCACTGTCTGGTAGCTCACCTCAGTGCAGGGAAAATATGCCCTTAGTCCAGGATCCAAAATTATCAACTCTGAATCCTCCATGTTTTACACAAAGTATATGCCTCTCCTTTCAATCAACGAACATGAGATATGAGCTGAGAATGCATCCCTCCAATGTTGTTCAGGTCAGAAGCCTGGGTAAGATGACTGATACTAGAGGAAGATGTATCCATCCATCCCACTGACTCACAAGAGAAATATTTGGGCCTCCTTCTCACATTCCATAGGAAAACTTCACTGAGTTATATTTCATATCTCCATTTTTAATTAAGGTTTATATAATAAAAGACCATATAAAGAATTTGCTGTATACACTATTAAAGACACTGCCTGTTATGCTGTTTAATAAGCATTATATAAGGACTTACATGATTGACTTCACAAAATTCAGTGCCAAGGAAAAGTAATTTCCTGTCAACTGCTATGTTTCCCTTTTACTTGCCTTTTCTTTCTTTTTTTTAATTTTTTTTTTTTTTGAGACAGTCTTGCTCTGTTGCCCGGAATGGAGTGCAGTGCTGTGATTGGATCTTGGCTCACTGCAACCTCTGCCTCCTGGGTTCAAGCAATTCTCCTGTCTTAGTCTCCTGAGAAAGTGAAACTATGGGTGCATGCCACCACGCCGGCTAATTGTTTTGTATTTTTAGTAGAGATAAGGTTTCACTGTGTTGCCAAGCTGGTCTTGAACTCCTGAGCTCAGGCAATCCACCTACCTGGGCCTCCCAAAATGCTGAGATTATAGGCATGAGCTACTGCACCTGGCCCCTTTTACTTACTTTTTAATCACATCATAAAACTTTTATAACCTCCAGGTTACCCTTTTTGGTTTGCTGTTAAGAAGCTAAGAAGCAAAATGTGTTCAAGTATAGTAAATATAGTTATCTAAAGCTTTGGTATAATTATTTCTCATTTCTAGATAACAATTTTATTTATGTGTTTTCTAATTCTGAATATAGCCAGGTATAATGAACAAATAATAAAAGGATAAATAAAGCTGAGTCTGCACACAAACAAACAATATAGTAAAAAGACTCTAGCACTGGCTTTGTATATAGACTATTTTAGCCTCTGGGTACTAAATCTCTCAATGCCTAATGAAGTAATTTTCCTATGTTGCTTTATATTTGATTTTCTTCTTTCAGAGAAAGAAGAAATAACAATAAATCAGTTTTAAGTCCAGGGAATCCTTTTTGAGAAAACAGCACTGTTATTTAGCAGAGATTTTATTAGTTCGTTCACAATAGCAGTGATGTCTGTTTTGTTGAGAGCTGACTCTTCAGCACCTGGAACAAGCAAATGGCACAGGGCCGGGACTCCGCACACAGCTAAATGAGTAAGTATGATGGCACACCACTCTGTTTCTTAGAATGTGTAAAACAATAAGAAAATTTGATATTGTTGCTTTAAGTCCTTTCAGCCTACTTTCATTGAGGTGCTGTTCAGAATCAGTCACAAAATTATGGAACATGCCAGATGCCACTGCAATCAATACTGCATAATTTCTGGAAATCCTATTTTTTTTCAGTCAATATTGTTAGGCCCTAAGGTTGTTTATGCTTTACATGAAACCTAAGAAAAATTAAAGCCTGAAATTTTCTTATAACAAAAATGTTGTATTAGACCTAAGTAAAATATTGTACATTTTTATTTTTCAAAATTCAAAAACCTACCTTCTTTTTTAAAAGTCGAAAGAGAATCCAAGGTATTATACACAAAACATAGAGGATTATTGTGTGCTGGTTACATAAGCTGAGGCCACAGCAGAAAGCACCAATTTTAGTTATCTGAAAATAAATTAAAAAAAAAAAATTAAGTAAAAAATTCACCTAAAACTCTAAGAACAATAATAAAAAGCCATTTTTATATTAAAACCAAGCATTTGTCTCATAAGTTAGGTTAAAAATCAACCTCTAAGACACAAGTAGTTATACCTTTCATAGTCCCTAATATTTATCACTATTATTTTTGTTAATAGTTTCCATGTTCGTCAAATAATTGCAGTTTCATCTTAAATAACTGTTTTCAAACCAGCTTTTAGAAAATCCTGTATGATAAACAGGTAAGTTGTTATAGTAACAGGATATTGTGTAATGCTTACTGAAGTAAAATCTAAATTGAAATTCAGCGATTGTTTTTTCTCCTATTAAACAAATATAACTTCTTTTATTTAGAAACCTGGTTATCTCTGGGTGATGTTTTTGAGTTTTTTGAATGTGCGTTAGTTTCATAATCGACAAAGATTCTCTCCTTGGCCAAATTCAAGTCAGGCTCCTCTGAACTTCTCCCAACTGAGCCTTGACTTTTGGGGTTCCATGCTCATCTCTGCATCGTCCAATTTTAGCATGAATCCTGCCACGTCAGTTTCACTAGAACTCTCATCCTCATTATCTGATCAAGTTCTTCATCCACTACCATTCCCTAGGTGATGTCTGATCGCTCTGGCCTGCTTTCAGCCAGAATTCAGTTAAATTGGTTTAGCTAGAATCCCCCTTTACAAACCCTGATGTTTCCTCTCAGTAATTTTCTATCCACTGACTTCCACCCTGGCTCCTTGGCTATAAATTCCCACTTTTCCTTGAATTTTGAGTTGAGCCTGATTTCTTTCCCCTACTACAAAACCCCCTTGCAGCTGTCCCTATACCTGAACCTGATAATGTGCCTTCTCACTCTTTAAAAGGTGTACTGAATAATTTTTTAGCATAATCAGACATTTTTTAAGCCCAAAAAACCCTCTAATAGCATCACAGGAAACCACACATAAACCATGATGTTCTTTTGTTTCTACACTCTTGAACAACACAAGGCTGCCTATACTAAGATGATTTGGCATTTCCCAATGTGTAGACTCCAAGTTTTTAGAAGATAGTGTTCTTTCACATGTCAAGTGATTCTGATGATAGTGTTTACCTTAAAATTCACTGTAATCTCATCTGAACTACTTCATGTTTTACATTTGATACTCTTCTTTTAGGTAAGTAAACTACAAATTTGATCTTTTTTGGCAATTAAGGAGTGAGTCAATGTACTATAATTTAAGGGAGCCAGTCCAGAGTTTGGCAACTTCTGATAACATCAACAAATGATGCTGAATTAACCAACAAGCCTTTCTTTCCCATGGGACACACAAGGGCGTTCATAATCCTCTCATTCTCCAAAAACCTTCTCAACTCTGAGAGAAAAAAAAAGCACCCTGTTTTTATAAGGGTTGTCGTGGTTCCATCCATAATGAAAAAGACTGAGATCATTTTCTCTCTCAACATGCTAGATTATCCTGACAGTAATCAGAACAGAAAAATGGTATTTAAGCCAACATTAAAAAGAAACACATCTGTCTAAAAATTAAAACAAAAACTGATTTCACTTTGATCAAAATAGGTTACCTTTGATCTCTCCTTTGCAGTTGCTGCTTCCTCAAAATGTACAGTAAGAGCCATAAGCAGCCCCACAAACAGATTGTTTAAGCTAAAAACCTCTGCTGCAATGGACCACTGCCATGTTAGACGAGAAAATGAAAACACCCCCGCAGCAAGGATTCCTCCAGCAGATGAGCCAGAAAGTCTGCAAACACAGATAACATGAAATCTTCTTTCCCAACAAAAAGAACTAACTTTATTTTCCTTTTTGTAAACTGTACCAGCAAATTATGACAGTCACCCAGCACTATTCCAACACATTATATGGTTGATACATTACCACATATAATAATTTCTTTCAACGGATTTTAATCAGGAAGTTCATATGTTAACCTATTAATGAACAAATAAACAAACCTATAGCTAGAATGAGGTTCAGTCCTCAGATGTAACTGCTAGGATTCATGCCAGTTCAGAAAACCTGAAGACACAGCAGCTAGAGAGAGAACAAACCTGTGTCATTTTATTGCTCTACCCATGAAGAAGGATGCTTCAGTTAAGACCTAAATGTTTGATTGCAAAAATTAATGAAATGAAAAAATATTTATTCAGAAAAATGCATTCTCACTTCAGGTAGAATGTTTGAACCTAGATACTTTCTATTTTCATCTCTCAGCACATGGCAAAGAATGTCTTGACCACAAGATTTGATGATTTTAATATCCTATACAGTGCAGTTCTTAGTTTGCGTTTTTTTCTTTAGACAAAGCTAAAGTTCAAACTAATTTTTTTCCTAAAGAAGAAGATAGAAATGTGAATTTCAATAACACCAGAAGAATCACTTAGAAACAAATTTCTCACCCATTAATGCCAACAAACCCCGTACCTTCAAAACAATCAGGGATCTGGATCTCAGTTCAGAGACTTGATTTGAGACTGGTAGTGTGGCTGAATTTACTAGCACATATCAAACCAAAACAACTTTCCATTTCCTTATAAATCTAAAACTGAAAATGATAGCTATTGTGAAATGCCTATTTCTAACAGTGTTATAAAATTCAACAAGCATTACTGTGTCTAACAATTTCTATAGCTCCAAATCATTAATTTTCAACTATACTCTTTTGTATAAGAAGTTGCAGAGTAGTTCTACAGCTTTTAATCAATCACTATTTTTAAATGATTAAATAAAAATCTCAGTATCAGCAAACCTCTTTTTTCTTTTGAGTTTGTTTGCAACTTATTTCTCTTTTCTTTCTCTTACAAAAATCAGCAGTTTCCTGTTTCAGTTTCCCATTCTCCCAGTGATCCTAATTCAACACATTGCTATTTCTTCCTTTCAAATTAATTTCCTATCTACTCACTCCTTTCTATTTGTACTTTTACTGCCTTCGACTTATTTTATGAGTTCCCTAATTTGTCTTCTGTTTTTCAATCTATTCTGCAATATAACATCATATCAAGTTTCCTAAAATATACTCTTCATGACTACCCAGCCCAAAAACTTAAGGACACTGTGTTGCTTTGAAGGATAGGTTCTAAATCAGCCAGCCTGTAATCTAGGCTTCCAATAAGCTGGATTCCACTCATTCACTATTGATCAACATTATTCTCTTCACCAATTAGTCAGGCTTATCAGAATTTCCTCCTAAGACACGCCTTACGCCTAGCACTATACCTTTGCTCATTCTGTAGCACTGAATCTAATGTCCTCCCTTCTATTTATTTAAATCCTACTTCTTTCTCAAATGTTTCTTCAATTCCTAGGTTTTTAGCCCATTCTGTAAATCTATAGTATTTAATTGTCTGTAACAATTAATTTAACATTGCTTTTGAAATGTGAATTGCAGTTAAACTTCATTTATATTGGAAATATCTAGTCCTAAGCACCCAAAGGAAACTTAGTGAACAAGAGAACAAATTAAAATATTTCTAACATTTCTAAAGGAACTTCTGTGTTTCATATGTCAATATTATTTTGAAAGTCAGCATAAGATGCAAGATTCCTTCCTCTACTTAAAATCGAAATTAGCATCCTTGGAGAAATGGCCAATTCTAGAGCTGGGGTAGCTCTAGCACAATATTAGTCCGAAACAGCTTGTGCTGGAAAGTAAAGAAGTGCTCAAAGAATGATGGGGGCATGACAGAAGGACACAGGAGTCAACTTAAAAAGGCTCCCACTGGCCAAATCTGGGATAATTTAAGCATCAGAAATAATTATAGTAATAACTTCTAACTCCCTAAATACACAAAAATCTATGCATGTACTGAGGTAAATAAATAGGTGAGAAGAGAATATCATTGGCCTTTCCATAGAAAATCAACTAATAACTGTAGAAAAAATGACTGAATTAGAAATCACCATTTGGCAGCCATCTTAATAATTATCAGTGAATACCAAAACTAGTGGGTAAAGGTTTTGGAGTAACAGAATATGTATAGTCCCAAGGCACCTCCCTACAAATAGACGAATTACTAAGGGAAGAATGGTAACTTAACAGTAATGAAAACTGTCAGACACAATCTTAACTACATGACCAAAATTAACAGCATCAGCAATAGGACAAACATCACATGCTTCCCAATCTATTCTAGTGAAAAGAATATAGCATCACTTCTACAGTATTCCTGCAGAAATGTGTTACCTGAAACTAAGCAGAATAAAGTTCTGATATAAATGAATCGTCAGGAAGAAAACTCAACCTTCACTAATCTACAATGATTTTTAACACATTCTTTCACTCAGGAAGGCATCCTAAAGCATTCGAACTGTTGACATTAATCATTAGAATTATGAACTATGTTAACTGCCCTTTCAAATATTTCATAAGGTTTTAAAAATTGAAGAATATAAGGTAAAATTTTTGGCTTCAATAACATGTATCTAGTTACTTTAGATTACTATAATTAGGTACATTAGTATTTTACTGAAGACTAATCCCATATCGGCAAGGCCTATAATCTGAATCCTCTCTCTCCATCTCCCCACTAAGGTCAAGATGGTTTTGCAATAAATAATTCATGTACTCCTTCACCTGATTTTCCTCGGCATTAGAAAAATAATATGTGAGACCGCTGAGTAAAGTAGTAGAAGACAAGGTAACTATTATAAAACCAGTAATGGAAATCAAATTTAAAATCTCAACCTTTTTAGCATCAGATGAACTTGCTCAAAAATCAAACTAAGTCTACAGTAGGTATTGCACACAAAAGCGTAGTGGATCTTTGCTTTGCTTGTTTCCCAACAGCAGCATATGAGGGTCTGATTTTTCCACATCCCAGTGAACACTCGCTATCTAGCTATTTAATTCTAGCCATCCTAGTTGGTGTGAAGTGGCATCTCACTGAAGTTTGGATTTGCATTTCCCAAATAGCTAATGCTGCTGAGTATCCTCTTCTGTGTTTATTGGCCATTTGTATATCTCCCTCGAAGAAATGTCTATTCATATCCTTTGCTCATTTCTTAAACTGGATTATTTGTGTTTTCATTATTGAATTGTAGAGTTTTTCCCAAGTTCCCTTTACTGTTTCTTCTCGGCTAACCACAGCCAGGGTCACCCGTTTGCAACCAAGAACCCTGACTGGAACACACCATCTTCCCTCTTTAGTATACTTCCCATAGTATTTTCAAAGAAACTGTGAGAAGAAATTCTGAAAATAAAATGCTCATGTTCTCCTAGTCTTGTGTGAAACAGGAGAGGAGGCACGCCTCTAAGAGCAGAAAGTCATGTGTACGTCCATACATAGGATATACAGAATGTGAAACATTCTGGAGGACCCATCTGTTTTCATACAATAATCTATATGGGGTAAGCCCGTATGAATTTCTTTGATTTCAATAGGATTTTCTAAGTCAAACTTTGAATGCTCCTTAAAATGCACATATTTCAACACACTGCCTTTATTAAAAGTTTACTTTATGACAGTTAATATGTGGGTTATTTAATGCTTATTTAAACGTTGACCAAATTGTCTACCATATCTGCCTAATCATCAACTCTCTTCACTTTGGAAGAAAAATTATCCAAATAATTTTTAAGACCTAAATGACTTTAGATTTTTTGTAAACAGGATGATAGACAATTTAAACAACAGATTCTAACATTCTTCAAAAAACTTGAGATGACTGGAACTACCATTTATACGGGTTTACATTGTATTTTAGTCCAAGTAACACATACATGTTTAATAGATTCTATTTCCAAAGACAGATTCAGCTAAGTCTTCCAAATCGGGTTTTTTTTGTTTTTGTTTTTCCTTCATTCCTTATCCAGTTATGCAGCAACAAAAATAGACTGAAGATCAGGAGTCAGTTTATCAGAGCTATATGTATGAGACTCCCCTGTTAATAAAAAAAAAATAAAAAGCTAAAAGCAAAAAAAAAAAAAAAGTTACTTTATGCTAAGACTCAGAATTAATAAACAGTTACTTGCCATGTAACATATACAAACTAGTAGATTAAGAAGTTGAGACAGGCCAGACGCAGTGACTCATGTCTGTAATCCTAGCATTTTGGGAGGCCAAGGCAGGTGGATCACAAGGTCAGGAGACTGAGACCATCCTGGCTAACACAGTGAAACCCTGTCTCTACTAAAGATACAAAAAATTAGCCGGGTGTGGTGGTGCGCGCCTGTAATGCCAGCCACTCCAGAGGCTGGAGAGTCGCTTGAACCAGGGAGGCAGAAGTTGCAGTGAGCTGAGATTGCACCACTGCACTCCAGTCTGGGAAACAGAGCATGACTCCATCTCAAAAAAAAAAAAAGAAGTTGAGATAATCTGAAACATCTGTTGTGGAAAAATGCCACAAGCTCAGGAGGGATACATACAAGGTTATGTAGGTGGCAATTAATGCTCAGGTGAGTTTGAAGACTACAGAGACCATGGAGATGGAGCAGCAGCATCAGTCCACACAGCTGTGGACAGGTCTGTAGCAGCCTGAGCCAGGCTTTATTATAATAATAAATATTATTTTATTCTGGAGACGCTGGATGGAGCCATCCTTTGGGGCTTTACTAGGTCAGAAGGATAGGAGGGAAAAAGGACAGAAGGAGAAGAGGGAGAGTTAAAGGAATGAATCATGGGGCCTAGATTGAACAGAAGAGGAAGTAAAGCCAGTAGGGGGCTAAGGGAGTACGTAAGAAGGATGAGCAAAGGGCTGTGGGTGCCAACTGTACCACAGACAGTGTGAGCCATCAGTGAAATGAGTAAAATGAAAGCTAAAGTCATACCAGGGACTGAAAGTAGGTTGGGGAGGGGAACATCAAATTGTTAGCAGATGGAACAGGCCAGTGAAGCAAGATTAGACTCTACTGTTGAAAGCAGCCAGTGATGGAACAGTTTTAAAAAAGCTGTTCTCAAAATCATAAGATTTTTCAAATTATTTGTCCTGAAAGTCTAGCAGTGATTGGTACACGTGCATTGATCAGTCTGCAGGCTGGGTGCAATGTAGAAATAGAGGTCTGTGGCCCAGTGTTGTGACCTCACATGCATGCTGCTGTGACCCCCACATCAGGACACAGCATGTTGTGTCTGTGATTTGCACTGACACATCAGCACATCAAGGGATGATGCCAGTAATGATAAGGATGACGATTTTCTGAAGACTTTGGAAGTCTTGAGTTAATTCACTAATTCTGTAAGAAAGCAGTCTCATTTTATTGCTCAAGTCACATTTCCTATGCATCACCTGAGCATGCTTCGTTTCAGAAATAAATGACCACAAAGCCGGTGGGCATCAGGGATGATTTCATGAAGACACATTTCAGATTAAGGGTGAGGCTCAGTATCAGCCTTACATGTCCACATCTGCAGCCTCTACTTCTGTTCTCACTCTAGCCTTCTACTGAAATTGTTCTTGCTGAGGTCCCCAGGGACAACAGGCTTTCTGACCCTCTCTGCTGTGTTGATCCCTGTTGATGATCACTCCCCTCCCTAAACACACTTTACTGAGTTGATGTCTGGGACCACAATCCCCTGGTGTTTCTTTTATGGCCCTGGATCTTCCTTCTGTGTTTTTGTGGAATGTATCTTTTTTCCATTAATTTCTTTAAAGCTGGTTAGTGGCTAGAGTAATTTTATCCACTATCCTGATTTCAACTGCTAACCACAAACTGAAAAAACCAGATCTGTTCCCAGCACCGCATTCTCCTGTACTGTTGAACTTAAATTATCTCCAACCAACTATGGTACACCCCAAAGCCAGTGCAACACTGGATGGCCCATAGAACCTGAATGTCAACATGTATAAAATTAGTTTCTCATTCTCTTTTCTAAAAATGATTTCCTACTCCTGTACTCTTTTAGTGACTTTCATTATCTGCCTGGTTATTTAAGAGACCTGATAGTGATCATCAAAGCTTCTTTTCCCTCTCTCTGTCGAACACAAGACATCCTGCCAATATTATTTCTTAATAATTTTTAAAGCTACTCTTCTCTCCATCCATAACACCATCGTCCCATTTTAGCTATTATCCTCACCTCGGACCCAAATCAACCCAACGACATGGTAAGCCATCTGCCTCCAGTCCTATACCCACCACTGCCAAAGACGTAAGAGATCCAAAACGTATCTGACCTCACTCCTATCTGACTCCAACCCTTTAACAACCTCCCCTTTGATGATAAAACATAATACAAGCTCCTCATCATGACATAAAAAGCCTTTCATGATGCTGTCTTTTAACATAACACATCAAACTTTATGTTTCAGCAACACTAAATGACTTGCAAGTTGCCATACTTAAAAGCTGTTTCTCCACTTCGTGGTTTCTTTGCAAATGAGGTTCTCTATACAGGTTGAGGATCCCTTAGGTGAAATGCCTGGGGCCAGAAGTGTTTCAAATTTTGGATTTTTTTCGGAATTTGGAATATTTGAAGAACACATATCAGTTGAACATCTCTAATCAGAAAATCTGAAATCTGATATGCTCCAATGAGTACTCTCTTTGAACATCATGTAGTATTCAAAAAGTTTCACACATTGAAGCATTCTGGATTTTGGATTTTTGGATTAGTGACACTTAACCTGTATGTGGAACACTGTTTTGCCTTCACTTGGCTAACTCCCACTTAACTGTTTACACTCAGTATAAGCATCACCTTTTGCAACCTTTTCCCTGAAATATTTTCATGAAGACTAGGATACTTGCCCCTACTCAAGGCTCTCATCAAATTAAATGCATTAAATGAGTATGAAATAGATTCTTTTATATTTCTACAAAAAAAAAAATGACTGTGAGGAATATCAATTGTTCACTGTAACCTAATCAAAACACTATAAAGAAACCAGACTTGAAGAACTTAAAATCCTCTATATAATGTATTACAAAGTCAAAAAACAATTTTTGGACCATTGATAATATTAAATAACCTGTCAGCATATTGGTATATTTTTAATTAAAAATTTATCTCTCTCTCTATATATACACACATACACACACACACACACACACACACACACTCTCTCTCTCTCTCTCTCTGACATTATGTACATATGTGTGTGAGTGTGTGTCCCTAGAAAAACTACTTGATTTTTTGAAAAACTGTTTCCCATATATATTATTTTAGACATACTTTATTTTTAGTTTTTAATGCTCTCCAAATAGCAATGGTTTCTAAAGACTTCAATACAAATACAAACATTTTAAAATAATGCTTGATAAAATTACACCATTATTTGGAAAGAAATTTTTTTTTAAATGCAAAAAATTAAGACAAAAGATCTTTTGGTCTTGGAGTAAGTTTTGTTTAGGAACCATGTCCTTTATTATTGCTGTCCTTTACTATTATATAAATGGTGTCTTGTTAACAAACGTTATTAAGGGAAACATTAAATAATTCATTTTAATTTATTACATTGATTTTTTTTTAATCTTAAATAAAATGATGTTTGTATGGATAGATCTTCCAGAAACTAAGGAACATTATTTTATCCTTCTATACTTTAATTCAAGTGTTTAAATATTCTTTTGGCCAGGGTATAGAATAATTTATTTTTAAAAACTTTCTATTTTCATATTAGTTTATTCCTTGTCTATAAGACAAATATTTCAAAGAGAATAATAAAATATAGACCAGGCATGGTGGCTCATCCCTGTAATCCCAGAACTTTGGGAGGCTGAGGCAGGGGATTGCTTGTGCTTGGGGGTTCAGAACCAGCCTGGGTAACATAGTGAGATTTCATCTCTACTTAAAAAAAAAAAAAAAGAACACCTGGCTGCGGTAGCACATGCCTGTATTCCCAGCTACATGGGAGGCTGAGGTGGGAGGACTGCTTGAGCCCAGGAGGTTGAGGCTGCAGTGAGCTGCGATAGCACCACTGTACTCCAGCCTGGGCAACAGAGTGACATGACTGTCTCCAAAAAATAAAATAAAATATAGGTTCACAATTACTCATATTGCCTTTCATATTGATTTGCAAAGAAAGTTCCTTAATTTTCTCAAATTTTTGTGAAATTTCAAACAAAACACATCAAATTTCCCATCTTATATTTTATTGAGCCAAGTAACAATGAACACTCCATATCAATAAGGCACTGCATATTGGAGCTGGAAAATAAAATAATTAAAAATATTAAATGTGCAGAAGGCTTACCTAGGTGATCCTACAAAAATCATAACAACAAATATATCTAAAGGCATATCTAGTCTTATACTTGCTAAGAGAGATTACTGAGAAGCACTTTTATTAACTGTTTATCATGAGTTTAAAAGAAAGGCATTTTCCTATGAGGCTACAGAATTCCTAGCACCTTCAATTAATCCACTATCCTTTTTCATCGCTGGGCCTTTATTATCTTATGATTCTGGCCAATTATCATCCCTATCAATGAAGGGAACCCATGAGTGATTAGCCAAGTTAGTTGCAATCTCTTTCTGGGAATAACTCTAATCAGGAGACATACTTTATAAAAAGTTTTTCCCTTGGCTGGGCGCGGTGGCTCAAGCCTGTAATCCCAGCACTTTGGGAGGCCGAGGCGGGTGGATCACGAGGTCAAGAGATCGAGACCATCCTGGTCAACATGGTGAAACCCCGTCTCTACTAAAAAAAATACAAAAAATTAGCTGGGCATGGTGGCACGTGCCTGTAATCCCAGCTACTAAGGAGGCTGAGGCAGGAGAATTGCCTGAACCCGGGAGGCGGAGGTTGCGGTGAGCCGAGATCGCGCCATTGCACTCCAGCCTGGGTAAAAAGAGTGAAACCCCAAAAAAAAAAAAAAAAAAAAAGTTTTTCCCCTGGAACGGCTACAACGTATAGTTAAAATTTTGTTGGCAGAGTTAAATTACATAAGTAGAGCAAAACATTATTCATAAATCTTTTGCATACAATACTATTAAATGAATTGCTAGTCCAAATTTCTGACTTAAATAATCTTTTAAAAATAAATGGAAAGAATGTCCAATCTGACATTATTTAATTTGGAGCTTTAAATTGTTGATCCGAGTTCACAAAACAAGCTATCTTATATAATCCATAAAATCTAAAGTATAGATGAACTATAAATAAAAGCACAAGCAAAATCAGACAAACAATTGTCATCTACCCATAGAGTAAGTCTGATGATTTTTTTTCAAACAAAAATGACATAATAGAAAACATCGTTGTGTTTTCACTTGGCAGTCCAGGAGACCTATTTTCAATTTCCATTTCATTCTTTTGAACAACTCTTAAAACAATTCTTATTTGAATAATTCTTAATTATTATTTAAAAAAAGCAACTAAGAGTTAATAATATGCTAATGCAGAATCTTAAAATTAGCCCATTACAATGAAAAGACATATTTCTTCTATTGAAATTGATTATCGCTTCAGCCAAATAAAAGCAAACTGGAGAAACAGAAGATAAATTCAAACGAGGTTGTGAATAAAATGAGAATTCTTTTCACCAGAACTTGCTAACATACAGTTAATAGTTTAAACCATTTTCTAGTTTAACTTATGAATACTTAAGATGAATTAGATATGAGAAAAGATGTTTTCCATTCTCAATTTAATTCTCACAGAGCCCCAATAGAGCAAGGTCAAATAAGGTGTTCCTTCAAATGAGACACACAGTTTTATCATCTAACCTGAGTTACAGAAAAATAAAAATCATATTAGATCATATGAAGAAAAGACCGCAATCTTCAAACTCCACCACTATGATCATTTTAATAACACAACCCTTGTATTATAAAAGTTAACTGTCAATATCAATAATCAACATCAAGTTCTTACACTGTTAAAGAGGTAAACTTAATTCTAAGGTTTCACAATAATGGAGGAAAGCACTGATACAGCTTATTCAAAATATCAAATCCAAAAGTCACTGAAGTACATTTGTTTTATATAAATAACTTTATACTCTCTATATAAAATATACTTTACAGTATATTTGCAGGAGATAAATCTTCCTGATTGCTTATTACTTAGGTCAACACTAAAACCATGTGCTTCACATTCCAGGAGAGCACAGTGTTTAGTCAATAAAAAAAGACATACCAAGAGTATGATAGATAGTATGGGAAGGGTAGTCAAGTGTTTAAAATCTCACCCAGATCATGCAAATGACAGAAATCCTCCACTGGAGTAGGGATGATGTGATGCTATTAAGCATCAAATGTGAGCATCAGAATTCTCTGCTTAAAACCTGTCTTCTTTTTTTGGTCTACAAAATTCATGACACTAAGATAAGATTCCTAAGAAAGGTACTGATTGTGTAGTAGTTTTCTCACTGATGGAATACTATTCATCTGTTGACACAATGGATAAATCACGAGGTTACAATTTACACCATTGACACAGGTTTGCTATTGATAAGGTGTATTTTTCTTTCCACTACACAGTATTTGATTTTCATGTGTAGTCACATGTTTGTCTAACCCTTAATCAAAAGGCAAATAACAGAAACCTGAAATTCTTTCCGAACACACATTTGACATGCCTCATAAAATTCATGAATGTATTTGTCTTCCGTGTTACTTGCATGCAAAGAGCCTAACACGGAGGGTACAATGCCCTACGTCTATTCTGAGTGTACGGAGAAGTCCTACTTGAAGTAAGCAGAATCTGACTGGGCAGGCCACAGTGCAGCATCTGAGCATTATTGTTTAATAAATTACTATTAGTGTCAATTCATAGTGACAACTAAAATAGTGCAGTTGACTACAGGGAAGAAGCATGGTAAAGGTGGATAAAACGAACAGCAAATCTACTACCCTCATCCTTTCATGTTCTTATCTTTCTGGGTCCTGTTCATGAAAATGATATAAAAGTTCCCTTCAGGCTCATTCACATAATCAACACCACGTATTTATCTCTCCAGCCTACCTGGAGAATGGTCAAACTAGGGCGCTAAGTTACGAAAAACTGAAGTCCTGCTAAGCCTCCTTCTTTTGGTGGCAGCTCACTTTACATCCTTTCAACAAATATGTTCTGGGTATCACTATGTGCCAGGTGCTTGTGGGAAAATTATAATGAGGCCACTGAGAGAGCAGTAGAATATAAATCTTTTCACTGTCAAGTTTAGACCTAAGAACATAAATCAATAATTTAGGACATGATATAAAAAATACATCTCTGAAGCCATCACCACTGAACCTAAAACAATTTAAAGCATTTCCATCTTTAATAAATTTGCAAATGAGTCCTTTCTTCCACATTTTAGAAAAACTTCCTGTGATTCCAGATAAAATCCTACTAAGGTTAGTTCTACTTCATGAGGTTTAACCAAAAGGAGAAATGTTTTGCTCAGAATTTTCAGCTATATAAATATTAACTACCAGTACACTAAAAGGAAAAGTATAAAGTATTATTTCTGATTCAAAACCACTAAATAAAATTAGGGTAAAAAACTTAAAGCCTTCAAAAAGGAAAAAAACAAATGCAAGTGAGGTTAGGAATAGCTTCCATAAATAAAATGTAATCACACAATTTCCATTAGAATTAAGATTTGTGCATTAGCTACTGAATGATAAAGCTATCAAAGTTTAAAACAGTTCATTCTATTGTATTCCATCAACTTATTCCTGAATACATAGAAGAAAACACTGAGCTAGGCTTTCTAGGAACAACCACAATTTACCGCACGTTTTAACCAAGTTTCCACAGTATGCCGGGTAACTTGCACAATGGTCCAGCCTGGTTTAAAATAATTCCCCAGTTACAGATTTTAGTCAATTTTGTTTAAAATGTGTTAAAGCATATAAAACCTCAAGATTAGCTTGTTACTCAATCTTTATAATATATTTGGCATTCGGCAGCAAGACTGAAATTGGTTAAAAGTATATTCCATCGGAGTATCCTCAAAGACACTGGCCACAGCATATATCACATTAGATCCTTTTTAACTGAAAGCTTAGAAGACGCTGCATAATTCTTAAATGTTAAGATATTAAAAATATAGGAAATAAATGTAAAGCATCCAAATAACTAAAGTCAACAGAATGAGGGTATTAAACTACTTTCATCAGCAGTACTAATCAACTTAATAAACAATAGAGATTTAATATTAAATAGTCTTATGTAAAGTCATGAAGTATATCTTAATATCTCAATTTATTAAGACTATTGTCTATTTTTATGGCTTTGAAAAGTACCAAATCTATATGAATTATGGCCTATAATTTTATTTGTAATTTATAGAAATATGTGCGTTTATTATTACAACCATAATAGCTGATGACTAGCTCCAGTGGCAAAATCTTGGCAGGAAACAGATTTAGCAATTTAAATGTTTTATAAGTTTTTGTAATTGAGGAAACTTTTCATAATCTGACATTTGTTAAAACCACTTATTAGAAATTATGCGGCACAGTAGCTGTGGAAATATGAGCTAGCTTCACAATTATAAAGTCAGCCTATGTAGTCCTTTCCTATTGTATATAGTGGCATAAACCCCACGGCGGCCTATCAGCTAACTGGCAGGCAGGGGGCTGCTCTATTCAAAGTGAGAGATACAAGCTGGAGGGCAAAAACCTGGCAGCTCCCATCTGACCCCACAATCCCCTACTGGTGACAGCTCCAAGCTCCATGGCAAATTAGGCCTTCTCATATTACAATTGGAGAAGACAGATTCCATTAGCAGTATCTGAAATTGAGTGGAGAGCTGCACTGTTATCAGACTTGACTCATAAGCACTGCTATTAATCAGAGCTATGATAGCATTTATATATTTCAAGCTATCTGCTGCCGCTGTGATATTCTGCTACAAAGGGTTGATGGGACTTAGGAAAGTGAACAATAGAGCTTTCTGGGAAAAGCAGAGTAAATCAAGAAAGTCTATGACTTCCGCACATTCTGAAGGGATTGTGGTTTACATAAATTTTCTCCCAATTGGAGATTGAGCTCTTCCTCATCTTACACATGGGATTTAGTTGTCACTCAATGGTAACAGCTGTGAAAAGGTGAAGCGGCCCACCGCTCAGAATATTGCCTTCGCTTTTAAAGCAATTAACCCATGAACAGGAGGATACCTGGTGATATCAAAGGGATTAGGCCAGGCAGTGCATTATTAACATTTCCTTGAACTAATTCTAACTCTGGCTAGCTGTCAGAAAAGACTCTACAGTCTTAAAAAAGAGTTTTTGCTATGCTTTTTTCCCTTTAAAATGAAGCGCTACTATTTGAGCCTAATATGTCCCTCTACTTATAAGAAAATGCAAATGAACCAAGCTCTTAATATGCTTAAGCAGTCTAAGTCAATGCAATTTTAATACAAGTACGAGAGAAATATATGATCAATTAACCAGGGATCAGGACAGATATTCTACTGAATGGAAATTAATGCTCCAGTACTTTCCATTCTTCTTCCACTACAAAAACTTGGTGACTATTTGTTACTTACGCATAGTTACTTCTGAAATTAGGAAGAGCTTCACATTATTCTCTATGGCAATAATCTAAAATACTCTCTGAGCTGGAAAATCCAAATGTCCCTTAAGCAGGAGATTCTGCATTCTCTAAGGTATGGCATTTTAATTTTCTACTCTTTATTGAATGGAATCTTAGCTGAAGCTATAAGAATAGCAGACACAGTGCTCAGAATCAAGTCTTTGCCTTTCAAAAGTTTAATCAAATTAATTTTTAGCAGCAACATAATGTTTAAAAATATATAAATTATAAAATTACAAAGTCCATGAATTAAATGCTGGCACAAAACAATCTGCCAGAGATATTAAAGGATTACTGAAATTGATCACACGTTCTTTGTGGTAACCATAGTTTCAATATACCTTCACTATTATTAATAGTCCAATATTTTAGGTAATCCACTTGACATTAAGAGATCTGATGTCTTACTGTACAATATTAATTATGTTGGAAAGTAATTTTATGTGAGTTTCCTGAAACCATATCTTTTAAAAAAATATGTGAAAAACTGCCTATTTAATGGTTAGTGACTTTGTATTACTTTCTTTTAAATAAGCACTGAATTCTGATTATAAAAACTAAGAGCTTTACTTTCAATTCACATGAGTGTTCAACAAATAATGTGGAATGAATTATTTTATTAGTTCCATTTGGCCCCTAATAGTTTGAAAAGGCTAGGCTGACTGTCAGGTCTGTTGAGAATACATCCCCCGCACTGTAACTATCAAAATAAATGACACAACATATAGCCTCCTCTGATATCATAAGCAATTTAAATCTTCCCTAAGGTAAAGAATTTGTAGACAACGCTATCAACATGCTCTCTTCTCTTTTAGTGATACCAGAACGTATGAAGAATGAGAATACAGATATTTAATGATAGTGAATTCAGTACTCCTTCTTTATTCAGTAATTAAGATTTACTTTGTTATTTCCTAGACAACCATTTTGAAATTCAAGCATTAAACAATGTTAAATGGTGTTCATGTTAATGGTTTATATTATTTATAACTTTAAAATTTTATATTAACAAGATTTGTGAATTTCCAATAGAATAGGACATTTTAAATATTATACTATCAAATCTAAAAATCATTTACTTTAATAGCCCTAATGAAGAAAACCCCAGTTTCCAGAAATCACTAACTATATTACATAGTCTTAGAAACACAGATGTACACATTAATAAAATGAATACTATTTCATATAAATGAAATGTACTAAACTCCCTTAACATAATGCATGCTTAAAAATACTCCTGATGGGGACAATACATAAATAAATACATACAGAAACAACTGCCACAATCTTACTATTTTTAATTTAATAAACTACAGTGACACATACGGCTTTCAATGTGCTGTTTTACTCATATGCTTTCTACATTAGAGAAAAGCAAATATAAATGAGTTCTTACCAACCATTAGGGAAGATTGACAAAAAATGCAGTGTTAATGACATCTTACAGCTTTTAAAAGCAAGAGAAAGATGCAAGAAAAGCAAAAATTACATAGTAATTGGAAACAACGAATAAATTGGTCTTTCAATCTAAGTCATGTTTACTGAAAAAAATGGAGCTTTTTACATCAACACATTTAAACAGAAATTTGCTTTTGAAATAAAATCTTTGTTTAAAAGGTACAGAAGGTCTTTATGTCCACCCCAAGAGCTAAATATAGTGAATGCTATGTGAACAATTACCTGAAAAAAACCTAAACCTGTTAAAAGAATTAATTTACTGCACACCAGTCAGCCCTAATCCTACATGTACAGTAATGGTCTCTTAAGTGATGGGGGAAAAAAAGAATAAAACTGTTTCCTGGATCAAAACCCTTCAATATTCAACAACAAAATGGAATGATGATTTGGTTTGTAAATGAATAAAGTAGTGAAATGTCTCCTAAACAAATTCTGATAAGGGAGTCAACCTGCAAAGAAACACATTTGCTGTATGCTGGGACAGGAAAAAAGCCATCACTGCAATGGTTGTACAGAAACTGTGTCCTGCTGTTGGGTTTATAGTCACAGAAGAAAGGTTTTAAAGGTTAAGTTCAGGTCATACAACAAATGAAATTGTAACAAGCCAGCTGACATTGTATAATGTCTTCTTCCACTCAATCAATAGGCTACTGTTAGTCCTATTACCATAGAGATGGCTTCTCCTTTTTGAAGGGTGTCTATTGTTTGACAAAACAGATTTGCCACTTGAACTAGGTTATTCCCAAAGGACGTGTACCTTGTCAATTATTTGTATTCAAAATAATGAAGTATTTTCATATTAAAATTATATTAAGATAATATTGTTAGATCCCTTTACTGAAAGAAAGCAACTTTTCCAAAGCATATACTATATTATTAAAACCACTCGAACACCTAATTTACTCATATTAAGAGTTTGGATTTAAACCACATGTCAGCAAGTATACAGTATATCATTAGCCACGTATATTAAACGAAAAGTGTTACAGGCTAGTGTGCTAATCTAAACCCATTATAATCAATCATAATAATAAAAGCTATTTTTAAATAGATAACTCAAAAGTACTATCCAGAGCTATATGGATTCTGTAAATTTTTTTTTAAGATTTTTATTTATGATTTTTACAGTGGTTCTCATGTGGAATGGCATCAACAATTAATATGTTGAAAAACACGGAAAAGTTTTAGAAAATGAATCCCTTTACATGCACAAAGGGCTATTTATAGCTACATAATATTTAAATATATGCATATGTTACATAAATGATCTAAAATACAGACTATCAAAATAAATAGTTTTCTTTAAATGTGTTTGTTCTAAAGTATCTTGTGAAAATTAATAATGTACTAATTCATTACAGAACAAGGAAGTTCCTGTTCAATCTAGATATTTAAAAACAACAGTTTTTTTCTCAGTGGAAATACTGACAGATTCTTAATCACAAAAGACTCAAAAAAAAAAACAATTCTAATGGAAATTATTTGAACCATTGAGAAACAGAAAAATATTCATGGCATTAATGAATCTAAGCAAAGACATTATTTTAAGTATTTCATACTTAAAGATTTGGCTATTACTGTAAACCTGTAAGACTAAAGTAACAACAAATTTAATAACATAAAAATTCTAGAAAAGAGCAATAGTTATAATAACTGAATATGAAAGTTTTTTCGCAGATTAAAAGTAAACTTCAGAGTTATAGTTATACTGTTATCTTTCTATAAATAATTAAAAGAGAATTTAGAATTTAGCTAAAGGGCAGTATTATAACTTTAACACAAAAATATTAGTCTTCAAAAATAACATTTGAAATTTGCCTATTCAAATTATATTTACATATAGAAACCATTTGTTTTGTAAGACTTGCAAAAGCTTTTAGAAGTGTTTTAATTTGGTTTTTCCTTTTGCAGAAAGCGTAATTTGTATTTTTCACTATAATCCTCTTAAGCATAGGATACACTGAGTTAAGAGTGAAGGCGACAGAAACATCAAAGACAAATGAGTTACCAACATTCTAAATTAATGACCAGTGTTTTAAAAGCAGGGTAGCCTTCCAAACTAAGAAAGCCTTCTATCAATGAAGTACTTGAGATCTAATTTGCCTGCCTTCCCTAGAGCAATAATGGAGTGGAGTCAAACCTTACTAAAACCACATCCCAAATTGATTTCCTTAGTTAATAGCCTTATTTCAAAAGTATACAACATGTTCATATTTAGAATACAACATAATTAGATATTAGCCCTGGACCTGACAAGCAGCTGCCCATCAGCAATACTCTGAGTAATTAAATGATATTTACCATTTACCAAAAGATGAACCTCACATTGTTGAGGTAAACTCGTCCATCTGCATCTTCGTAAAATGACAAACCTTATTAGTTCTGCCTAACCAGAGAATTGTGATAATGAACTGGTGACACCTTCACTCCATTGTACAAAACAGAGCCAAATGTGTAATCATTTGAGGGGTCAAATGCATATGAAATTATTATAAATTAAGAAAGTGAAATCACATGTTAGGGAAACCAAGCAAAAGATTTTTTTTTAAATGTATGTATTTGAGCCATAAGAAATCTACATCTCCAACTGCTGAAAATTAATTTTAACTAATCAACTACTTTACCTGACAACGGTGAAAAAAAGTAACGATGCAGCTACTGCTCCAAATAAGCCACAGAGAAGATTAACGCGGTAGGCAATTGAACCAAAAGGGAACAGTGTAATTGCCAGTTTAGCCACCAGCGTGAACAAAGGATAGCCAGGAGGATGGGCAACCTATGGAAAAATTAGCAACAGTTAGGTTTTCATCGAGGAGAGGAAGAGTCACACAGACTTTAATTGAAAAGTAGCCCTTTTCTCAGGCAACTCTGAAGATTATGCACCAATGACTAAACGTATGAATAGTGGTTTTCTATTGTAATCCTCTTGTGGCAATACAAATAAATATTTTCTTTAGTGGATTTGGCAGCGTGTATCACATGGTGCGCCACCCTGAGAAAGGGCGACATATTTCATTGTCGGTTCTTAAGCAGTTTGTTCTCTGGGTTCACAGTACATTAGGGTCATTTAAAAGGCTATTGAAAAAAAGCAGGTTCTGAAATATCATATTGGTTAGAAAGTTGAAAGACCACACTGCTATCGGATTACCACCACGCTGACAGTCCTAAGGTCTTGCCTAAAGGGATCATGCACCATAATAAAGTTTATTAAATAATAAACTTATTAAAACTGTTAACCCGATTTATTTTATTCTCCACAGCTTATACAAAATTTGGGGTGATAATAAGGCAGCTACTGTATATATAGTAAAGGCTTTGCTTTATAATTTAGTTTAATTGGATTTAAAACTTAAAGTAAATTGTCACGTACTGTACTTATAAGTTACTAAAAATCAGGGTTTGAAAATAAATTAATCTACTTTACTCCATGCTTAATTAAACTTTCTTAATTCCTAAAACTGTTAATGAGAGCATTGATTAAACAATAAAACTAATACTTACTCCAAGCTCATATGCAGCTGTGATCAGTTCCCCTGTGAAAAAATAATGTAAAACCAATAATTACTATTAGAGAATGACACTCCTCCAAAGTTTTCAAAATCCAAATGCTTGCATTGGGGTTTTGCATTAATTTGACTGGATAAAACTGTAAATCTGTAGAGATTTAACAGCATGAAATAGTCTAAGAATATTTTCTCCCTTAGGTCTTACTGAACAAACTATCTGTGATAGGTCTTTAAGAACTGGTCACTGGAAATATAGGTAAATTCTGGTTTTTAAAAATGCTTATTTTCCCTCTCGAATGTTGTATCCATATGCAAATATACAAATACTGTTGGGGCTTTAGAGCATAATATGCTTTATTATCCCTGAAGAAATTAGCATAAAAGTTTATAAAGATGCAACCTTACGATAACGTAAAATGTGCAGACATCTGAGGTTTGGACACTCCATAAAATATGCCATACTACCCTAAAACTGGCATTTGGATATCTTCTCTGCATTAATTGCATTGGATATCTTTCATTGATTTCCAAGTGTTTATTAACTCCAGGTTATTTTGGTAAGATCTACTATAAGACATATTTTTCAAATAATATTCTTTTTACATAGTCCTTTATAGTTCCTCACCATTAACGACTATTTCTAAAATTATGATGCAGTAATTTAATGCCTATTTGTTAACATTTTAAGTATTCAGAGCTCAGGGACATTTTTCTGCCTCATCCCTATACACTGTAATACAGTACAATGTAAGGAATCAATATTGATGAATGACTTATGAAAAGTTACTAGTACCTATTAGGAAATGTACTACTGTCTATTCCCTATCCTTTCATAGATGCCAATACTCTACGTTTAATTTCTGTCCCAGCTACAATTTAGACCTTTAGTCTCTCTGGCCTGGAATATGGCAACAGACTTGACCAATCTTCTACTTCATCTTCATACTGAAACCACTTATAATTAACACCTGCCATCCCCCCTCCCCAAACACACACACACACACACACACACACACACACACACACACAGCTGGATTGCATCCCTAGTCTAAAATTTCTCAATGGCTGCTCTCTGCCTTCTGAACAAGTTCAGATTCCTCAGCATGACATTCAGGCCTTCTATGATTTCAAGGTTCTTTTTCTAGGCTTATATCCATGAAACGTACGTTCCCTCCAGTCAAATCTGATTACCCACTGTTTCTCTGAAGTGGCCCTGTTTCACACCTCTTCTCACTCGTTTTCTCACCCTGGAGTATTTTCCCTAGCATTCTCTCCCTAAATCCTTCAAAGCCTAGTTCAATTGCCACCTTCTTGGTAACACCTTTCCTTAGACACCTGCTTCCTCAGCCTCTCCATCAGAATTAATCACTTCTTCCTCCTCCATAGAACCTGCTTGAGTCTATTTAGCACTTTAGATTGCCTTATATTCTGGTTAGTTGTTTTCATTTCTCGCTCCCATTAAGTTTAAAAACATTATCCTATCCATTTCAGGATCCTGCCAAGGTATCACCCCCTCTCCCCTCTGGCCACACACAAAGAATCAATTCAAGCCATGCACAGAGGTTAACAAAAAGACACATCACATTGTCATTCTTGCTACTAAGACATCCCTGTCTTACGTGAATGACTGCATCATGGAAGTCCTATAAGGGCACCTGAAGACAGATTAGTCAATTACTTAAGGACATTTGTTAGAGATATCCAAGAGCACCTTAGAAACCAGTAGCACTTTTTATATCCTAAATGTTTCTTTTTAAATAGTTTAGGGTCTCACAGTGTATGAAAGAGCTATTCCCTTTGTTAACTACTATAAATGATATGATTTGATAGTTTACCCCACAGCGGATTCATTTTTATGTCTTTAGCTCGAAACTGTTTTCATCAATTTTTTTGTTCTTGTATCTTTTTGTGACAAAGCCACCATAAGTTCAGAATTTCTAGGTCACTATTCATTCTCCGTCATTTTAAGTTCATTCAGAATTATATTTAACATTAAGAAAAATAGCCTAGGGCCGGGCGCGGTGGCTCAAGCCTGTAATCCCAGCACTTTGGGAGGCCGAGGCGGGTGGATCACGAGGTCAAGAGATCGAGACCGTCCTGGTCAACATGGTGAAACCCCATCTCTACTAAAAACTACAAAAAATTAGCTGGGCATGGTGGTGCGTGCCTGTAATCCCAGC
>NW_016107385.1:7339657-7361166 GCF_001604975.1 Cebus imitator
AAAAATAGCCTATTTTTCTCTAAGTTCTCCTTACCATGGAAAAGTCAGTATGTGGTTATTTGCTGGAGTTCTGCTGCCATAAAGAACGTGACAAACTTCCATCAATTCTCATCAAATGTTAAACTAAAATCGAAATAGAAATGATGCCCCCATTCAAAGCTTTTAAATGTATCTTTGATAAAGATCTAAAGGGAAATACTACTCTTAGATCGTGATAAAGAGGAAGTAAATAGGCAAAAACAAAAAAAAACCTCAAAAGTTCCTGAGTCCTCACTTTCTCCCAACCCTTTACACAAAGGGTTCCTCAGAGTTGTGTCTGCCTGCATCAGAATTAATCTCCCTTTTAAAAGTGAAGATTCCTTGCCCATACTTCCAAACTCCTTAGGACTCACTGACACTATGGCTCAAGTTTCCCAAGTAATTCTGAAGTACTTCCTGTTTGAGAACCACAGCTCTGTTGTCTGCAAGGCAAGACCAGAGTTGTCAGCAGGTGCTTAACCTTTAGAAAAACCAGCTCCCTTTTAATCATACTTCTCAATAGTAATTAGACTAGATTGTCACACATCAATTCTGTTAAAGACAGTATCTTTGAAATAAACTCATGTGCAAAACTAGTGGGGCCCGTAAAAGCACCATGGGCACTCCGCCCGTAAATGAACTATGTGTCAAGTGGTACAAAGAATAGTTTTGGCAAAACCACACTTACATTGGTTTTGAGATGTATTCTGTTTACTGATGAAAATATAATTCATAAACATTCAAGAATAATACATTCAACATTTATCAAATATACGATTAAGCAAATTTTCCATATTGGCATATACTTGGCAAACAGTTAATCATTCCCAAAAATGAACATAAAAATATTAGAAGCAACCATTATTTCACATCAAACCAAATTAAAGCACCTAAAGTTTGGTAACTCGAGGTAAATATACAACTTTATTCTTTTGGGAAAAAACACAGTATTAATAAGGGGAAGGCAATCATAATTTTAAATAGATTTTCAATATCACTATATATGTGATGGTGGATTTAGAAAAGAATTTCATAAAATGTTTTGGCAAAGAGTAAAGGTCAAGAGGGCACATTCTAAAGTCCATGTACTTGGGTTCTTTCCTGACTACCACCTGCATGACTTTGGGCATAGCTTAGCCTTAGCTTTCTCATTTATAAAAGGAAAATAATAATTGCACCTCCTTTTAAGGGTAGCTGGGAGGATTCAAACAACCCATATAAAGCACTTGGAACAATGCCTGGCACATAGTAAGTGCCCAATAAATGTCAGTGATTATTACTCTCCTAACCTTCACGCTCAACCAACCCTAAGTAGCTGACACTCAATTTTTTTATTTTTTTACAAGTAACGGAACTATCTAACCTCTGAATAATGTATTCCAGCATCAAAACTCTCACAACTATAAAGTTACTTCCATTATGAAATACAAATCTTGGAAATATGGTACAAAAACTCCCTACTACACGAATGAAACACTATCCCTATTTGTGCAACAGGACCGGAAAGGAGAAAGGTAACAATTTGAAAACGGAACATCAACGATCTTCAGTGTGGTAGGCAGCCCTAAAGATGATATCCACTGATCTCAACTTCTGTTATTCTCACTTGTGTAATTCTCTCCCCATTGAATATGGGTTGGGTTTATTGACAAACTTCCAGGAATAAACTAGGGAAGAGGTACATTACTTACAATATTAGGTTGCAAAGTGACAGAGGTGTCCAACAGAGAGGTGTCCTCCATCTTTTTCTTGACAGAAGTCAGTTAAATTATGGAGACACACATAGCAAAGAAATGGAATGCGTTTCTCCCCAAATTTTGCCTTGAGAAGACCGCAGCCCCAGCCCACACCATGACAGCAACCCTGTTCTGAGTACTGCCATCTAGCTTAAGCAGCACCGATTCCTGACTTACAGAACCGGGAGATGATAAATGTTTGCTGTTTAAGCTGCTCCACTTGGAGATAACTGGTCAAGCACCAAAAACTGCTTTTTCAGTCCATAGGTTCACCACCGGAAATTACAGCACCCTTCTGACAAAATTACTGGCCATGATATGGCATCGTCAAATCCAAAACCAAAATCTGGATCTTGTTTCTTGCTTCAAATATATAAGAATGTGATTTAATGGTCAATGAGTCATGCTTTTCTTTTTCACAGAAACAGCCGCACCTGGCTTCCACCTTGTTAAGAGTTCTCCTGCAAATATCCTGCATTGCTAGTTCCTTCTCAATACTCAGGCTTCAATTAAAACATCACCTCTTCAAAGGCCTTTCCTGAACAGCCCTTCGGAAGGACCCACTCCTTACCCCACTCTCAATCACATTTCCCGCCTACTGTCTCCATAACTTATCACCAGTTAATACGTTGTTTATTCATTAACTTGTGTACTGTCTAACCGCACTGGTACGCTCGCAGTATCTGTTCACCACTACTGTTCCTTCGTCTGAAACATAATAAGGACTCGGTGAGTAGTATTTGTGGACTCAAAAAGAATACAAAGGAAATACTCAGGACCAGGAAAAAACACAGGGGGAAGTGGAAAGGTCGTTAAGCCCCATCTCGAAAGCCTGAGAACTAAAGAAACGAGATGGAAACAGGGAGAGAAACAGAAGCGGGCTCAGGAACACACAATACTGGGCTGTGCACAGGCGGGCGGATGGAGGCCCAGAGCGAATGCTAAGTGCGGAGGCCAGACACGGCCCCTGCCCGTTCTGGGACCACAGCAGAGGGGCAGGAGGGGTAACCCTACTAGTACTTTACCCGAGTCTCCCCCCGGCACCGAGCGGGGCAGCGTGAGCGTGAACACGGCGGCCACGGCGGCGAACACTGCCAAGCCGCCGCGGAGGCCTCCGGAGCGCCGCGGCCCCACTCGGACTGCCCGCTCCTGGGCCTGACCCCTGCCGTCGCCATGGGGACTCATGGGCCAGTGGCGACCGAGGGAGGAGAACGCCGCCGGCCCAAGGACTCGGTGCTACACGAAGCTCAGGAGCCGAGAGGCAACTTCAGCCTGTCGGGCAGCGGCGGCGGCTTCCGGGTCGAGCCTCCGCGGGTCGGACCGCACCTTTCTCCGCCTGAGCGCGGGGAGGAGAAAATGCCAGGTCGCGTTTGAGCGAGGCCCTGAGAGCTTTCCCGCAGTGCACCACGCATTGGCGTTCAACTACTTATAATTTGCTTTAAGGTCCCTAATCACTGGGAGAGCGCTCCCTTTAAAAAGCAAGCCTGGCCACAGGCCTACTGTCTCCATGGCTGTTCCCCCCTTTCATACTGACTTGGTTGGGTCTGACACAGACCAAAGCAGCTTGGAAAATCCGAGCGAGGAAGGGCTGCTCCTGCCCCCTACGGTGCGGGGTGGAACTGCACAAAAGGGATCAGTCAGGAGCCCCTACCTGTGCTAACACAAAGGGTGCTGTATTTACTGTATGTGCAAAGTAAGCCAATAAATACGTTAATCGCAATTATGTATTTATTACGATTTACTACGTTACTATGATTAATTACAATAAGTCTGTGTGCTACTTATTAAATCACGGAGTATTTTTAGAGAGATTAGAATATGCTAGTGTGTCAAATTTGTTTTTCTTCCATAGCATGATGAAAACTCTGTAGATGAGTTGGGAAATTTGAGTCCCTGTATTCATGCAAATAACTCATACTTTGATAAAGGTGTCTCCTAGTTTAATGAGCAGGGGTGTTTTCCTGGAGCTTTCAACACAACAAAGTGGGAACGAAATGGAATCACCATACTTTACAATGAGCTGTAACGCAAAAAAAGAATCAGGTCCTATTAACATAGGATAATCACATAACGGCGCAGTTAACACGTTTTTTAAGCTTATATTTTATATTTAAGCTTATATTTTATGTTATTAAAGCAGTTATTCTGGAGTGGGATGGGAGGAGGGCAGCCCCCATAGAATATATCTCAAAGACACACTGAAAACCAGTGACAATCTCAAAAGTGTTACATGCAATTTGATAAGGACACAGTGACTAAAACATAGAGTAACAAATACCTACCGTGACAGTCATGGGGCCAGCACACCTTAGTCTTTTCCAGGTACTTATATAATTTCCAGTCTTTTCCCGGCACTTTGTCAGCAATACTGTGAGCTCCTGGAGGACAGAGGCTGAGCAGTAGAGTGCTTCTAAAATGGCTTCCCAGATATCCCTGCCTCCTCACTCACTTCCTGTACAATCTGCACCCCTAATGTGAGGAGCTTAACCTAAAGATTCGCTTCTATCAACAGAATAAGGCAAAAGTGATGGATGGTACTTTCAAGATTAGGTTATAAAAGACTAACTTTCATCTTGCTGGCACTCCCTCTTGTCCTCTCACTTGTTCTCTCTGATGAAGCCACCGACCATGGTGTCAGCTGCCCTGTGGAAATGTCCACGTGGCGAGAAGCTGACAGCTGCGCTAGCCAACAGCTGGCAAGAACCTGAGGCCTGCAGTCCAACAACCTTTGAGGAACTGCATCCAGGCAGCACCGTGTGAGTGGGTGTGGGTCCCTCCCCCATACGAGCCTTGAGTTAACTAGAACTCCTGTCAAGACGTTAATTGCACCCTGTGAATGACCCGGAAGCCAAGAACCTAACTAAGCCTCATCCAGACTGCTGTCCTCTAGAAACTGCGAGATAATAAGTTTTAAATTGTTTTAAGTTGATAAATGCGGGGAAATTTGTTAGTTATCAGCACTAGATAACTAAGGCTGCCTCTTATTTCTTTGCTGAAAGAACATACCAGTGGGTAACACCGACTGGATCAAGCCTATCTTCTGTTTTTATGCATTTCCTCTTTTGCTTATGAGTTTTATTTAAAATGTTTTTATTTTGAAGGGGAATACTTCTTTGTCTATGTTTGGGAGGTAGAGCTCAGTGCTGGAAACACAAATTTGGGAGTTGTTCATATAAGGATGATATAAATGATTTACTTGATAAAGGGATAGTGTAGAGAGAACAAGGTTGAGGTCTAACATCAGACCATATTCTCATTTAGGGAATGGCTGGAGAAGAGGAGAGAGCAGTGGAAGAGAACGAGGTGTCACTAGAAACTAAAAAAGCAAAGTCAATGAAGTACACGTGGTCAGGATGTTCACAGAGAGGCAAAGGGCAATGAAGACGGGCACATCTAGATTTTATGACGCTCAAATGTATAAAACTTGGAGAATTGTCTGTAAGCAAACTGATATAAAACTGCAGATACAGAATTAAGCACAAGATATTGGAAAATGTCTGGGCTAGAGAGAAACTGTGAAACCTAAGCTTCATTAGCTTCACGGTTGTTTTCCTTTGAAGATTAAGGACTGCCAGTTCTCTGTGGCTGATCCTACCTCTCAGTAAGCATCTGACTATTCCCTCCTCCGGAAGTATTTTCTTTTCTGGGCTTCAATGATAGCACCCTCTTTGGTTTTTCTTTGATCAGTGGCCTTCCTGCCCTGGCTCTGCTTCTGTCCGTCCTCCAAATGCTGGAGTGCTCCTGGGCTGTTCTACACTTTTCTCTCTTTCTATCTCCTTTACGAAGATGATAATATTGAAGCTTTAAAAAGTAATTATGGGCTGGGCGTGGTGGCTCATGCCTGTAATTCCAGCACTTTGGGAGGCCAAGGCGGGTGGATTACTTGAGGTCAGGAGTTCAAGACCAGCCTGGCCAACATGCTGAGACCCTGTCTCTACTAAAAATACAAAAATTGGCTGGATGTTGTGGTGGATGCCTGTAATCCCAGCTACTGGGGAGGCTGAGGCAGGAGAATCACTTGAACCTGAGAGACGGAGGTTGCAGTGAGCCAAGATGGCGCCATTGCACTCCAGCCTGGGTGAGAAGAGCAAATGTTCGTCAAAAAAAAAAAAAAAACAAACTATGGGGCAATATATCTAAAAACTACACCTCCTCTGCCTCTCTTAAGCAACAGATTTTTTGTTTGTTTCTTAACCCAACTGCCCCGACCTCTCCATTTCTATGTCTAAATAGCCTTTCAAACCTGATGGATTTTGTCTAATTTCTACCATATTTAAACTTATACCTGACACAAAATGAGTGCTAAACAAATATTTATGTAATAAATGAATGCATGAACAATCAGAGATCATCGGTGTATCCGTTAGGGATTGTATTTAGCTACTAGTGACAGATCCTGCTACAGTGGCTTAAACATTAAAACAATTATTCTCCTATGTAAAAGAAGTCAGAAGTCTGGAGGAAAACAGTCTAATACTGGCTATGCAACTCCCTGATTCCACTAAGGACAAAGCTGAAGTCCTCATATCTTTCTGCACCATCCCACTCAGCTTACATCCTCAAGGTCATCTACTGATCCAAGGTGGCTGCTAATGCTCCAGATATTACATCTGTTCTTGAGGAAGAAAAAGAAAGGACGGGAAGAGAAAGGCCTGCTCCAGCCTAAAAAAAAAAAAAAAAAAAAAAAGGTGCTGAAACAGCCCCTTTCAGGCTATTCCACAATTATGCTACATCTAATTGGCCAAAATGGAGTAACAGGTCATTCCTAGGGGTAAAGGATGCTGGGAAATGGACTTTTCAGCTAGACAGCTTGCCCAGAATTCTATTACAAAGGAAAAAGGGGAGAATGGATATTGAGGGGCAACTAGTGGGCTCTGCATGGATTGGGTGGCCTGGAGGTATTTGAACCTTGAAAGTTTAAGAGGTCAGCTTCAGTAGAGTAGTAGATATGAAAACGAGGTACCAGTGGACTAAGAAGTGAGCAAATGGAAGACATGAAAATAGAATACATTTGCAAAAAGTTTGGCAGTGAAGGGAAAGAGGGAAATAGCATGAAAATTCACAGGGATTGAAGGGTCAAATGAAAATTTTGAGTATCTTGTTTTGTTTGTAACTCAAGGGAGGATTTGGAGAGAGTGAGTGATGAAGTAACGATGTACAGCTTATTGGAGAGGATAGAATCAAGGAGGACAGAAGAGAAGGATTGAAGAGAGAAAATGTTAGAGATAAAGAGAGAGACCTCATGATGTCTCTCTTTACACATGATTTGTAAACACACAACTGTTGGACTTGACCCTGAGGCAGACCAATAAGACACACAAGGAGTACTGACTTCCTGTTTATGCTCTACATCATTCTATGATGGCTTAGTCACTATAATACAAACCATAAAGTAAAAAAATATGTAAATAATTTAGGATTCATCCAGAGAAACAGAACTAGTAGGAGATCTGTATGATACAATTTATTGCAAGGAATTGTCTTACATAATTGTGAGGGCTGGCTAAGTAACTCTGAAGCACATAGCACAAGCTATCAGGAGGGAAGACAGGAACTCTTGGGCATGGCAGAAAGCTGCTGCCTACTGCTACCAGTTTTTTGTCAACGGGGGACCCACACCCCTGCTTAAGGCCTTTCAACTGATTGAATCAGACCTACCAGATTAACTATGATAATCTCACTGTTCTAAAATCAACAGAGGCCGGTCATGGTGGCTCACACCTCCAAATCCAGCACTTTGGGAGGCTGAGGTGGGAGAATCACTTGAGACTAGGAGTTCGAGACCAGCCTGGGGAAACCCCATCTCTACTAAAAATACAAAAAAAAAAAAAAAAAAAAAAAAAAAAAAAAAAAAAAAAATTAGCCAGCTGTGGTGGCCCATGCCTATAATCCCAGCTACTCACAAGGCTGAGGCACAAGAATCGCTTGAACCTGGGAGGCGGAGGCTGCAGTAAGCCAAGATCGCACCACTGCACTCCAGCCTGGGTGAAGGAACGAGACTCTGCTTGGGAAAAAAGTCAACTGATTATGAGCTTTAGTCTTATCTACAAAATACCATCATAGCAACACCACGATTCGTGTTTGATTGAAAAACTGAGGAATGTAGTTAAGTCAAGTTGACACATTCAAAGAACATCACAGAGGCCAGGGAACACATGAATTAGATCTAGAACATCAGATTGATGGAAAGCAAATACATAGATCTGTGGCCTTATGGTACCCTCAATTTGACTCTGGGAGTCTTCCTGGGATTTATGGCCAGCATCTAGCTTCTGTTGAAACCAAGGAAGTGGCTCCTCGTTATTGCTGAGCAGAGGTGGGCATTCCAGCTACCCACAAGACCTGTACTGCTGCCTCCCTGCTGCGAGGAGAAGGAGTTCCACTCGTGCTTTCCACTGGCGCCACATGGTTATGGGGGTAGGGAGATGGCCCCCTTTTTTTTGGACAGTGGTAAAAGTCCTGACTCTCACTAGGCTCCCTCTGATACTGCCCCAGAAGGGAGGGAGAGGGGTACCTCATTATTTTGGGCAGAGGTGAAAGTCTGGGATCCCCATGTGGTCTCCACTGCCGCCATGGAGAAGAGTGATCTCATTATCACCCAACGAGAATGAAAGTTCTGGCTTCTTCCTCTGCCTTCTTTGCCATGACTCTGGTAGTATGTGGAGGCACCTGGAGAGGGGAGAAGGCTGGGCTGTCCATTCCTTTCTCATGGTTTATTCTTTGGTTTTGGCTACAGTAGGGTGGCTATTTTCTAAACATATCTGTCTTGCCCCTTTCTTGGTCTTTTAGCTAGAGAGAGAAGGCTTTTTGTTGGGGCTTTTTTTTTTTTTTTTTTTTTTTTTTTTTTTTTTTTTTTTTTTGGTCTGTGGCCATTGGCATTTCTGGGTTGCCAGCTCTTTAGTAACCAATCTGCAATATAAGAGGCAAAAAGAAGCCCAGGGAGCTCACCACTGGGTTGTTCTTCAGATTTCAGAGCTCCTGTCTCATCTGCCTTTTTTTCTTTACCTTTCAAAGTCTCGTTATCTTTGTTTTATATATAATGTCCAGGGTATTTAGTTGCACTTAGCAAGAATTCCAAAAATGTGCCTGTTTTATCTTTCTGAAGGCAAAAGTCACTCCTCTTTGTTTTATTCTTGCTGAGCGTGCAGAGTAGCTTCACAAACATTATTGTACTGAAATTCACTAAAAATTACAACTTAGAAGTCTAATCCTCCCACATCTGACTTAATATAAAGTCAATGTCTTAATATTTCTAATATCGTGAAATTTAAGGTTAGAAATTTTAGACTAGAAATCAGATACCTAGAATACTATCTAGTAATCCATCTATGATAGGAAAATACAAGAGATACAAATATCCCTGTCAAATGCCTCAGAAAAGTAATTTTAAACATTTAAATGTATTAGTAACCAAAAGAATTTGAAATAAAAATAAAAGAAGGCCATTTCCACCTTTCCAATTGTCAAAGGTGTTTAACAAGTATGGGGTATTGGTGATAAAGGAATTTGGTATAACATTTTAGAGGTCAGTTTATCTATGTGTATAAAAATGTGTAAAGATATTCATATAATTTTACTTGGAATTAATTGTAAGTGAAGGTTTGTATACATCATTAACTTTATTAATAATAAGAGAAATACAAATGTAAACCACAATGAAATACTGCACACCTACTAGGTTTGCAAAAATTAAAATTTTAACTCTATATGATGTTGGTAAGTGTGTGGAGCAATAGAAATGTTACCGGGAGTATAACCAACTGGAATCTACCTCCAACCACTTGGGAAACACACATTTGTAGTAGAGTCAAAGGTGTTTAGAGTCTACCACCCAGTAATTCTACCCCAGGTTTATACCCAGAGAAGCTAGGAGGTCCATAGCAGTGTGGTTCATAATGGCCCCCAACAGGAACAACCTCACACATCCATCAACAGCAGAATAGACAAATAAATCCTCTCATATGCATACAGTGAAATAGTATACAACAAAGAGAATGAACAAATCATGGAACAATCTGGATGATTCTCACAAACAAAATGTTGGGCAAAAGGAAGACGTTATGATACAACACATATGAAATTATTCTATTTATTTATTTGTTTGTTTGTTTATTTTTGAGATGGAGTTTCACTCTTGTTGCCCAGGCTGGAGTGCAATGGCATGGTCTCAGCTCACTGCAACCTCGTCTCCTGGGTTCAAGTGATTCTCCTGCCTCAGCCTCCCAAGTAGCTGGGATTACAGGTGTGCACCACCACGCCTGGCTAATTTTTTGTATTTTTAGTAGAGACGGGGTTTCACCATGTTGGCCAGGCTGATCCAACTCCTGACCTCAGATGATCCACTCACCTCAGCCTCCCAAAGTGCTGGGATTACAGACATGGGCCATAGTGAAACTAAACTATATTGTTTAGATATACATTGTGTTTATATAATATATATGCTGTATATACACAATATATATCTAAACAATATTGTTATTCTTGTAACAATATATGCTGTATGTTATTGTTATAACAATATTGTTGTTATATGTTACTATATATGCTATATATATCTAAATAATATTGTTTAGATATATACTGTGTATATATATAGCATATAATATATTTTATAGTATATATTATATATATACAATGTGTATCTAAACAATATACAGTTTTTCAAAACAATAGATATACATTGAAAAATTATACATATCATATATCTCTCAACATGTATCTCCATAGTGTTTAAAACTATGAAGAACATAAAATCAAGATTGCAGGTGTTGGATTAACGGTATCTCGGGGGTGAGTGGGAGCTGCGATTGGAGAGGGGTACACACGGGCTTTGGGGTGCTGTCAATATTTCTGTTCTCGTCCTGGGTAGTGGTCACATGGGTATATTCTTTATAATCATTCTTTAAAACATTTAAAAATGCTTTATGTACTTTTAAAAAATCTATATATCATTTATTTTTCAAAATAGCTGTGAAGGAAGATTCTGAAGTTATCTAATGGAGAGTTTTGTAATGAATACTTTTCTTTTTTGAGGCAGAGTCTTGCTCTGTCACCCAGGCTGGAGTGCAGTGGCATGATAATGGCTCATGCCACCTTAGCTCCCCCACGGTCAAGCGATCCTCCCACCTCAGCCTCCCCAGTAGCTAGGACTACAGACATGTGCCACCATACTCAGCTAAATTTTGTATTTTTTTGTAGAGACAGGATTTTGCCATGTTGTCCAGGCTGGTCTCAGACTCCTGAGCTCAGGCGATCCACTCACCTTGGCCTCCCAAAGTGCTGGGCTTACAGACATGAAGCACTATGCCCAGCCTGTAATGAACACTAACCAGAATATTATCCTGAGTTGACATGAAATAACTCATGAATTTTCCCGCATCTTTTTAGTGCCATTTAATGTAAGTGATTATGTGGAAGTGTTTTCTACGCAAAGAAAGTAGATTCCAGCATGAAAGTAAATTGTCTTTCAAAATTCCTTGTGGTGATCTAATGTAATTGAGTATTAAACTCTCTCCTAAAACCAATTTACTTTTCAGACATAAACTTTGAGAATTTTCTTCTAGAACTTGGCGAATAAAAAAAAGACTCAGTTTTACAGTCTGATATTTGTCAGTAATCTTCATCATTTTAGTAAACCCATTTTTTTTCTTTTTTTCTTTTTTTTTTTGAGACGGAGTTTCACTCTTGTTACCCAGGCTGGAGTGCAATGGCGCGATCTCGGCTCACCGCAACCTCCGCCTCCTGGGTTCAGGCAATTCTCCTGCCTCAGCCTCCTGAGTAGCTGGGATTACAGGCACGCACCTCCATGCCCAGCTAATTTTTTGTATTTTTAGTAGAGACGGGGTTTCACCATGTTGACCAGGATGGTCTCGATCTCTTGACCTCGTGATCCACCCGCCTCGGCCTCCCAAAGTGCTGGGATTACAGGCTTGAGCCACCGCGCCCGGCCTAACCCATTTTTTTTTTCTAAACAAAACTCCAAGACATCACATAAAAAGAAATATTAGTTAAAGGCACAAAACGATACAATTAGAAAGTCAAAATAACAACTATGAAAATTAGGAGTGAAGGTGAAGATAGTGGTAATGAACTCCGGCACTGGGGACTCAATAAATAATGCCTTTTTTTTTTTTTGAGACAGAATCTTGCTCTGTCACCCAGGCTGGAGTGCAGTAGCACTGTGTTGGCTCACTGCAACCTCCACCTCCGGGATTTAAGTGATTCTCCTACCTCAGCCTCCCGAGTAGCTGGAACTACAGGTATGCACCACCATGCCTGGCTAATGTTTTTTGTTGTTGTTTGTTTGTTTTTGTGTTTTTAGCAGAGATGGGGTTTTACCATGTGGTCTGGTGAAACTCCTGACCTCAAGTGATCTGCCCGCCTCGGCCTCCCAAAGTGCTGGGATTATAGGTGTGAGCCACTGTGCCCAGCCTAAAAAATAATGTCTTATATTGATAAATCAAGAGAGATAGCACTAGAGGCACTAGAGGTCTATGGTTTAGGGAGGTAATCATGAGTAGAACTAAAGCCATGAAAAGTTAGAAGTGGTTGCGCCTGAGAAAAGAGGAGAGGCAAAGAAAGTTGGGAGATATTACTTACCTTATAAGTTGCTCTGTATTCTTCTGTTTTGCCATGTGCATTGCATTACTTTGATAAAGAATAGCATGGCCAGGTGCCAGTGGCTCACGCCTGTAATCCCAACACTTTGAGAATCTGTCAGGAATTCAAGACCAGCCTGGCCAATACAGTGAAAAACCATCTCAATTAAAAATACAAAAATTAGCTGGGCACGGTGGCTCGTGCTTGTAATTCCAGCTACTCAGGAGGCTGAGGAGAATCACTTGAACCTGAAAGGCGGAGGTTACAGTAAGTCAAGATTATACCACTGCACTCCAGCCTGGGTGACAGAGTGAGACTCCATCTCAAAAGAAAAAGTAAAATATTTGTAAAGAAGCAAATGAGAAGGAAAAAAGCCAAATTATATCTCTTTTGAATTAGACATTATAATGCATGTGAAGAACATGAAACAGTAGGAACTACAAAAATGTTTGCTCTAAATGAGTTTTCTCCTGTTCAAATTACATTTAAAAATCCTCTTATTTAATCATTCTATTTCAATGTCTAAATATGATTTTCTCTACATTAGAGAAATTAAATGTTCATAAAGTATTTCAAAAATCTTTTTTCCAGTTATCTGTTATCATGTTAAAACTAGCCCCATAGTGGCACATAACAACCATTTGCTATATCTGAGAGTTGTATGGGTCCAAACTGCATACAGGGCTCAGCTAGGAGATCTTCTGTTTCATATAGCAGCGCTGACTGAGGTCACTTGGTGGTATTCAGCTGGCAGATAGGCCAGTCTGAAAAATCCAAGATGCCTTTATTATATGCCTGATGGCTTGGTGGGGATGGCTGGAATGCTGGACTCAGCTGAGACTTTTGATCTGTGGTCCTATGTGGATTCTCCAGCATTGCAGTCTCAGAGTAGCTAAACTAATTACCCGGCACCTCAAAGTTTTCAGAGGCTTATAAGAGGCCTAGGCAGAAGCTGCAAGGCTTTTATGTCTTAGGCTTAGAAGGCCCAGAATGTTGCTTCCGCTGTATTCTGTTGATCAGGCAAGTCTGTAAGGCTAGCCCAGATTCAAGGGGAGGGGAATTTGACTTTACCTCTCAAAGGGAGCAGTAAAGAATTTGCAGCTATCTTTAATCTATACATCCCCCAACAAGACCCATGATACAGAAATAAAAAATATATGGGGCAGCCGGGCGCGGTGGCTCACGCCTGTAATCCCAGCACTTTGGGAGGCCAAGGCAGGTGGATCACGAGGTCAAGAGATCGAGACCATCCTGGTCAACACGGTGAAACCCGGTCTTTACTAAAAATACAAAAAATCAGCTGGGCATGGTGGCGCGTGCCTGTAATCCCAGCTACTCAGGCGGCTGAGGCAGGAGAATTGCCTGAACCCAGGAGGCGGAGGTTGCGGTGAGCTGAGATCGTGCCATTGCACTCCAGCCTGGGCAACAAGAGCGAAACTTCATCTCAAAAAAAAAAAAAAATATATATATATATATATATGGGGCAAATAATTTTTTCTGCCTGAAGGGGAAAAAATCATACGTCAATCAGGATGGTGGGAAAATTCATATCATTAACTCAATATGCAGTTTGGAAAATAAATAGTGTTTGGCCTCAACACTGAAGAGTCTTCTAACAAATATGAAGGTAATACTATTTCAAAATCTGATGCACTTAATATTTGAGTTATTAAATTAGAGTTTAAGAAGGTTTGTGTTATTTTCAAAATCTTTTTGTTCTATTTGAAGTTCAAAGAATAAAGTTTTTTACATTTAACAAGAAAATGATAAAATCTATCAGATGGAAAATGAATATTGAATACTAGACTGTGAATGTATTCAAGTATCTAGCACAGTACTTAGAACATAGTAAGTACAGGGAATGATTTGAAGATTGACTGCAGAAGGAACACAGAGAGGATATCCAACTTGCTACCTGCTTTCAAAAAAGATTACATCTAAAGCCCCCACCCTAAGGAAAGTCTCTCCTAACCCAGACCCAAGATATAAACCAAATGACAAAGGAAATGTAAGAGGTATATAATTATAAATGGTAATTTAGAAGGTCATTATGGAACTTATAAAATATTAAGCATTTTCCTGGTCATTCAAGGAGCAGCCTGTGTTCAAATCCTGGCTCTACTCATTATCATGGTGATCTTGAAAGTCACTAAATTACCTGGCCCTCATATGACTCATCTGAAAACTGAAAATTATGACAGTGTCATCCTCTTAAATTTTGTGTGAAGATTTAGTAAAATAACAAAAAAGAACAGAACTTGACTCACTGTGAGTCACAATAAATATTAACTGTTATCTAACATTTAGAAGAAATTCTATAGGATATTATTTGAAAACAGGGCTAGTAAAACTGATACTTTTCTACTTTCATTTCAAAGATAATTAGCTAGAACTGAAAATATATCAGACAGACAAACTATCCATTTGCAACCAGGACATGAACTGGGAAGCTCCATGCTCCCTGGAGACTTAGCCTTGGATAAAACTTCAATTCTGTGGTCTGTACAAGTCCAAACCCCATCCCAATATTTCTAGGAAATCTTGCTGCCTTGTTCCATTTATCTCTAGCTCCTCAATTATTCTGCATTAGCTCAAACTCAGTCCTTTCTTCAGTTACCAGAGAAACCCACTGGTTCCAAACAAGCTTATTTCTAAGAGAATGGGAAAGAAGAGTGTTCAACCATCAACCATCTTCCCAGGTTCCTGCTCACTCTCCTCCTGATTTCTTCTCCCAAATTTGCCCTTGCAAACTCTCTTTTCTCCTCCCTTTCACAGTACACCGCATGTTAGCTTACCTTAGGGTAAGCTATCTCTAAATTACCCTTGATGACTCAACATCATCAAGGTATTTAGTTAGTAGAATAAAGGACCTTCCATATAACAAGATTTATGTGCTCTGGATTACAGACGTGGTTAATGATCTGTTACTTGGCTCCTGGTCTATTACATGTTCTTCTGTCTCATGTTTCCTGCATTGATGCTGTCAAGATGTGAAGAAAAATAATCAAGGGATAGGTGTATAACATCTTGATTAGTTTAAAGTAGTTGATAAAATGAATAGTTTCATGCATATGCATGCAAATGGCAATTCCACACATAATTAAAGTTTGCCTACTATAGGCTATGCAGTGGCCTCAATGCATATAGCAATGGAGTTCCTGGATGGTGCTCTTTGAACATCAATAATCCAGGACCCCAGTGGCCAGTTAATGTTGCTGTATGCTAATGTTCTCTCCTTCTCACTGACCTGGAATTCTTAGGATTAGAATCATTCAGCCATACTAAACACTAAAGTTGGAAATGTTGTCTCCAGAAGTGTCAGTCTGCTTGTGATTACCTAATCTTGGAAGTTGGGAAGAGAAAAAAGCATAATAGGTGTTAGACTGTATTTTAAGGATTTTCTGAGACTAATACTTTCCTACCCCTTTAGAAAAGAGCCACACTAGCTGTTGGGATTTAGAAGAAGGCAAATACTGACTCTAAAATGTTTCAAGAGTCAAAACACAAGTTAGTGTTTTCATAGCCCCTGGGAAGAGTGCCATAGTTAAATTTCTCTTCCTAAAGTAAGGTAGATCATTTTCCATTTGCCCAGGTCTTAGGAGTGAATAAGTGAGGGAAAAGTCCTTTACTTCCCGCATAACAGAGCCCAGTGGGAAACTGGCTTTTCTCTGAATAGTGAGAGTGCCAATAAGAATGGGAATGCAAATGCAGTAGGGAGAGGAAAGTACTTCAGTAGGTTGGAGACTCACATACACCAAAGCTTCTGGGACAGGCATTATATCATGTATATGAGATGATGCCATAGATTGGACCCTACTGTTTGTATCTTCTCAGGTGGGAAAGGTGAGATGCCAACCGTTGAGTCCTCATCTTGGAAGGATATCAAGAGCAAGTCCACATTAAACCAGAGATACGCTGACATGAAGAAAGTCTGAACATGCAAGACTTCTATCAGGCATTGGAAGGGGAACGGCAAACTGAGCAGGTAAGGCTATTCCTCATGTTTTATTTTTCCAAAAACTCAGTAAAAGGGCTTTATTTCTCTGTGGTTATACCTCACGTTGAGTATGTTATTCTGTTGAACCATGAGGTTGGGCTCAGAATATCTGGAATAAGCGGATTATAAATCAGTGGAGGTAATCCAGGGGTCCATACTGCAAATGTTACTGAGATGCAAATATACTACTGAAGAGACACATGAGAATTTTCTTTCCTGTGTACAAGAATAAAGACAGGTTTAGAGACTTCAGTTCTAGAGACTTCACCTTGGAAAGCAACGTCTTAGACACAAGAGAAGTACATGAAGCACACATGTTTATAGAAGTGGGGGAAGATCGCAAGAGCAGCAGGGGTGGGAACAGGGAAGGAGCGGGCAGCACACATGGGGTCCAGGAAGCTGTCATTAGTGAAAAGATCATTCTCTCCTCAGAATGCCACTCTTGCTAGAGCCCAGCAGCCTGGAGGCACCTGGCCTACCAGGAGCTATGCTCCTTTCATGACTGTAGGATGATAGTTACATTTATGGGCTTTGGAGTTAGACTTCGAGTTCAAATCCCATCTGCATCACTTGCTAGTTGGACAAGTTACTTCACTTACCTTATTTTCCCCCATCTATTAAATGGAGACATCATGAGAATTAAATAAAAATAATCTAGATTCAGAGTTTAACACCCAGCCTGGCACAGAGTAAGCACTCAACAAATGTGGGTTATTATTACCATTATTCACTTTAAAATGTCAGTTGAGTGTACTGTGTGCCAGGCTCTGTGCACTGATAAACATAATTATAAGTATGGCATGAATTATTTCTGTCCTCCCAGAGCTCACAGGCCAGCGGGAGATATAATAAGCAATCTGGCAATGACAACATTGTATAAAAAAAAGGGTATAACTGGGAAATTGCAGGGTGTTATAGGAGCACAGGTGGATTCAACGAAGCTGAGACTTGAAGTAGAACAGGAGTTCACCAGGTAAGGGCTGCTAGGGGAAGAAGGGAAAGGGTAGCACACACGAAGACCTAGAGTTAAAGAGGAATGGTGCACTAAAGCCAATAGGTCTGTGGGCCTGTGTGCCGAGGACAGGGCAGGGTAGGCAGTTGAGGGTGATGCTGAGGGTGTGAGAGGACACATTATGCAGAGACAGTAACCCAGGCAGAAGAGACAGGCATTTTAATTCACACCACAAGGGCATATGGACTTTAATAAGCCAAATTTAATCTGTTTTGAATCCGTGTCCCACTCAGTTATCAGAATATTCACTCAGTCATTATTGGGGCTTCTTTCTACTCCAGCCCCACCCCACAAGGGTCATATGCCAGTCTTGGGAGCTTACACAGCCACAGCTTTCAGGGTTTAATCTGCACAGTGACCTATGCTGATGTGCTCATCATCCATGTTCACACGGTCTCTCAAAAGCAGGTGCAAGCAACACCAGTGCCCAATTTGGGCATGCAGAGATTTCCCCCCCGGATACCAAAGGGATAGCCTTGTCCTAGTCCCCATTAATCCACTCCAACATCCTCCATCAGTCCTTAGTCTGAAGTGTTACTAACAAGTGACTCCGGGTCTCCAACTCATTGAAAACCTTCTAGAAACCCATCTTTTATCTCTCAGCCCTCTAGTTTGTCTAATTCGGTCTCTCTTAAACACCCAGCTCTTGACCCCTTCCTTTCCTTCTCTGGGACAAGCTAACATCCATGAGCCCAAATGTCACAGAGAAAATCTAGGACACGAGTTATCTTCTTCCTGTAATCTCTCCTTTTAGTTCTTTAACACAGATCCCAGGAAAACACAAAAATCTGACTACTTTCTTGGGATGGGGGAAGGAAAAATACCTAGAGCAGCAAAAAATGACACTCAAAACAAAACTTATCTTGTCAGATATTATTCTGGAAGCTTTATCCTCAAAAACATTAGGAAACTTTGAAAGGGTTATATGATTTGCATTTCAGAAAGTTCACTGTGGCTACAGAGTGGAGAAGAGGTAGGTAACAACAGAGGCGTGGAAAGTGGTTAGAAATAACCATCCTAGTTATCTGAGAGCTGACTTTGATCCTATTCAGGGTAACGCTAGTGGAAATGAAGAAAAACAAAATTAAATACAGTATAATATTCATATTTAAATATAGATGCTTTTGCTTTTCCAGGCAATTTTTTGATTTACTTTTATTTTATCTGCCACTTCCTTCTGGGCTCATTTTTCTTTTTTTCTGAAATATATCCTTTAGTAGCTTCTGAATCTCTCTATGTCTGAACCTGTTTCTTCTTTATCTTGATTTTTGATTTTTAATGATTTAGCTGGGTATAGAATTTTAGATTCATTATTTTCCTCCTAAGTGCTTTTCATTTCTTTGAGACAGAGTCTTCTTCTGTTGCCTAGGCTGGAGTGCAGTGGCGCCATCTTGGCTCACTACAACCTCTGCCTCCCGGGCTCAAGTGATTCTCCTGCCTCAGCCTCCTGCGTAACTGAGATTACAGGTGCCCACCATAGTAGGGGTGGGGTTTCACCATGTTGGCCAGGCTGGTCTTAAACTCCTGACCTCAGGTGATTCACCTGCCTCAGCCTCCCAAAATCCTGGAATTACAGGCGTGACGTGAGCCACCGTGCCCTGCCCCTCAGGACTTTTTCTTCACTCTAGTTTATTTTCCCCGTGGAATCTATTGATGAGAAATCTGTTATCAATCAAATTGTCATTCCCTTAGCTATTTTGCCTTTTCTCTGTGGCAGCTTTTAGGATTTTTTTTTCCACTTTGTCTTTATTGTTTTAAAATTTTCTGTAATGTATCTGAGCATAGATTTTTTTCTCTAATTTATCCTGTTTGGTACTCATATGTTCTTTTTAATTTGAAGATTCAAGTCTTCTTTTAGTTTTGGAAAATTGTCAGCCATTATCTTTCCAAAGATTGTTTCTCTATCATGCCGTCTTTCCTTTTCCTCTGGAACTCTGGGTTTTTCCTTGTTTCTGCATATGTTATGTATTTCTTATCTCTCTGAGCTATATTTTGAGAGACTTAGTTCTTTCTTCCAATGTGCTTATTGTCTTTTCAGTTGTAAACAGTTATAAATCAGCTAGCCTAGCTAATGAATTTTTTAGTGGTATAATAATCAGCTGTATTTTTCACTTTTATGATTTCTAGTTACTTCTTATTCTTCACTATTCTAATTCTTACTTCATAATTATATGTTATGCATATGAAATTGCACATTCTCATAACTTTCTATTTTTATTGTATTATTGCTATTTTCTTGTTAATGTCTTAAGGATTGCTCTATTGTGTTTATTTCCTCAGGTGTGAATTCTCCCGTTTGTTAGATCTGCTGACTCTATTTTGTGCCATTAAACCTTCTTTGGCCTTAAGATTATTGCTTGCATGCATATTTCCTTCTGTATTTTTTTCCCACATTTACTCTGAGGCTGTATCATGGTTGCTCCTACTTCGGCTAAAGGATGCACAAGTAGGTCTTATCTTAACAGGTCAGCTTGGGGTTCTCATCGTAAGTAATATCTCATGGCAAGTCCCAAGTCCTGACCTCATTTTGTGGCTCATCCTCTGTCTCTGGGAAGTTTCATTTCCTCCCTCCGTCCTTCCCTTCCTTCTCTCCTTCCTTTTTTTCCTTTCTTACTTTTTTATTATAAAAATGTTCAAACATACATAGAACTACTGTGAATAGTGTAATGAGTCTCTAGTACTCATGACCCAGCTTTAACACTTGTCAATACATGCCTAATCTTGTTTCATTTATACTTCTCTCCTACTCTCTACCTCATTGGATTATTTTAAAGAAAATCCCAGACATCATATCACTTTATCCATGAATGTTTCAGTCTGTATGTCTTAGAAGCATTGTCTTCTTTAAAAACACATAACCATAGTACAATTATAACATGCAAAAATTAATAATTTCTTAATACTACTAAGCCATTAGTATTAAATTTCCTTGATTATTTCATAAATATTTTTATAGCAGTTTTGTTTGCTTTAAGGTTCATATAAGCTGCAGACATTGGCAGTGTACAGTTGCTCACGCCTGTAATCCCAGAACTTCGGGAGGCCGAGGCAGGAGGATTGCTTGAGCCCAAGAGTTTAAGACCAGCCTGGGCACTATAAGGAGACCCTGTCTCTACAAAAGCTTTTTAAAAATTATCTGGGCATCGTGGCACAAGCCTGTGGTCCCAGCTACTTGGGAAGCTGAGGAGGATTGCTTGAGTCCAGTAGGTTGAGGCTGCAGTGAGTCATGATCACATCACCACTGCACTCCAGCCTTCATGACAGAGTGAGATCCTGTTGCCTGTCGCGCGCGCGCACACACACACACACACACACACACACAAAGGCTTACATTGCCTTTGGCTCATATGTCTCTTAAATCTTCTTTAATCTATAACATTTCTTCCTCCAGAATACAGGGATAAGAGAATATACAGGACAAGAGAAGAAACTACATTATTTATCCTGGACAATTTTTCACATTCTGGTTTTTGTTGATTGCATCCATATCATATCACTTTGAACATTTATGCATCTATTGCTGCAGTAATGTTATATAACAAAACCTCAACGGCATACAACAAGAAGGGTTTATTACTGTCCACGCATCTGGGGAAACTGGCAAGGTAACTTTGCTGATCTTGGCTAAACTTGCTTGCCTGTCTGAGGTCAGCTGGCTAGCTCCCAGCTGGGATAGGATGACCTTGGCTGGGAGGACTAGAGTGACTTAATTCTCTTCTGTGTGTCTCTCATCTTCCATTAAATTAGCACAACTATGTCCTTCTCATGATGATGACAGAAACCAGAATAGAAAGATTGCTAGGATTAAAGACACAGGGGACAGGAAGGAAGGCCTCACATGAGGGATCCCTCACATGAGGGATCATCTTTAGAAGATGGCTGAAACAGGAAGAACCCAGGTCCTGAGGGAACCTGGGTTCCCTGGATAAGGTAGTAAGTTGGAGTTTCAGAGACTGCAGAGTCTACCAATAATTGGACCGTAGGATAAAAGAATAGTCGTAACTTATAAAGCAGTAGTCCAGATTCTGTAACCTAAATAAAAAGTGAATCAGAGTCAGGACAAACACATGGACAAATTTTCTGTAGATTCATATTTATTGCATTCCTACTAATGTTAAGTACTTCATCAAACACATTGCATAAATTA